>NC_073403.1:32476346-32781346 GCF_028641065.1 Leucoraja erinaceus
AATGGTCAGCATGGACTTGGTGGACTGAAGGGCCTGTTTCCATGCCCAACCTTTAAACAAGTCCTCAGAATTTTAAACGTCATTTTTGAGATATGGGCATCCTTGGCACAGACTGTAATTGCAGCCACGCCAGGGCTCATGTGAAGTGGGTGGTGGTTTTTGTTCTTCAACTGCTGCAGTCCTTGTGATGAACGCTCTCCTAAAATGGTGGACATGTTGCAGCAGTGATAAATAATGCCAGGATATGCCCCAGCAACACAATGTGAACCATAGAGGGAAGCCTTGGATGGAGTCATAGAGTCATATGGAAACAGGCCCTTCATCGCAATGTACCCATGCCGACCAAGATGCCCCATCTACATTAGTCCCACCTGCCCGCATTTGGCCCGTATCCTTCTATTCCTTTTCTATCCATGTACTGGGCCAAATATCTTTTAAATGGTTTACTTTAGAGATACAGTGTGGAAACAGGCACCTCGGCCCATCGAGTCCACACTGACCATCAATCACTCGTAGTTTGACGGGTTCTATCTTGCACATTAGGGACAATTTACAGAAGTCAAGATACCTATGCACCACTGTGCTGACAAATGTTGTTTAAGTACCTGCATCAATTACCCTCTCTGGCAGCTCCTTCCATATACACAACACCCTCTGTGTGGAAAAGGTTGTCTCTCAACTTCCTATTGAATCTTTCCACCTGTCACCTTAAACCTATGTCCTCTGGTTCTTGATTCCCCTTCTCTGGATAAAAGACAACACAGGGACATGCACTTCGGCCCACAATGTCTCTGCCGAATATCAGGCCAAGACACACTACTATCTCCTGAACATGATCCATGTCCCTCAGTTTCCTGCATATCTACATGCCTATCCAAAAATCTCTTAAATGCCACATTTGTATCATATCATGGCTTAACTGATATCAACTCTTCCATCATCTCAACTACCCTCAGTAATCTTTCACCGCCAACTCCCCTGCCCCCTCCGCTTTATCGACTTTACAGAATTTATCGATTTCCATCTTAAAAATACTCAAGATTCTGCTACCTGAACAACTTCTTATGCATCTTCATCCTTAATTAAATAAGGAGACAATTAAGTAATCAGGGTGAAATCTCCCAAATCCCCATATAGTTAATTTAGTTTAGTTTAGAGATACAGCGAGGAAACAGAGGCTCTTCGGCCCACTGAGTCCATGCTGACCAGTATTCCCCATACACCAACACTATCCTACACACATTAGGGACAATTGTTTTCATTTATACCAAGCTAGTTAACCTCCAAACCTGTATGTCTTTGGAGTGTGGGGAGAAACTAAAGATCTCAGAGAAAATCCACACAGGTCACAGGGAGAATGGACAAACTCGGTAAAGACAAGCACCCGTTGTTAGGATTGAACCCGGGTCTCTGGCGCTGTAAGGCAGTAGCTCTACCACCACGCCCCCGTGCCATTAAACTGGTCGGTGGAGTGTCTCTGGAATACATAACTGTAGAATATCTTCCCTACTTTAGTGTTATTTACATGGCAATAAACAATAGCATTCTGTGAGCTTCAATTTCCAATTCCAGTCTTTTCTGAGACATGTCCTCAGATCTCATTGCATCTCCACTTTATAGTCTATCACAGGCAGTATCTCTGGAGAGAAGGAATGGAGAACCCTTGAGTCTCGACCAGAAACGTCACTCATTCCTGCTCTCCAGAGATACTGCCTGTCAGTCCCGCTGAGTTACTCCAGCTTTTTGTGTCTATCTTCGGTTTAAACCAGCATCGACAGTTCCTTCTTACACATATATGGTCTTCACCTTTGAAATCAAATGTCTCTTTATCATTTTCATGCCAAATGGACAATTTCACATTGTTCCACATTAGACTCTATTTCACCCACTCAGTTACTCTATTTATTTTTGTAATCTTCCTTGTCCACTTCAGCATTTACTTTCCTACTTACATTTGTGGCAACAATAAATGTAGAAATCATTTATTGGATTCCTTCATCCATCAGTATTCTCTCTCCGTTGGCACAAGCTGACCTACCGGGCATGTCTCACGGCCCTGCTATTAGCAACACACTAAACCACTTTACCTTATTGTCACTACCTTTGTTCCCTTAACCCATTTGACCGAATGAACCCTCCAACTCATCCCATGGCCAGGGCCGGCCTTAGGAGGTGCGGGGCCCAATTGGGAATTTTCCCCCCGTAGAAATATATAAATAAATAATTATGATTGAGTCATGTGTCGTGAGTAACATGACAATTTGGGGGGGAGTTCCTTTCACAGCGTGTGGGGAGTCTAGCCAGGGGTAAAGTTGCGAGGAGGGAAGGAGCGTTGAGAAGGAGAGGGTCGGGTTCATGCCAGTAACACTCACTCACCGCTGCCGCGGGGCTCCGGGCACCACCGCATTGTGGCCGGGGAGAGAATAGAATAGAATAGAATAGAATAGTTTCTTTATTGTCATTGTAACATGGGCCATGTACAACGAAATTTAAAATGTCAGCCAGTCAGTGCAGCATTCAAACATTTCTAAAGCTAACGAAACATCCACGGTAAAATAATAAAGATAAGCAAATAAATAAATATCACAGACAAAGCACGCATACACACCCAACCCTCCATCCTTCTGTCGATTTCACCGTTACCACAGTCCCTTAGTCTGTATCGCCCCTGCGTTCCTTGGCGGCTACAAGCAGCTCGCATGGCTACGAGTGGCCTCCATCGCCGGTTAGCGCCATCTCAACGCCTTCTGCCGGCCCGCTCACCTCTGGCAGTGCTCTCCGACAGTGAGGGGACCAGCTCAAGAGCAAAGATCATAGAGCGGAGTGGGTCAGCAGGTGATTGATAACATCACAGCGGGCGATAGAGCTTACTCCTGTGTCAGCGCGAACAAGGGATCAATTGAGGTTACTCGCAGCGACTCTGGAGAGAAGACCCTTCTTTAGACTGAACGGAACTCTTGTCGGTGAGATTATTTGTGATTGTCTGAAGAAGGGTCTCGACCAGAACCGCAACCCTCTCCCTAGAGCCCCTGCCTGTCCCCGCTGAGCCACCACAGAAGGTAGACACAGGGGGATCCACCTTCAACTTCAGAGCCAAACAAAAAGTGCTGGAGGAACTCAGCGGGCAAGACAGCACCCGCGGAGGGAACACATCACTTATCAGGAGCCGCCACGGGCCAGGACTCTCCCCCTCCCCCCCCCCCCCCGCCCCTCCAACGGAAAGGAACCGCAGATGCAGCCATCACCGCAAAACGTCTAAGAATTAACTGTAGATGCTGGAAAATCGAAGGTAAACAAAAATGCTGGAGAAACTCAGCGGGAGCAGGTGTGAGGCAGCATTTATGGAGCGAAGGAAATAGCCAACGTTTCGGGCCGGGTCTAAAGAAGAGTTTCGACTCGAAACGTTGCATATTTCCTTCGCTCCATAGGGGGGGGGGGGGGGGGGGTTGCAATGACAGGGGACGATCACAGTGTGAGAGTGAGTCACCACTCACTACGAGTACATCATTCCCACATCCCTCTTCTCCACCCCTCCGCCCTCTCCACCCTTCTTTCCCTCATCCTCCCCCCTCTCTAAAGAAGGGGGCAAGGGGAGGGGGAGGGAGGTAGGGAGAGGGAGATCTAAAGGGTAACTGGTCTTGGTCTCCAATCACCTCACAAAGGGCAGCCAAGCCAAGGTGAGGCACAAGGGAGAACTCTCTCTCTCTCTCTCCCACCCCCTTCTCTGCACCCCCTCTCTCTCCCCCCTCTCTCTCCAACTCTCTCCTCCTTCCTCTCTCTCTCTCTCTCCCAATATCCCCCGCTCTCTACCCCCCCCCCCTCTCTCTCCTCTTCCTCTCTCTTCTCTCTCAAATTCTCTCTCTCTCCCTCTCCCCTTCCCCTCTCCTCTACCCCCAGCCACGTATATATCTGCAGTTCACTCCACGAGTGTGTGTGTGGGAGCCGAGCAGTGTTTCTCATTCTGACTCTGCTCCGTGAGCTGCTCGTATTGACAGTAATCGTATCCAACTCTTAACTGGAAACGAGTGGATTGCAAACTGAAAATCCCCCCTCTGTCTCTCCACGCCCCCCCCCCCCCCCCACACACGCACACACAGCAGACAGAGAAACACACGCAGACACACACGCAGAGAGAGAGACACACACACACACAGCCACAGAGACACAGAAACACAGACACACAGAGCCACACACACAGAAACACAGAGACATACACAGACACAGAGTCACACACATACACAGACAGACCCCAATGCTAACACAGACTCAAACCTCCAACCAGGTCTGCTGTTGTACGGCACCGAATGAGTTAACACAACCCCCTCCCACCCAACCCCCCACTCACACATGGCCCGCCTGCCCACTCCCGGCGTTTATGTTGAATACTCACGGCTGAGTTCGCTGCCCTGTAGACTCCCACCAACAATATAACGCATTTACTGAGGAATGCATTGTTTAACTAGTTGCTAACTACTGCCTGTTTACAAGTGTTACAGCAGCAGTTAACCATTAATCATTTGTTACCCATGTTCGTTTTGTAAAAAAATCCGTATGGCGAATGATTTTAAAAAAATCTTTATTTAACATAGCGAATTTGTATTTCCATATGAAATACGGAAAATTAACGCGGGGCCCCCATTGGGCGCGGGTCCCAAATTGGAAAAATCGGTCCAATCGGCCTAGGGCCGGCCCTGCCCATGGCAATCCATGTCTCAGCCCATCACACACATTCGCTTTTTCAATCCTCTCACCACTCTCTCGGCAACTTTCAACCGTTTTACCCTCTTTTCAATTTCTGCTGAAGTGTCTTCTACTTGATGTGTAGTGAGGAACTACAGATGATGATTTATACTGAAGATAGACACAACATGCTGGAGGATAGGTGCATGTCTGGATAGAAGGAAGAGGACTGAGAGTCAGGGGACAAGGAGACACAGAGATACGGAAGTGTAAGATGTGAAAATGAGACATCAAAGGGGAAGTGGATCAAGGAAATGGTAGAATAAATCAGTGTGGGAATGGGAGGGGGAGTTAAAGTGTTTAGCAACCGGGAGATAAGGTATGTTCAGGCGGACTGAGTGGAGGTGTTCCGCGAAATGATCGCTGAGCCTGAGCTTAGTCTGGCCATTATATGGGAGTTCACACCTGGAACAGCGAATACAGTAGATGAGGTTGGAGGAGGTGCAAGTGAACATGAAAAGACTGTTGGGGTCCTTGGGTGGAGTCGAAGGAGGAGGAATAGGGACAGGTGTTGCATCTCCTGCGGTTGCAGGGGGAAGTACCTGGGGAGGGGGTGGTTTGGGAGAGAAGGGACAAGTTAACCTGGAAGTTGTGGAGGTGAACGGTCTCTGTGGAAAGGGGTGGCGATGGGAGGATGTGGCTAGTGGTGGGATCCTGTTGGAAGTGGTGAACATGACAGAGGATTATATGCTGTATGCGCCAGTTGATGGGGTGGAAGGTGAGGATTAGGGGGACTCTAAACCTGTTGTGACCAGGGGGATGGGGAGTAAGAGCGGAACTGTGGGATTTTGAGGAAACCCTAGTGAGGGCTTCATCTATGATGGAAATGGGGAACCCTCATTCCGTAAAGAATGGGGACATCTCAGATGTCCTGGTATGGAACACCTATGGTATGGTGCAGATGCGGCATTGATGGAGGAATTTGGAGTTGGGGATAGAGTCTTTGCAGGAAGCAGGTTGGGAAGAAGTTTAATTGAGATAGCTGTGGGAATCAGTAGGATTATAATAGGGCAGTCTACCTCCTGTGATGGAGACATTGAGATCAAGAAACGGTAGGGAGATGTTGGAGAAGGTGCAAGTGAATTGATCTCAATGTCACCATCACAGGAGATAAACTGGTATCGGGTCACAGGCTTCCAATCTCAAAAGCTATTCTCCACCATAACCCTCTGCCTCCTATCACCAAGCCAATTTTGAAATCAAGGAAGTAAAAGATATTTGGACAGATATTGTTGTAATAAGCAATGCTCCTGAAACAAAGCTTGGTCCTGACCCTGAAGCTATGTTGGGCTTTGGGTTGAGTCCAGACTTTGTTTCCCTAAAGCAGTGGGCTTTCAGAGCAAACACTGCAGTGGTCTGGAGCCCCATTAAGGTCACATAGGTAACGCCACCAGATTTCCTTCCCAAATGGTTTTCTGGGGTGCCACAAGGCTCAGTGCTGGGACCCCACATTTACAAAATATATTAATGATTTAGACGAGGGAATTAAATGTAACATCTCCAATGACACAAAGCTGGGTGGAAGAGTGAGCTGCGAGGAGGATGCTATGAGGTAGCAGGGTGACTTGGATAGGTTGGGTGAGTGGGCAGATGCATTGGATAAATGTGAGGTTATCCACTTTGGTGGCAAGAACAGGAAGGCAGATTATTATCTGAATGGTTTCAGATTAGGAAAAGTGGAGGTGCAATGAGACCTGGGTGTCCTTGTACACCAGTCACTGAAAGTAAGCATGCAGGTACAGCAGGCAGTGAAGAAATCTCATATTGGCCTTCTTTGCAAGAGGCTTAGAGTTTAGGAGCAAGGAGGTTCTCCTGCAGTTGTACAGGACCCAGTGAGACCAAATCTGGAGTATTGTGTGCAGTTTTGGTCTTCTAATTTGAGGAAGGACATTATTGCTATTGAGGGAGTGCAGTGTAGGTTCAGCAGGAAAATTCCCGGGATGGTGGGACTGACATATGATGAAAGAATGGGTTGACTGGGCTTGTATTCACTGCAATGTAGAAGGATGACAGGGAATCTTATAGAAATATAAAATTCTTAAGGTATTGGGCAGGCTAGATGCAGGAAAAATGTTCCTAATGTTGGAGTAGTCCAGAACCAGGGGTCATAGTTGAAGAATAAAGGGTAGGCCATTTAGGACTGATTGAGGAAAAACGTTTTCACCCAGAGAGTTGTGAATCTCTGCCAATTCACTGGATGTTTTCAAGAGAGAGTTAGATTTAGCTCTTAGAGCTAATGGAATCAAGGGATATGGGGAAAAAGCGGGAATGGGTTACTGATTTTGAATAAACAGCCATGATCATATTGAATGGCTCGAAGGGTCCGAATGGCCTACTCCGGCACCTATTTTCCATGTTTCTATGAAACAACAATCAAGTCATCATTACTGGCACTTTAATTTAATTAACTGACATTAAATTCCCCAGATATTATGATGAGATTCAGATTTATGGCTCCAGATTATTATCATAAGCATCTCGATTACTAGTACAGTGACTCAGTCATCATGCCATCATACTTGTTATGAATTTTATTAGTTACCCCAGTTACCTATGCCTTGAATATGTTACCATTAGTTACCTATGCCTTGAATATGGTGCCTCAGTGGATATAGTGCCTCAGTGGGTTTAAAGCTGGGTAAATCGCCAAGACCTGATGAAATATATCCCAGGCTGCTGTGGGAGGGAAGGAGCGAGATTGTTGGGGCCAGGCAGAGATTATTCACTGGCCACAGGTGAGCTTTCCGATGACTGTAGGACATCTAATAGAGTCATTGAGTCTTACAGCTTGAGTCAGGGTCTTTACCTTGATTTTCAGGAAACGTTTGATGAGGTGCCGCACATGTGGCTGTTAAGGAAGATGGTATCAAAGGGCAGATACTAACTAGCATGGATAGCAGGTTGGCTGGATGGCACAAGGCAAAGAGTGACAATATAATGGGCTTTTACTGGTCGGCTGCTAGTGATTAGCGGAGTTCCGCAGGGGTCGGTGCTGGGGCCGCTAATCTTCACGTTGTATATTAATGATTTGGATGAGGGGATTGAAGGCTTTGTGGCCACATTTGCAGATGATATGAAAATGGGTAGAGGGGCAGGTAGTGCAGAGAAACAAGGAACTCTGCAGAATGAATTGGGCAGGTTGGGAGAGTGGGCAGAGAAGTGGCAGATGGAATATAGTGTAGCAAATTGTGGAGTCATGTATTTTGGCAGTAGGAATAAAGGCATGGACTATTTTCTAAATGGGGAGAGAATCCAGAAATCGGAGGTGCAAAGGCACTTGGTGCAGAATTCCCAAAAAGTTAATTTGTAAGTCGAATCAGTGGTAAGGAAGGCAAACTCAATGTTGCCATTTATTTCAAGAGGGCTAGAATACAAAAACAGAGATGTGAGGCTCTATAAGGCTCTGGTCAGGCCACATTTGTAGTACTGTGAGCAATTTTGAACCCCATGTCTGAGGAAGAATGTGCTGGCTCTGGAGAGGGTCCAGAGGAGTGTTACAAGAATAATCCCAGAGATGAATGGGCTAACATACGATGAACATTTATTGGCACTGGACCTGTACAAGCTGGAGTTTAGAAGGATGAGGGGGGTACTTCATTGAAACTTACTAAATAGAGAAAGGGTTTGATAAAATGGATGTTTCCACTTAGGGCAGAGTCTAGGACGGATGTCATGGCTTCAGAATTAAAGGACATTCCTTTAGAAAGGAGATGAGAGGGAATTTCTTTTGGAGGGTGGTGAATCTGTGGTATCCTTTGTCACAAAAGGCTGTGGAGACCGTCAATTTATATATTTAAGGCAGAGATAGATTCTTGATTAGTACGGGTGTCAGGGGTTATGGGGAGAAGGCAGGAGAATGGGGTTAGGAGGGGGAGTAGATCAGATGATTGAATGATGGAGCAGACTTGCCGGACTGAATGGCCTAAATCTGCTTCTATTACTGAAGACCTTACGACTGCACAGAATATGGTCCTTCGGATCAACTTACCCATTCTGGCCAACATATCCCATCTAAATTTGTCCCACCTGTCTGCGTTTGGCCCCTTTCCTTGTAAACCTGTCCTATCTGTCCACGTACCTGTCTAAATGCTTCTTCAATGTTGCAATTGCATCTGTCTCAACTACATTCTCTGGCAGCTCGTTCCATACACCATACTGTGTGAAAATGTTACTCCTCAGGTTCCAATTAAATCTTCCACCCCCCCTCACCTTAAACCAATGTCCTCTGGTTCTCTATTCCCGTACTCTGGGGAAGAGACTGCATTTACCTGATCTATTCCTCTGGGGTGGAAGGTTGCAACCTTCACGTGGTCCGCCCTGTTTTGACGAATGCAATCAACCTGGCGTGCACAATCAAATAAGATCAAATAGACCAAGTTGTCCTACAACTTTAGGCTGTACATGCCAAACACAAGAAGAAGAAGAAGTTCTATTCCTCTCATGACAAATGTGCAACTTTCTTTCAAAAGGACCTCAAGGATAGGTCGAGTAATTGCAGGCCAGTTAGTCTAACATTAGTTGTAAGGATATTTTCCGGAAAAGCCCTGAGGGACAGCATTAATGTACACTTGGAAAAGCAGCGATTGATGATAGATGATTAGCATGTTGTGATTAGGGAGAAATCGTAACTGACCACTTTCAATTGATTTTTCAGAGGCACCAACCATCATCAGAAGGCCGAGCCATTGATTAAACTCCATGTGGACTTCAGTGAGGTATTTGTGGAGGTCCCACATGGAAGACGGGTCCAAAGGTTTAGATCCCAGGGGCTCCATGACAAGTTAGTTAGATTCATAGGGTTGGTTATAGGGTAATACACCACAGAAACAGTCCCTTCAGCCCAACTTACCCATGCTAACAAAGATGCTCCATCTACACTAGTCCCATCAGCCTGCACGCCAAAGACGTACAGGTTTGTAGGTCAATTGACTTGGTATAAATGTAAAATTGTCGCTAGTGTGTGTCGTATAGTGTTAATGTGCAGGGATCGCTGGTCAGTGCAGACTCGGTGGGCTGAAGGGCCTGTTTCCATGCTGTATCTCTAAAATTAAAACAAAAAAAGCTAAAGGGCCGTAGACAAGTTCTTAAGGGATGAGAAGGGTGAACAAAAAGTTAAGAAATGGTCAACGGTTTGTGGAGATTGCACCGCTGCAGAGCTGACCACAGAAACAGTGGTGATTCCATGCAGCAAGTTGCCCCTTTAATTACACCATTAATAACAGGCACCAAACCACATTTCCAGTGTTTAATGTAGTTGTAAAGAATATGGTCTGAATGTCTTGGTAAAATTACACTTCCTGACGTAATTATGTGGACTGGAATCCCCTTCACCCTGTCTCTGATCAGCAAAGTCATTCTTTATTTAAGAGGTATTTGATGGTATTAACCACACAGCAATGGGCATGTCCCTCAAGCCTCAAATCAGCATCAAACTGACTGCTTCTGTATTCATCAATGCTGTAATTTTGTAAATTGCTTTGTACATTTCAGAAAGCTGTTGTGCAAGGCTGTGAAAAGGGCACGTTCATCTCTCATTTCCAATCACATTCTGAAGCAATTTAAACCTCTACCATTTGTGTTTTTACCATTTTCCATGGGCCCTTCAACATAACTTAGTCCTAACTTGACAAGCAGTTTAATGTCATCAGTGCATGGAATTATATAAAGCACTAGACTAAGTGGGATCCGTTGGGTCCCAGCATCACACGGGAGGGCTGATCACCAACGCAATATTCCACCTCCACCAATTCCAATACTGCTCGCCAGTGGGGGGGGCTGTCTGTGCGCTAGTATGGGTGTTGCGGGCTGAAGGTACTGGTTTCCAGAGGGCTAGTATAGACATTGTGGGCCGTATGGATGCTTGGGCAGGCATCCAACTGTTGCAACGATTTTAAAAGCTAAGCCAAGGCAAACAACCAACAACCATAATTAATTTTGTGAACACAAACTTGTTAAAAAAAAGGTGAGGCAAACAATTGGGCTGCAGACACCCGACAACCAAAATTCATTTTGTGAACACAAACTTGTTAAAAAGGGCTGCAGCCACTTTACAGCCGCATCGAGGGGACTCACCCTTGCCGAGGGGACGTGCGTTCAGTATTATTCGCAGCTCAGAGAGCCGTGACGTTCTCGCTTCCTGGTCTGGCAGAGACTTGAGTGAGGCACGACACTTCCTGGTTTTATAGTCCCTCCCCCTGCCGCCAGCGGGGGCAACAGAGAGAATGGGGAATTTTGTAAAAACATTAATATCCCTCTCATTTTTCATCGACGGAAAAAATCCTCCGCACTCATACGGCGGAGGGGGGCTCTGAGCGAGGTAGCCAAAAATGACGGCCGTAGGTGGCGGTATTCTCTCGGAAATCGCAGCACAGTCGGCCAAATGCAGTCAAGATCAAAGATTTAGTAATATATATAGATTGCAAGTCTGTGTCTCATTTTGTTTGGTTGCTTAATTGATTCCTTGCAACAGAATGTGTGGCTGGACAGTGTAGAGGGTGCTTCATCTGTGTCTAATCCCAGGAGCGTGTGATGGGACAGCGTAGAGGGAGCTTCACTCTGTATCAAACCTGTGCCGTCTCTAACAATATAGCTTTAGTTTTAGGGTGGCACATGTAGCACAGCGGTAGAGTTGCTGTCTTACAGCGAATGCAGAACAGCACTCGGGTTCGATCCCGATTACAGGTGCTGTCTGTACGGAGTTTGTATGTTCTCCCAGTGACTTGCGTGGGTTTTCTCTGAGATCTTCGGTTTCCTCCCACACTCCAAAGACGTACAGCTTTGTAGGTTAATTGGCTTGGTATATGTAAAAATTGTCCCTAGTGGGTGTAGAATAGTGTTAATGTGTAGGGATCGTTGGTCGGCGTGGACCCGGTGGGCCGAAGGGCCTGTTTCTGCGCTGTATCTCTAAACTAAACTAAACTAAACTAAACAGTGATACAGAATGTTGTTTGTTTCCTCAACAACTGGAGCCACCTAGCCAGAGCTGTCTTATCAATACTCCAATGATTGTTATGTTTTCCCTTGCATAAGAAAAACATTTTCTCTTGCAAACATCTTGGGTTCAGTGCTGTGTTCAGGTAACATTTTCAACTTGTTTAACCAAATCCATTATTTTTCTAACTTGGTAGTTATTACATTTTCTTCTGAAGGAATGTGGATTTGCTTTTTCCCAAAGCACACCAGTCCTGTTTCCCAAAGTCAGTCCCATTTCACACCATCCTGATTATCCTCCATCCATTGCACGCTGCTCAACCTGTGTCTCTAGTCGGCACTGCATTAAATGGTCCTTCTTTGTGTTGCAGTTTTTTTTGTAATACAAAATGCTTTTATTCAGAACAAACAAAAATACAGAGTAGTAAGACGATCAACGAATGCCTATCTTGGCAGTTTACAAACAAAGATCAAATTAAAATATTAACAATTTTATCAACAATACATTCGACCTCCCACGGCGACCAGCGTTCGTGAAAGGCCTCCAGAGTCCCCGTGGACACCGCGTGCTCCCTCTCCAGGGATCTGTGTGTTGCAGTGGTAGTGATAGTGGGCACAATTGCAATGTTTAAAGGACATATGGATATTAATGACTATGAGGGATACAGGCCAAACATAAGAAAATAGAGCTTGCTCAGGTGGGCAACTTGGACGAGTTGGATCAAAGGGCCTGTGTTTGTGATATAACTGTATGACTGTAGCGATCCCACCATTACATCCCACCTTCTTACCGCTACAACATTCTCCAGTTCTAAATCTTCTGAGATATCTACCTCTACAATGCAGGCCGTCTCCACTATATTCACCACTATTGATTGAGTAGCCTTCAGCTGCTTCAGCCCTATCTCTTTGGTGACACGCTGACCAAGATAAAATGTAAACACAAAATGGTAGAAATATTCAGGAAGTCATGTTGCTACAATAGAGAAACAGGGTTGGCACTTTAGGTCAATGACTATTCAATTGTTGCAAGGCTCTTCAAGATAATTTGGTAATTTCTTCATAAACTCAGAAGGCTAAGTAAGTTCTTGTAAACTTATTGATGCATTAGACTATCGACATTGCCAATACATTTTTACTCTGTGAGTGCTTTGGGCAACTAAGTCAAGTGTGGGTTGGAGTAATGCAGTGAAACGTTAACCCTTTGATCAAACGGTGTGCTCCTAAAGACCAAAACTATGGAACAGCTGATTCTACTGTAAAATAAACCACAGTCAATGTCAAATAACTTGAGTTCAAGCCTGTTTTATTCATCACATTACTTTGATCAAACATTCCTATGTATTTGATGTAACTATTACGTCTCCAGAGAATCTGCCATTCTTATGAGCCGGAGTGAATGTTTTGACATGTTTGCTTATTAGAGCTAACCACGCTGCATTTATTTCACAAAGTATTATGTCAATGAACTGTCACAAAGCTCCTTGTGCCATTAATAACTTTTGAAGTGCTTTCGTATGGAAAAGTAACATGAAGTAAGACTAGATCATTTACTGTGGCCTTTTATGTGGGGTTGCTTGAAGCTTGAACACTGGCCACCATGCACATCTTTGAACAGTGTTGACAGTTCCCAATGTCCTTTAATAGCGGGCGATGGAAAGCCGGCTACAACCCTGATATCGCGTTTGTCAGCCATAGCATCTCTGGATTTGGCAAGAAGCTGGTACTGAAGCCACTGCCAAAAACCCAACACTGCCCCATTGGCCTTACAGTCAATGCTGCAGTTACCCCAGCCACAGTTCCTTTCCAGAGAAGATTCAACTTTGGGAAAGCGAACTGGCCTGGTTTTCAAGAAGATCTTGAAGGGAAGATCGCCCACCTCCCAGCGGACCCCAAAAACTATCCAACCTTCACCAAGTTAGTGCACCAGGCAGCCCGGAAGAACATCCCGAGAGGCTGCCGCACTCAATACATCCCCGGCCTTGACACTCTAAGCAGCGAACTATATGAGCAATACCAACAGCTCTACGAATCTGACTCCTTTGCTGAAAGCACCATGGAAGTAGGTGAGAGACTCATGACCTCCCTATCAGGATGCCGCCAGTGGAAATGGCAAACCCTACTGGAGACAACTGACATGGCAAAAAACAGCAAAAAGGCATGGAGCCTCATCTGAAAAATCAGCAATGACCCATCAACATCAACACACCAACAGTATACCACCACGGCCAACCAAGTTGCCTATCAGTTGCTGCTCAACGGGAAATCCACCACCAAACAGCCAAGACCAAAGGCAGACCGACTTCAGCACTCCCAAAACACCGGACTGACTGAGCCATTCTCCCTTGAAGAGCTCAATATCAGCATCAAAGCCCTCAAGACTGGCAAAGCCATCGGCCTGGACAATATTTTCACAGAGGAGATCAAGCAATTTGGACCTCTGACACGGAAGTGGGTCCTTGAGCTGATGAACAATTGCATGCTGACAAGAAACGTCCCAAAGATCTGGAGGAAAACCAAAGTCATCGCTCTTCTAAAACCCGGTAAAGATCCAGCATATGCAAAGAACTTCCGCCCAATCTCCCTGCTATGCCACCCGTACAAGCTGTTTGAGCACCTGATCCTCAACAGGCTTGCCCCAGTCGCTGAACCAGCCATCATCCCTCAACAAGCTGGATTCCGACCTGGCAAATCCACAACAAGTCAACTTCTGAATCTCACACAGCACATTGAAGACGGGTTCCAGAAAGGGCTGGTGACAGGAGCCGTCTTTGTTGATCTGTCTGCCGCGTATGACACTGTGAATCACCGCCTCCTCCTAAAAAAGATCTTGGAGAATACCAAAGACCTGGCACTCACGGACCTCATCGGAGCCCTCCTGAAGGATAGGCGCTTCTATGTTGTCCTTAACAACAAGCAAAGTCGCTGGCGACGACAACGGAATGGCTTGCCTCAAGGTAGTGTGCTGGCTCCACTACTATATAACATCTACACCAATGACCAGCCAATGGACCAGAACACTGAGCGGTTCATCTACGCCGATGACCTCTGTGTAACATCCCAAGAGAGTACGTTTGAAGCTGTAGAAGCGAATCTCACCTCAGCCCTAGATGAGCTACACCTCTACTACGAGCGCAACCACCTACACGCAAACCCTGCGAAGACCCAAGCCTGCTCGTTCCATCTCAGGAACCGGGAAGCAAACAGACCCCTTAACATCACATGGTCTGGAACACCACTTGAGCACTGCACCAACCTTGTCTACCTCGGTGTAACACTGGATCGCACTCTCTCCTATAAGGAACACGTCAAAAACACCAAACTGAAAGTTAACTCCGGAAATAACATCCTCCGGAAGCTGACCAACTCCAAATGGGGAGCCACAGCACACACATTAAGATCTACTGCTCTGGCCCTGTGCTACTCCACTGCGGAGTATGTGTGTCCTGTTTGGGAGAGATCATCCCATGCCAAGAAACTAGACCCAGCGTTGAATAACACCTGCCGCTCAATCACTGACTGCTTGAAGCCCACCAACATATACAACCTGCAGCTCCTCGCTGGCATTGCCCCTGCCGATGTGAGACGGGAAGTCGCCAGCCGAGTAGAGATGACTAAGGCCAATAGTGATGAACGCCACCTCCTCTACGGACGTGTACCCCCGGCCCAATGGCTGAAGTCCAGGAGAAGCTTTCTCAGCCACGTCCAGCCCCTAATAGCATCACGGGAAGAAATCAGACTCCAACTATGGACAAAAAGGCTTGAAGACCACCCCCCTCCTACTGACATGGATATCCCTCCTTCTGAAGCCCTCCCTCCGGGCTCAGAAGCTCCATGGGTCCAGTGGAAGACGCTCAACCGCCTGAGAACAGGAACAGGGCGATCAAAAGCTGCCATGGCCAGATGGGGCTATGAAACTGGCCAAACCACCTGTGAATGTGGAGAAGAGGACCATACAATGCAGCACTGCCTTGTCTGCCCCCTACTACCCAACCAGTGCAGCCCAAAGGATCTTGCAGTGTTCAATAAAAACGCAAAGGACTGTGTAAAGGAATGGGAAACTGCCATATAACCAACCAGCTTCAAAGACACGAAAAGAAGAAGAAGAATGTCCAGCTGAAGAAATGTCCAAGGCCTTTTATGGGGTTGGTGAGATTTTGCAGACTTGAACTCTGTTCTAAGCATTGGCATATCATAATGTGTTTCCTACATCAGACAATGGATGGCACTCCTGACATTTCACTGTTGCACCCGCTGAGTTTCTCCAGCACTTTTGTCTACCTCTGACATTTCACTGTACTGGTCAGTGACAGTGATACATTTATCATTTGGTTACATGAACGAATACTAGCTACTAGACATATACACACACACACACCATCATAGTTTGTTTCCATTGCTAAGACTATTTACCCTCTAAAGAGTTTTTGTGCAATTAAGTAGTTTATAGTCTGTCTGAGTGATGTACTTTATTAATGTAATAATGGTAGTGATTAATGTGTGGAGTACCTTGGACTATCTCTAATCGGACTTCACTGGACTGTATCTTGCACAACATGTTATTCCCTTTATCCTGTATCTGTACACTGTGAACATAGAAAATAGAAATAGAATACGCTTGATTGTAATAGCATGCAACAAAAAAGCTTTTTGTTTCGGTGCATGTGACAATGAACTAAACTGAACTAAACTGAGCAGGTGCTTACCAATACTTCCTGGAGGAGGCAATAGACAGATGACGTCAGGCTGAGACCCTTCTTCAAACTGAAATGGATGTCTCTTCATTTCTCTTTTCAGTTCAGTATAGTACAGTTCAGTACAGTAAAGTTTAGTTTAGTTTAATTTAGTTTCAAGATACTGAGCAAAAACAGGCCCTTTGGTCCACTGAATCCGTGCCAACCAATAATCAACTTGTAAGCTAGTTCTATCCTACACTCTATGGGCAATTTGCAGAAACCAATTAACCTACAAATCTGCACGTCTTTGGAGTGTGGGAGGAAAATGGAGCACCCAAAGAAACCCCATGCGGTCACGGGGAGAATGTGCAAACTCCGTACAGACAGCACCTGTAGTCAGGATCCAACTCAGGTCCCTAGTGCTATGAGGCAGCAACTTTACTGCTGCGCCACTGTGCCGTCCCACTGTGGAGTTCCTCCAACAGATTGTTTTACTCCCAATTCCAGCATCTACACTCTTGAGTCTCCAAGGAGCATTTCTGATTGTACCTGCTCTAATACTGTACTTTGCTAATCATTCTCAGTAATATTATCATGTATGCACATAATACATGAACAAAATTCTCCCTTTCTACTAATGCAACACAGATAGGAAGTTGCTAAACTTTTTTTTTGGTATGTTTTAAAGTATGTTTTTGATGTTTCTCAGTGTGTGTTTTTTTGTGTGGGGGGGTAAGGGGGAAACCGTATCGGCCTCCTCCTCCACGGAGAGGCGACTTTTTCCAGGTCGCCTCCCCCGTTGCCTAACAGCAAGGATCGGCACGGCCTTTCCCGGAGACGCGCCCGGGGCTTCAGCGGCGGGCGCAGCGTGGACTCTCGGCATGGAGCGGGTGAGCCCTCGCTGGGGCTCGCTGGAGGGGAGCGCTCCGTTTCGCTGGCCCGGGGCTGCCGGCAGC
The DNA here is from genome assembly GCF_028641065.1 of Leucoraja erinaceus. Lineage (NCBI taxonomy): Eukaryota > Metazoa > Chordata > Chondrichthyes > Rajiformes > Rajidae > Leucoraja > Leucoraja erinaceus. Next base: position 32,493,649 of record NC_073403.1, read on the forward strand.
CTGAAGCCGCGGTCTGCACAGCTCCAGCTGGCGCGGCGTCTACAGCCCGGGACCCCTCGTGGGGGACCCGGGGGAAGAAGAAGCCATCACTGCCGGCCCGCGGCCAACTTCTACCGTGGGTCCGGCATGGACTTACCATCACCCCTGAAGGGGAGCTTCGACCACCGGCCCTGCGGTCTGCGGTGCTTCTTGCTGCGGCGTGGCGGGAACCTTAAATCTTCGACCGCCGGCCTGCGGCCTACACCAGCCTGAAGCCGCGGTCTCCGGTGGGGAAGAGCCGATTCTGGACTTACCTTGACTTTGACTTTGTCCCTTACCATCTGGACGCCCGCAGCAACGGCTGCGGAGGGTGGAGGTCCCGACCACGGGGGAAAATGGAGGAGGTCTGGCCAAGTTCTGTGCCTTCCACCACAGTGATGAATGCTGTGGTGGATGTTTGTGTTACATTTTTATTGTGGTTGTGTGTTCTTTATTATTGTACCGCTGCTGACAACCCAAATACCACCGACCCTGGTTGTGTGGCAAATAAATTATTTCTATCTATCTATCTATCTATCTATCTATCTATCTATCTATCTATCTATCTATCTATCTATCTATCTATCTATCTATCTATCTATCTATCTATCTATCTATCTATCTATCTATCTATCTCTTGGATCACAGTAACTGAGGCTACATTTTTATTAGGTAGACAAAAATACTGGAGAAACTCAGCGGGTGAGGCAGCATCTATGGAGCGAAGGAATAGGTGACGTTTCGGGTCGAGACCCTCCTTCAGAAATCAGTTTTCAGACACTGCGCTCAAAGAATTGGCTCCAAGAATCCATGGTGGTGCAGCGGTAGAGCTGCTGCCACACAGTGACAGCAACTGGGATTCGAACCTGACTGTCTGCATGGGGTTTGCACATTCTCCCTATGACCTGCATGGGTTTTCACTGTGTGCTCCGGTTTCCTCCTACACTCCAAAGACTTATAAGTTTGTAGGTTAATTAGCTTGGTGTAATTAGAAATTGACCGTGGGATAATGTTAGTGTGCGGGAATCGCTGGTCGGCGTGGACTCGATGGACCAAAGAGCCTGTTCCGTGCTGTATCTTTAAACTAAACAAAACAAAACCAGATAATTTTATTTACAACGCTATATTCATGGGTAAAAAAAACGTATGTACCTGATCCTTCAACACAAAGTTCCCAGTGTTTCCTGAACCAGATCCATTAACAGATGGAAAGGATTTAAACAAATGAATCCTTCTCCTGCCCTCAAGTTGTAGTGTTGCAGCAATTTGCAAAACCTGACCAATAATGAAGTTCTTACAAATGTGGCATTGTGCTGGGCACAGACTAGTGATCACACGGAAGTGGGAGAACATTCAGCCTGTCTTTGAGGACTCTACCTTGTCCTGCCATGCACCACATTGTGCTTTCCATTCCACTCAATGTATATCCTAAGCCATTCATTGCAATGAAGTGCAACTCAATCCCAGAAATAGTGCCATTGGGCCACAGTTCTTTTCTTTTTACCTAATTTTCAATGGGTAAAAAGTAACATTAACAGCAACATGTACAGCACTGTTAAATATCATTCACCGCAATCAGTCCCGATTATTGGTTTATTCACCACACACTGGGCTGACTTGTCATTGTTATTGCGTAAAGTCATTTAAAAGACAGCAGATCAAAGTGCACCATCAGCACGTTCCAGTAAGGAGGAGGGATAAGAATTTTAAGGTAAGGGAAACGTGGGTGACCAAGGAGGTTGTACATTTGGTCAGGAAGAGAAAGGAAGCGTGTGACAGGTTTAAGCAGGTGAATATAAAGTGAGTAGATAACAACTCGTGGGCGATTAGAAGGAGGGCCATGAAATGTCATTGACGAGTCAGATTAAGGAAAATGCCAAGACTTTTTATATGCATGGTAAAAACAAAATGGTGACCAGGGAGAAGGTAGGGCCACTCAAGGATAAAGGAGGAAATCTATGCTTGGAGTCAGATGATGTTGGTGAGGTTATTGAAGGAGGCAAGAGAGGAGATTGTGTGGTCTTGACAAGATTGGCCAAACCTCCACCCTATCTACTAGTGCTGCCTCTTTCAGTGATCTCTCTGCTTACATTGAACCTCCTAAAGTGTAACACCTTACAGTGGCTCACATTAAACTCCATCTGCATTAAACCTCTCTCAAGAGGAATGGAGAGTGGCCATTCTTTAAGAAAGGAAGTAAGGAGAATCTAGGGAACAGTAGACCAGTGAGCCTCATGCCAGTGATGGGGAAACTATTGAAGAGAATTCTTTGAGATAAGGTTTACTCCCATTTGAAGGAGAATGGGATAATTAGGGATAATCAGATTGGCTTTGTATACGACAGGTCATATCTTAAAACTTGATTGAATTTATCGAGGACGTGACGAAAAAGATTGATGAAAGTAGGGCAGTGGATGTTGTATCCATGGATTTTGAAAAGGTCTCTCATGGTATGCTGATACAGTATAAGATGTATGGCATTCATGATGACTTGGTCGTATGGATTCAAAACTAACTCATTCATTGAAGACGGAGGGTTGTGGTGGAAGGGAGATATTCTGTCTGGAGGTCCGTGACTAGTGGAGTTCCGCACGGATATGTGCTGGGACCTCTGCTCTTTGTGATATATGTTAATGATCAAGACATACATATATGTGTAAGAAGTAAGTGCAGATGCTGATTTAAACCAATGACAAAAAGGGAGTACACAAACAGGCAGCATCTGGAGAGAACTCAGCGGTTGGGGATAAGGGAAACAGCAGATACAGGCAGTCTGGAGAGATAAAGAAGGATATGGGATGACGTTTGTAAGCGGTAGGGTCAAAATGACCATTCTGGGTCAGACCAGGGGAATGGGGGCTACCTAAGGGAAACAATAGAGGGGTTTCTTGAAGCAGGCACTGGCCACCATGATGTTTGAGAGTGTTGACAGTTCCCAAAATGGAAAGCACAACCCTGAATGAAAGTTATTGCAAAAAAGGTAAAGCGATGCCAAAAAGGAAACACCGCCCATTGGCCTTAAGCTGTTTGTAGGGATGAAACTTTGGAGAAAGCGAACTGGTGTGACTTGGAAGACCTTGGGGAGATCGCCCACCTCCCAGGGAATGCCGGGGCTACCTGAAATGAGAGAAATCAATATTCATACCAATGAGCTGTAAGCTGCCCGAGCGAAATATGAGATGCCGTTCCTCCAATTTGCGTTTAGCCACAGTCTGACAATGGAGGAGACTGAGGACAGAAAGGCCTGTGTAGGAATGGGAAGGAGAATTCTTCTATAATATAAATCTAGATGGGTTGGTAAGTAAGTTTGCTAATGACGCCAAGATTTGAATAGTTGCAGGCAGTGAGGAAGGCTGCCAAAAGATCCAGAGGGATATAGATCAGCTGCAGAAATGGCAGATGGAGTTTAATGTAAAGTGTTTCACTTTGGGATTGAATGTAAGGAGAGAACATACAGTTAATGGCAAGAGCCTTAACAGCATTCATCTTTAGTTTAGTTTATTTAGTTTAGTGATACAGAGCGGAAACAGGCCCTTCAGCACATTAACACAAGCCTATACACACTAAGGACATTTTACACTTATACCAAGTATACAAACCCAAGCCAATTAACCTACAGACCTGCACATCTTTGGAGTGTGGGAGCAAACCGAAAATCACAGAGAAAATCCATGCGGTCATGGGGAGAACGTACAAACTCCGTACGGACAACACCCCTTTCGTCGGGATCAAACCTGAGTTGCAAGGCAGCAACTCTACTGCTGCGCCACCGTACTGAGGGATCTTGGAGTCCAAGTTCATTGCTCATTGAAGGTGGCCGCACAATTTGACAGGATGGTAAAGAAGGCATATGGTATGCATGCCTTCAAGGTAGAAGCATTGAATATAAGAGTCAGGAAGTTGTGATGCAGCTCTATAGGACTGGTTATGCCGCAGTTAAAGCATTGCCTGCAGTTCTGGTCACCCCCTTACAGGAAGGATGTGGATGCTTTGGACTGGGTGCAGAGGAGAATTACTGGAAATTTACCTGGATATGGGGGTATGAATCTGTAGGAAAGATTGGACAGATTTGAATTGTTTTCATAAGATCATAAGTGATAGGAGCATAATTAGGCCATTCAGTCCATCATGACTACTCTGCCATTCATTCATGGCTGATCTATATCTCCCTCCTAACCCCATTGTCCTGCCTTCTCCCCATAACCTCTGACACCCATACTAATCAAGAATCTATCTCTATCTGCCTTAAAAACATCAACTGACTTGGCCTCCACAGCCTTCCGTGACAAAGAATTCCACAGATTCACCACCCGCTGACTAAAGAAATTCCTCCTCATCTCCATCCAAAAATAACTTTTTTTAATTCTCAGGCTTTGACTCCTGGTCCTAGACTCTCCCACTAGTGGAAACATTCTCTCCACATCCACTCTATATTTCACTATTCAGTACATTTTAATGAGGTCCCCCCTCAATCTTCTAAACGCCAACAAGTACAGGCCAGGTGTTGTCAAACGCTCATCCTACTCATTCCTGGGATCATTCTTGTAAACCTCCTCTGGACCCTTTCCAGGTGCCGGCATATATTTCCTCAGATATGGTGCCTAAGATTGCTCACAATTTTCCAAATGCGGCCTGACCAGCACCTTATAGACCGTCAGTATTACATCCCTGTTTTTGTATACAAGCCCATTCAAAATAAATGCTAGCATTGTGTTTGCCTTCTTTACTGCCGGTTAGACTTGCAGATTAATTTTTTGGGAATCCTGCACCAGCATTCCCAAGTCCCTTTGCGCCTCCGATTTCTGGATTCTCTCCCCATTTAGAAAATAGTCTATGTCTTTATTCGTACTACCAAAAATGCACACTTTGCTACACTATATTCCATCTGCCACTTCTCTGCCCACTCTCCCAACCTGCCCAAGTCTTTCTGCAGGCCCTGTTTTCTCTGCACTACTTGCCCCTCCACCTGTTATCATATCATCCGCAAACTTGGCCACAAAGCTTTCAATCCCTTCATCCAAATCATTAATATACAACGTGAAGAGTCGTGTCCCCAGCACTGAGCCCTGTGGAACTCTCCTAGTCACTGGCAGCCAACCAGAAAAAGCCCCCTTTATTGCCATTATTTGCCTTCTGCCATCCAGCCAACCTACTATCCATGTAGGTTACACAAAAAAAAGCTGGAGAAACTCAGCGGGTGCAGCAGCATCTATGGAGCGAAGGAAATAGGCAACGTTTCGGGCTGAAACCCTTCTTCAGACTGATCGGGGGCGGGGGTGGGTGGGGACAAGAAAGGGAAAAGGAGGAGTAGCCAGAAGGCTGGGGCATGGGAGGAGACAGCAGGGGGGCTGAGGAAGGGGAGGAGACAGCAAGGACTAACAAAATTGGGAGAATTCGATGTTCATGCCCCCGGGGTGCAGACTCCCCAAACGGAATATGAGGTGCTGTTCCTCCAATTTCCGGTGCTGCCTTTTTGTGTAACCTTCGGAGGCGGAGTGGGAGGGGGAGTTGTCGGAGGCGGAGCATCTGCAGTTCCCTCTTAAATACTATCCATGTAGTATTTGCCCTTTGATACCATGGGCTTTCATCTTCCACCAACAGTCTGTTTGCTTTTTCGTCTTTTTTACATTTATAGTGTGTTTTATAAGTCTATGCAAATGTTCTCTGGTTTGTTTTATGTGGGGGAGGGGAGGTGGGGAGGGGGAAACTTTTTTTCAGTTTCTTACCTTTGCAGGAGATGCGATGTTGTGTCTCCGGTCGCTCTGCGGCCTACCATCGATGGAGCTGGAGGCCTCCTCGGACTGACCTTGGGCCCCACCGAGGAGCATGGACTTAACATTGCATTGCCTGGGATTGCTCCCACTGCAGACTGCAGACTTACCATCAAGAGCTCGCAGTCGGGAGAGGCTTGTCAAGAGCTCCAACGAACGCAGAGGCTCGACCAGCCCCGAAGCAGGAGCTGATCTCCCCATGAGGGCGGCCCAAAACGCCACCGGCTACAGGAGTCAAGATCGTCCCGTCAACGGAGGGCTCAAGGCCCTCGACTGCGGGAGAGCAAAGGAAAGAGATTGAACTTTTTTTCGACTTCCATCGTGATGACGTGTGACGTGTGGTGTTATTTCAAGTTTCGCAACATTTTTTTTGTCGCCGCTGGATTTTGAAATGATCAAAATCTTTTGGCGACACTGATATGACGCCAGCAGTCACCTAACCGGGCCTCACCCGCAGGACAGCATACGTCAGCGTGTGACAGGGCGCACGACATGACGAGACACCCAAATGGCACCCCTGGATTTTGAACATTCCAAAATCCTGGGGCGACAGGGTAACTCCGCGCGTTACCGCGGGTCACTGCATGCGTCACCATGCCTCACCACATGTCACCATGCCTCACCACGCGTCACCATGCCTCACCACGCGTCACCACGCCTCACCACGCGTCACCATGCCTCACCACGTCACCATGCCTCACCACGCGTCACCACGCGTCACCACGCCTCACCACACGTCACCACGCGTCACCATGCCTCACCACGCGTCACCATGCCTCACCACGCGTCACCACGCGTCACCATGCCTCACCACACGTCACCACGCGTCACCATGCCTCACCACGCGTCACCATGCCTCACTACACGTCACCACACGTCACCACACGTCACCATGCCTCACCACGCCTCACCACGCGTCACCACGCGTCACCACGTGCCTCACCACGCCTCACCACGCGTCACCACGCCTCACCATGCATCACGCGCGCGTTATGACGTGTCAACCTATTTTGGACAGGCCCTTAACTCGACAGGTTAGGCAGCGTCTCCAGTGAACATGGATAGGTGACGTTTCGCTTCGCTTCTTCAGACTGATTGTGATGGGGGGGGGGGGGGTGAGGAAAAGCTGAAATAGGGGCGTAGCAGGACAAATCATGGCAGTCAATAGGTCAACACGGGCGAGGGAGGATTTGACAGAGATGGTTAGTAGGTCGGCGACAGACATGAAGAGTTGCGGATTGTGAAGCCAGAGGGAGGGAAGTAGCTGGGGGTGGGGGTGGTGGGAGAAAAGGGGCATTGTGGAGTGACTGGGGGGAGCAGTGGAGTGGAATGGAGGGGGATGGGGGGAGGGGAGGGGGGGTAAGTCAGAGGTTACCTAAAATTGGAGAATTCCACATTCATTCTGTTGAGTTGTTCGCTACCCAAGCAGAATAAGAGGTTCCTCCCGTTTACATGTGGCCTCTGTGACAATGGAGGAGGCCCAGGGCAGAAAGATCAGCATGGGGATAGACACAGAATGCTGGAGTAACTCAGCAGAACAGGCAACATCCTGGAAGAGAAGGGATGGGTGACGGTTTGTGTTGAGACCATTCTTCTGCAAAAGCAGAACCAAGGGGATTTGTGTAAGGGATCCATCTATGACAAAAGGGGGAAACAAGATGCCACCTTGGATGTTCTAGAATGCAAAGTCTCATCTCACCTGTATTGATCTGACCCGCTGAGTTACTCCAGCATTCTGTGAGATGTCACCTTTCCATGTTCTCCACAGATGTTGCCTGACCTGCTGAGTTACTCCGGCACTTTGTGAAACGTCCCCTATACATGTTCTCCAGAGATGCTGCCTGACCCGCTGAGTTACTCCAGCATTCTGTGAGATGTTGCCTGACCTGCTGAGTTACTCCAGCACTTTATGAAACGTCCCCTATACATGTTCTCCAGAGATGCTGCCTAACCCGCTGAGTTACTCCAGCACTTTGTGTCCTTTTGTAGAAGTGAGATTGATGGAGTTGCTGGAAAACCCAGCATGGACTGGGATGGCATCATTCTGGGCACAAGGGAATCTAATGTTGTCACTTTTAAAACAATCAGTTCTAATACTTTAATACAAGAGATTCTGTCGTGAGCCATGTTCCCACTCTTTGTATTTAATATATTAATTGTGTAAAAGCTTATAAAGGTGTTCAGCAATTTCTTAATTATAACTTTTAACGTTAAATTATAACTATAACGTTTCGGGGCGAAGGGTTTCGGCCCGAAACGGTGCCTATTTCCTCCGCTCCATAGATGCTGCTGCACCCGCTGAGTTTCTCCAGCTTTTTTGTGTAACCTCTTAATTATAACTGCTGGCTTTTGAACCGTTTCACCTCCAACTCTAGTACACACATCTCCAGGTGTATTCAATCAGAAAGACCTAAACATCCTCGAACTCCATCCCTAATAATAGGAGCCATACTCGTCAGAAAGTTCTAGGAAGTATCCATCAGTGTAGTTTAGTTTAGTTTAGAGATACAGTGTGGAAACAGGCCCTTCGGTCCATCGAGTCCACACACTAACAGTATCCTACACACACTAGGGACAATTTACAATTATACCAAACCAATTTACCTACAAACCTACATATCTTTGGAGTGTGGGAGGAAATCGGAGCACCCGGAGAAAATGTGGAAGTCATGGGGAGAACGTACAAACTCCTTACAGACAGCAACCGTGGTCAGGATCGAACCCGGGTCTCTGACCCTGTAAGGCAGCAACTCTACCACTGCGCCACCGTGCCACCCTTGTGATAATAAAATGTTAGAATCACATGTATTTAACAATTCAACTATCAGTGTAGGTTGAGGTTTGCACTTCTGTAAGGTAATGACCAGGTTCATCACCCCTCGTCTCATTTGAGCCAAGGTCAAGGGTTGCCACAAGTTCTTTCTCTACCACTCTGTTCTATAAAACCACATTTTTGTCTATTAATTAGCCAATTTGCAATTTTTATAAATGTTAGGTTTTATTTTTAAATCAAATCAGACGATTTCATGTTAATTTCTAGACCATTTTTGACAATCAAAATTGCCATTTGTTAAATTGTTACTTGTTCTAGAGTCTGAGGAAAGCATTATTATTTTCAAAAGCCAGTTGCATACAATTAATAAATTTATCATAGGGAAAAATAAAATGTTAAGCAATATCAGTGATTCAATTTTCACATTCTCTTTCACTTTTAGGGTTCAATTTCTCGTACTTATAGCCTTTGGGTCACAAGGTCATAAGGGATAGTAGAATTCAGCAAGTCTACTCCGCCATTCAATCATGGCTGATCTATCTCTCTCTCTAAACCCCATTCTCCTGCCTTCTCCCCATAACCTCTGGCACCCGTACTAATCAAGAATCTATCTAACTCTGCCTTAAAAATATCCACTGACTTTGTTACCACAGCCTTCTGTGGTAAAGAACTCCACAGATTCACCACCCTCTGACTAAAGACATTTCTCCTCATCTCCTACCTCCTTTTATTCTGAGACCTCTTTCCCTCTTAATCCCATTCTCCTGCCTTCACCCCATAACCCTTGACTTGAGGATTTTCATCCTCTGTAATCATACACAAGTTGATATAATTATTGCCAATAAAGTCTGTAAAGTGCTGACAAATCACAGAACAGAATAACCAGTCTGTAATTAATATGATACCAGCAGATTCAAATATCTTTTCAAAATCTAGAGTTTAGAGAGCATGGATACAGGCACATCGGCCCACCAAGTTCATGCTGACCATTCACAACCCGTTCACAACAGTTCTATGTTATCCCACTTTCTCATCCACTCTTTACACATTATAGGTATGTTACAAAGCCTACCTGAATCGTCGTTGAGAATCTGCCCCAGGCCGTGTGTGTGATTTTGGCGCTGTTTAGAGGGGGCGGGTTTAAAACGCGATTTTTACTAGGCTGTTGCAATCGAAAATGTTCAGCCTAGCAAATCATTAACGAAAAATCGCTGAAAGACCCCGTCGCAAAAGGTATTATTAGTTTTTATGGCCTTGTATAATAGTTATAGTAGTTTAAAAATCACTCTCTAAACCCGCGACCTCTCACAGCCCCAGGGTTTTATAAAGCAAACAATTAAAGGTATGTACCTTATTTTTACATTAAAAGGGGCTTCTTAAGAACCCTGTATATAAAATTTTCTATAGCGAGTAGTTCATTTTGGGCTCTTTATATCCCGCAGTATTTTTCTGGGCATTTGAGGGCACAAATCCAGCGCAATGTGAACGTTCTAAACCAGCGCGTTCCACAGGAACCCACTAGAAAACTGATTTAAAATGGACTTTAATTTGCAGCAATTGAACACTAAATTCCTTCCATTTGGCCTATAAATTAATGTAAATGAGATTTTAAAATCATGTTTTATTGTGAATTATTTATGAATATTATTTGGACACTTGGGCTATTTAAAAACATTAATCATTTATTAAGAAATGGATAGATGTTTAGATCTAGTAATTGAAGTTTGAAATTTGCTACACTTGGGTAACTAACTAATTATATGCTTTAATTTCAGGTCATCCAAGTTAGATTATTTTATGTTTGTTTCAGAATGGTTCAATCTACGATAACTGAAAATTTCATTCAGTTCTCTTAATTTTTAAGAAGGTTATGGGCTTTTGACTGTCCACGATCACAGCTTTTTTGTTATGTCCATAGAAAATCAATAGGGAACAAGATGCTAATTTCCGAGTATGAAAATGGCCATAACTTTTTAAATACTTGAGATATGAAAGTGAATTAGGTGTCAAATTAAACTTCTTTTTATGCTTTATCTGATGGTATAAATTACAGACTTGATTTTTTAAATCTCAAAATTTTATAACATTGCTACACATTAGGGGCAATTTACAGAAGCCAATTAACCTACAAACCAACACGTCTTTGGGATGTGGGAGTCAATCGGAACACCCAGAGAAAACCGATGAGGTCACATGAGAAAGTGCAAACTCCACACAGATGGCACCCAAGGTCAGGATCGAACCTGGATCTTTATCACTGTGAGGCAGCAGCTCTACCAGCTGCACCACTGTGCTGCCCTAAAAAATAATGGCTCCTGGCACTTTTACTCATTTTCAGTGAAGAATCTCCCATTGTTGTTGGAGTCCAGGGAAGCCACAATGGCACCTTTCTGTCAAAGTTTAGAATGACAGGTGTGTGACAGTGAACCTACTCATGGTTCTCAACCACCTCCAACCAACTGTGAGGGTTTGCAATGGTCACAGTTGTGTGATGGACCTGGGCCGTTGGTCATGGTGATCAGTACCGAGTGACTCCCGTTAACAATAACAGGAAGGTTTAGTTGTATTAGATTGAATTTTAAATCTCTTTAAGCTATTAAGAGTTGTTATTATCAGGATGGTAAACCTGGTCTTTGCTAAAGCTGTGTAAGGCACTATGTACAGCCAGATGCCTAGGCTGAGGACCTGTTGCCCAGGAAACCTGATTTACACGCCAGAGCCTAAAAGAGGACGATACTTTACAGAGAAGAATGTGGGTGTGATTATGGACAAGCCGGAATGGATGGAAGTAGAGATTGTTGCTTGGCATAGTTGCCAGGGCTCTAGCAGAGTAGTTTTTTGTGGGAATCTGAGGGTGTGATGGGAAGGGGCAGTGTATTGGTGATGGGAGGCGAGATTTGATTAGTCACCTCGTTGAGCAGAGAGGAACTTCTACTGTAAAGTCACTAATAACCTTTTTATTTATTATTTTTAGAGATACAGCATGGAAACAGGCCCTTCGGCCCACAGAGTTTATGCCAACCAGCGGTCCCCATACACTAGCACTATCCTATACACACTAGAGAAAATTTAGAATTATACCAAGCCAATTAACCTACAAACCGGAGCACCCGGAGAAAACCCTTGCAGGTCACGGGGAAAACATACAAGCTGCGTACAGACACCACCCGTAGACCGGATCGAACCTGGGTCTCTGGGGCTGTAAGGCAGCAACTCTACCACTGCACCACTGTGCTGCCTCTTCTGCTGCCAGGTTTCCTGAAGGTTGTCCCTCAGCTTGCTCTTTTCAATCAGGAGTGTCATAGGTCATAGAGAGGATGAGCTTGACCTCTGATCTGCAACCTGTATCTTCAAGTAAAAGCATTGTCTCCATGTCTGTAAAACATCGTATCATTTGCATTGTGTTAGGACTTAGGAAAAAACATAATTAGTTGGATTCAGGCAGAAAGTCTGTATATTCAACCATTGCAACATTATTGCCAATTTCAATCTCTTAAAATGAGAAATTTGTACCATTTAAACGTCAGATTTCTAAAATAATCTGTCCCATTGAAAGCTTGGAGACGATAGTATTTATTGAGCAGTCTGATAAACTGCAGTTATTCTGTTCCAATGTGTGTTTCCTTACCACCAATTGCATATAATGCCAATTAAGGAACACTTTGTATTAAACAAATAAAATGGTTACAAAGCGATTTTGATTGAGAAATAAAGAACGATTTAAAAGATACTTCAGAGGTTGACATGCATAAAAGAGCTGTCTTGCAAACAAAAATAATCTACGAAAAAGAATTGTTTCCATGTAATCTCCCAGCAGTAAGCAGACACCACAGTCTGTGAACAGCAATATGTCCATTGCACCACGTCTACACATGTTCACTTCTTAACTGAAGATCTCAGAGCAAACCCACGCAGATCACAGGGAGAACATACAAACTCCGTACAGACAGCGCCCATAGTCAGGATCGAACCTGGTCTCTGGCGCTATAAGGCAGCAACTCTACCGCTGTGCCACCGTGCCGCCCCATTGACACTTGTGCAAACTTACTCTGTTAAACAATGTAAGATGTGCTTGCAGTTACAAAAATAAACTTAGAACTTAAAAACACTTTTAATTATGAAAATCCTGCAGGAAAACAACATCTTTGTTATTCTGAGCCTGAAGGTGTCTGGCCTCTAGCTCCCTTCCTCCCCTTGACACCATTGTTCATATAAGGCCAATTCCAGTTTCTTAGTTAACACAACTTTCACATTATAACAGAATTGCCTGTATAAAACAAGCCTCCAAATGTTCTGAATGTTCACAAAATGACCTATTTTAGTTTAGAGATACAATGCGGAAACAGGCCCTTCGGCCCACCGAGTCCGTGCCGACCAGCGATCCCTGCGCACTAACACTATCTTACACACTAAGGACTCTTTACAATTTTTACTGAAGTGAATTAACGTACAAGTGTGAGAGAGTGAGAGAGGAAATTAGAGCACCCGGAGTAAACCCATGCAGGTTATGGGGAGAACAAAGTGGCACTAAATTCTCGAACTCCATACAGGCAAGCACCCATAGTCAGGATCGAACCTAGGTCTCTGATGCTGCAAGGCAGCAACTTTACCACTGTGCAACCATGCCACCCCTTTACATCTATCTATGCATTTGCCAATGCATCTCCTTCAAAATTAATCTCTGGAAAATAGTTCCCTAGTTGGTGGTGCAGTAGATCGAAGCAAAACAGAATGCAATGCCTTATCTACAGTATATAACACATTTAGTATTGATGTCAGGAATTAATTTCTACGTTCATATCTTTTAGCTCATATCACTTCTCCACATTAGTTGCAGCACCTTGTATCTCCCATTAGTTCCAGCTCGGTAAGTATCCTGGGATGTTTATTTAATTAAAAGCTCTGCCTGAGTGCAGGTTCTTGCTGTTGTTGAAATATCATGATGAAAAGCTATGAGAGAAAACTGTTGCCAAATGTCCATGTTATGCATTGCCTCAACTGCACATTCTTGGCAGAAATTACCTTCAGCAAGCAGAAACTATCACTAGACCCAACAATCCTTACATGTTCCCTGGTTCAAGGTGCCAGCAAAAAGTGACACAAAGTGCAGGTGTAACTCAGTGGGTCTGGTAGCATCTTTGGAGAACATGGATAGGTAATGTTTTGGGTCAGGGCACCTCTTCACATTGATGGTGGTTGGGAGATGGGGGGAAGCTGGAAGCGAGATGGGGCAGGACAAAGCCAGACAAGTGATAGGTGGATACAGCTGAGAGGAGGTTTGGCAAGGAGGATAATTGGATAAAGGGCAGAGTTGAAAAGATTATAAGATAAAATGAGGGTGCCACAGTGATGCATCAGGAGAGTTGCTACAGTACCAGAGACCTGGGTTTGATCCTGACTACGGGTGCTGTCTGTAAAGAGTTTGCATGTTCTCCCCGTGACTTGCGTGGGTTTTCTCCGGGTGCTCCAGTTTCCTCCCACATTCCAAAGATGTACAAGTTTGTAAGTTAATTGACTTCTGTAAAATTATAAAGTATCAGTTTATGGGATAATGTTAATGTGCGGGGATTGCTAGTTGGATGGAATCGGAGGGCCGAAGGGCCTGCTTCTGCACTGTATCTCTATAAGTTAAACTAAAAGGATCAAGTAGGTGTGAATTGTGAAACTAACGGAAGGAATTTCAGTGGAAGGGGAGGGGAGAGGGATTTTACATTTCTCTAACAAAATATTAGTTCAGGAGAACTAAAGGTGCTCACAAGAAGGCTTGCAGAACCTCAAGAGACTGGATTTGAAAAGTCAGGAAGTGTAGCTTCTGTTCCATGTGTCAGACCGCATCACAACTACTGCTTTCAGTTCCAGGCAGCTAACCTTAAGGTAGCTGCAATGGTGATTTAGACAATAGACAATAGACAATAGGTGCAGGAGGAGGCCATTCGGCCCTTCAAGCCAGCACCACCATTCAATGTGATCATGGCTGATCATCCCCAATCAGTACCCCGTTCCTGCCTTCTCCCCATATCCCTTGACTCCGATATCTTTAAGAGCCCTATCTAGCTCTCAGAGAATTCCGCAGACTCACAACCCTCTGTGAGAAAAAGTGTTTCCTGATCTCCGTTCTAAATGGCTTACCCCTTATTCTTAAACTGTGACCCCTGTTTCTAGACTTCCCCAACATCGAGAACATGTTTCCTGGTGAGTTAGGGTGCATGGATTAAATGCAGAATAGGTTGAATAAACGGGTATCCCAGCAACAACAGGGAGGCAATTTTCTTTAGTTTAGTTTAGTTTAGAGATTCAGCAAAGATTCAGGCCCTTCGGCCCATCGAGTCCGTGCCAACTGGAATTCCCGCACACTATCCTACACACACTAAGGACAATTTAAATTTACACCATTCCAATTCACCTACAAACCTGTACGTCTATGGAATGTACAGGAAGGAAAACAAAAATCTCAGAGAATACCTGCGCTGGTCACAGGGTGAACATACAAACTCTGTACAGACATAGTCAGGATCAAACACAGGCCTCTGGCATTGTAAGGCAGCAACTCTACCGCTGTGCCACCGTGCCGCCGTGTTCAAGGGGCTTAATACAAGGTCAGGTGAGGGAAACCAAAGTCTCTAGTGGAGTAATGCAAAACAAGACTACATCATCTGAAATTTACAGTTAGGTCTGTTTGAAGTGAAACCAGGAAGCAAGTTTGCATGTACATGTTAATGTACTTATTCTTCATAAACAATATTGTTGCTTGGATCATCTGAAATTTTCAACACAGACTACACTGCTTTTTCTTTGATATAGGTGTTAAGATGTGGATGGCACTGTGGCGCAGTGGTAGAGTTGCTGCCTTACAATGCCACAGACTCGTGTTCAATATTGACTATGGGTGCTGTCTGTACGTAGTTTATACATTCTCCCTGTGACCGCGTGGTTTTTCTCCAGGATCTCCGGTTTCCTCCCACACACCAAAGACATGCAGTTTTGTAGGTTAATTGGCTATGGTAAAAAATGTAAATTGGCCCTCCTGTGTAGGATAGTGCTAGTGTACAGGGTGATCGCTGGTCAGCACGGACTCTGTGGACCAAAGTGCTTGTTTCCGCGCTGTAGCTCTAAAGTCTAAAGAAACATAGCAAAAAGGTAGTTAGACGTCAGTGAAGTTCTTTAATCCAAATGAACGATGGGATATCCTTGAGGGGCTGAATGGCGACTTCCTTTCCTGAAGCTGAGACTTGATAAAGTCTTTTCATTCAGGACCTGACAACAAAAGAGAAGGTGAGAGGTCACATTCACCTGCCAGGCAATGTCCACCTACAGATATCTCTTTGTGAAGGATGGAACTGCAGATGCTGGTTTACACTGAAGATAGACACAAAATGCTGGAGTAACTCAACGAGTCAGGTAACATCTCTGGAGAAAAGGAATAGGTGGTGTTTTATGTCTGAAGAAAGGTCTCTATCCGAAACGTCCCCTATTCCTTTTCTCCAGAGATGCTGCCTGACCCGCTGAGTTACTACAGTTATTTGTGTCTAGCTTCAGATCTCTCTTTATCCATTTACAACACACTGGGAAATCTTCAGTCACATGCTAGAGAGCCTGCAGTACAGTGTGTGGGTAATGGATGAAACTTGCATTATAAATAATGTTTGACACTTACAATGTTTATGTCCATGATGTATATTCTAGGAAATGTTGTATAAGAAATGCAGCGGGCAACACATTGGTGCAGTGGGTAGAGCTGCTGCCTCACAGCGCTGGAGTCCCAGGTTCAATCGTGACCTAGCCAGCTGTCTATGCAGAGTTTGAATTTTCTCTCTGTGACCACGTGGGTTTCGTCCAGGTGCTTTGGTTTTCTTCATCATGCCAAAGACATGCAGGTTTGTAGGCTAATTGGCCCTCTGTAAATTGTGACACTGGATTAACCGTTTAAAACATTAATATATTGAATTTGGATTTATAGAAGTCAATTAACCCGCAAACCTGTATGTCTTTGGAGTGTGGGAGGAAACTGGAGCACCCAGAGCAAACCCAGGCAGTCACGGGGAGAACGTACAAATTCTGCACAGCAGCCATAGTCAGGAACGAGCCTGGGTATCTGGAACTGTGAGGCAGCAATTCTACCACTGTGCCACAGTGCCACCCCAATGCTTAAAATCATTCCTAAGTATTTCTTGAATATTTAGTTCCTTCAGGAAGATCAGTTTCTCTGTGGCTAATTTCCCCTGGATATGGGAACTAGCTTGTAACTTATTTAATGAGTGATCAGATGCTTTTGCCTGAAGAGTTTTACATACAGATCTCACAGTTTAATCCCCAGGTCCAACCTGACCCTTTCACAATGCTATACAGCATCACTGCCAGTACTTGAGAAGTTTCCTCACACGAAGAGTGATCATATCATTGGTGATTGTGAGTGCAGCGATAGAGTTGCTGCCTCACTGTGACAGAGACCCGGCTTCGATCCTGACCACGGGTGCTGTCTGTACAGAGTTTGCACGTTCTCCCCGTAACCTGCATGGGTTTTCTCAGGGTGCTCCGGTTTCCTCCCACACTCCAAAGACCTACGGGTTTGTAGGTTAATTGGCTTGGTATCAAGGTAAATTGTAAATTGTCCCTAGTGTCTGCAGGAAACCATTAGTGTGCGGGGATCCCTGGTCAACACGGACTTGGTGGGCCGAAGGGCCTGTTTCCTCACTGTACAGCGATACTAATCTAAACTAAATAATTCCATCTTCAGCTTGAGACTGAGAAGCACAACTCCGAAACTAATCTCGTAAACTTAAATAAAGACACTTGAAATATATGAAAACAAAATTAGCTTTTATGATCTAGGAAAATAGATTTCAATGTAAATTTAAATGGCACACTTTGAAAAGATAATTCCCAATTCTCAATGGAGATAAAAAAAAGATTCTGAAAGAAGAGCCCCTCTGTGATTAACTACTGAAATTAAGGCTGGTGTCGAATTGAAAGGCATACAATGTCAAGAAAAATAGTGTGGGAAGGAACTGCAGATGTTGGTTTACATCATAAATCGACACAAAATGCTGGAGTAACTCAACGGGTCAGGCAGCATCTCTGGAGAAAAGGACTAGGTGACATTTCGGGTCATGACCCTTCTTCAAACTGAGATTGAGAAAAATAGTGGCCAGAAGATTGGAATTATTATAGAAACAAGATGGATGACAAAGAGACAAGATGTTAAAGATGGAGATCTGAAACCAGAAACTTAAAAGGTAACCAGAAAGTTAAAGGCAGACAGGAAGACCTTTACAGACATCACTAATGTCGTATTCTCAACCACAGAGAGCTGTGAAGGCTGGATCACTGAAGCAGATTTTTGGTTGGTGGAGAAGTTATTGGTTATGGGGCCAGGCAGGAATGTGGAAGTGATGTCGTAATCTGATCAGGCACAACAGGCCACAGTCTACTCCTGCTTCATTTTAACATGTTCTTATGTTAACAAGAGTATCCTCACTTGGATTCACACCCCTGAAGACCATCTCTTCATCTGTCATCTCACAGACCACTTCAACGTTGCAATCCTTCACCTTTTCATCAGTCCTGCTGTAAAATCTGAAGTGCACACAACTGCCCAGGAATAGGTCAATCCAACAATTCCCAGGCAATCCCTCCTGATAGTAATGTCACCAAGCCTTTAGCACAAGGTGGTTATCAAATGATTCAATGGCATCTCCTTGTGATCCAGACCCAGTTACTCTGCTCAAGGCCACACACTCCTGTGATATTAGACAATGGTCAATGGACAATAGGTGCAGGAGTAGGCCATTAAGCCCTTCGAGCTAGCACCACAATTCACTATGATCATGGCTGATCATCCACAATCACTACCCCGTTCCTACCTTCTCCCCATATCCCTTGACTCCACTATCTTTAAAAGCTCTATCTAACTCTCTCTTGAAAGCATCCAGAGAATTGGCCTCCACTGCCTTTAGAGGCAGAGAATTTCACAGATTCACAACTCTCTGGGTGAAAACGTTTTTCCTCATCACCGTTCTAAATGTCCAACCGCTTATTCTTGAACTGTGGCCCCTGGTCCTGGACTCCCCCAACATCGAGAACATGTTTCCTGCCTTTAGCGTGTCCAATCCCTTAATAATCTTATATGTTTCAAAACGATCCCCTCTCATCCTAAATTCCAGTGTATACAAGCACAGTCGCTCCATTCTTTCAACATATGACAGTCCTGCCATCCCGGGAATTAACCTCGTGAACCTACGCTGCACTCCATCAACAGCAAGAATGTTCTTCTTCAGATTTGGAGACCAAAACTGCACACAAAGAACAGTGATATCTGCAGCCATATTTGCACTAACAAGCACGCTGTAAGTGCCATCTTACAATGTCAGAGACCTGGTTTTGATCCTGTCTAAAGGTGCTGCCTTTACGGAGTTTGTGTATTTTCCCTGTGACCACTCTGGAGTTTCTCCAGCTGCTCCGGTTTCCTCCCATATTCCAAAGACGTACAGGTTTGTAGGTTAATTGGTTTTGGTAAAACTGTAAATTGTCCCTAGTGTGTAGGATAGTGTTGGTGTAAGGGGTTCACTGATCAGTGAGTACTCGTGCTGAAGGGCCTGTTTCCATGCTGTACCTCTAAACTACACTAAACTAACTTAAACTATGTGCATAGCTTTCTTCATGTGTGACTTTGCCTATTCTCTTCTCCAGGTATGTTCTCAGTAATGAAAGACCAGGAGTGGCCCATCCATATATTTTTGAAAATGTTCAAGAAACAGATCTGCACTCCTCACTGTCTGAGCAAATAAATACAGGTTCACAATCTTTTATCCGAAATTCCGAAAACCGAAAATCTCTGAAAACCGAACATTTTTAACTGCCGGGATCGAGGCGCAAACTCGCGACCTTGCGACCACGAGCCGAGCACTCTACCACTGAGCCACCTAGTCCCCTGTAATGATTTATCTAAAAAACGTTAAAATCTACGCTAAAAATCTTCCATTCCGAAATCCGAAAAATTCCGAAATCCGAAAAGTGTCTGGTCCCAAGGTTTTCGGGTAAGAGATTGTGAACCTGTACTGTCTTTTCCTGCTTCTTTCATGTGCATGGTGCAATGTACACATTTTACAAACATCTTTTCATGAACTCACAAGGTCCACTAACCTGCAACACTGACAAGTCACACAAGTCTTCACCACAACATAATTGGTCATCTAATTGATCTTGGTGTGTAGTCCATTGCTAAGCACTGCTCTTATTTGGGGCTGTAAAAATTCAACAGGTTTTCATGTTGCTTCCGATCTCATATATGTTACCTCATAGAAATATTACCTCAGGGATTACTAAGCTTCTGTTGAATTTCTACTTTTTGCACAAATGTAACACTTTCTGTTTCCACCACTGTAAGCAGCAGGCCTCTGTGCTCCAAGGCACAAGCAAAAATGACTCCCATTTAGGGTGACAAATTGAAATGCCAATTCATCCCTTTTTGCAGGAATCCCAAATCATTTGGATTTCAGATGTTTTCAGATTACCATCAGTCAGACTAGAGATTTGCATACATATCTTCTGCCCATTGGTAATGCTATTGGTTTGTCATTGTCACGTGTACAGAGACAGAGTGAGAAACATTGTTTTGACCACTATCCTGGAAAACAATACCAGATATGAATACACCAGATGGTGTCAAAGAGAAAATAAGCAGAGTGCAGAGCATAGTTTTACAACAACCAAGAGAGTGCAGTATAAAACTAAAATGCAGGGGTTGCAAAAAGGTAGATTGGAAGATCTGGAATTATCTGGCATATGTGAGATTCGTTTAAGAATCTGATAACATCGGGGAAGAAGTTGTTCTTGAATTTGGTGTTACATGCTTTCAAACCTTTGTATCTTCTGACTGATAGGAAATGGAAGATAAGCGAATATGCGAATGGCCTCCTCCTGTCCCAAATGCCCCCAACCATTCATAGATTGTTCTTGGTTATTATTGTTCTCATTTAAACGGAATAGAAAAGATTGTCATCTATAGCATTTAGCAAGCGTGGAAACTGATTTGTGGCGATACATTATTTTTTAAAAAAGGGGTGACACGGTGCCTTACAGCGCCGAAGACCCGGATATGATCCTGACTACGGGTGCTTATCTATACGCAGTTTGTACGTTCTCCCCGTGTTCTGCGTGGGTTTTCTCTGAGATTTTCTTCTTCTTCCCACACTCCAAAGACGTACAGGTTTGTAGGTTAAATGGCTTGGTATAAATTTAAACAATTGTCCCTAGTGTGTGTAGGGTAGTGTTAATGTACGGTGATCGCTGGTCGGTGTGGGCTCAGTGGGCCAAAGGGCTTGTTCCTGCGCTGTATCTCTAAACTAAACTAAAGGGTAGAGCTGGGCATGGACTTCGGGAAGTGGGAGGAGAACACACCCCACCCAGCCTGTGTGGAGATGGTCACGTTTCAGTTTCCTAGGTGTAGATATCAGCAATAATTTGACCTGTTCCAACCACAAAGACTCTATGGCCAAGGCAGGGTGACTGGTTTCATAGTAATTGATTATGTTGGCTGCTTTTCTGAAGCAGCATGAAGTACAGATGGACTAAATGAGGGGTGGGATAGGGGGCTGCTAGGTTTGTGTGATGGACTGGGCTGCCTGGCCCACTGGGTTTCTCTAGCATTTTGTGTTCATCTTCAGTGTAAACCAGCATCTGCGGATCCTTCCTACACATTATGTCTGTGCTAGGTTTGTGTGATGGACTGGCCTGGAATACCTTCACAACTCTCAGCAATTTCTTATGGTCTGGGGCATCACAGTTGCTATCTGCTGCGATGCATCTAGATGGTTGCATCTGTAGCAGTTTGTATAAGGAAGAACTGCAGATGCTGGTTTAAATCAAAGGCAGACACAGAATGCTGAAGTAACTCAACGGGTGAAGCAGCATCTTTGGAGACAAAGAATGGGCAACGTTTCAGGTCGAGACTTCTTCAGACTGTAAGTGTCTTTGTAAGTTTGTCATTTGTAAGTGTCTTTGAGATATGCTGAATTCCCTTAGCTTTCTGAGAACGTAGCACCGTGTTGATGTGCGTTCTTGGACATAGCATCAATGTGGTTGGACCATGGCAAATTATTGGCGAGATTTACACTTAAACCCCTGTGTCACGGTGCGAGTCGACCCACGAGTGACCCCGAGTTTAAAACAAATTAAACTTGTGGTGATCATGTACAATTAACGTAACGGGAATGTCGGAACACGTGGACGCAACTTGGCGACACGTGGCGCTAACGGCAGGTACCCGGGAAACTTGTTAACTCTTGAAAAACTTTAAGCATGATTAAAGATTTCCAGGAGTCATATTTACTCTTGAACTTAAAATTTGAAACATTTAAACTCGTTGTAAGAATGTAATAGCCCGTGAGTTTAAAGTAGTGATCCGTGAGTCTACCGTGGGCGCTCTTTAACTCAGCGGGCAGGCAGCATCTCTGGAGAGAAGGACTGGGTGACAGGGATGATGTATCCAAAATTCTGCTGCGTCTTTGTGTTACTCCAGCACCGTGTGTTCACTTTTTGTCAACCAGCATCTGCCCTTTCTTATGTATGACATTATTTGTATCCGTGGCAGTAGATTGTTGCTCCCTTCAGTTTCACAGGGGGTCGGGACGGGACTGGAGTTGGGAGGGGACTGGAGTTGGGAGGGAAAGGTAGGGGGGGAGGAGGAGGGAGGGGGGGGAGGGGAGGGGGAGGGGAGAGGGGGAGGGGGGGTTGGGTGACTTAGTACGGGAGACAAGTGTACTGACTGTGTGGGCAGACACTTTGGTAGTGATTGCCCATGGGGTTCACTGTCGAGGACTTCGTAATGCAGGGAGCATTATAAACAGTGGAGCGATTAAACCTGGAACGCTGGGAGAGAGCCCCCAAGCACCTGCCCCGGGGCGACTGGCACTGACCTGCTGACGTCGCCAACGTGAAGATGGTGCGAAGCCCCCGCACCCGGTGCAATGGGCGGGGAGGTGTAGAGGGGAAGGAAGGGGTCACACACATGGCCGGGAAGCAGAGGGGTGGGGGTGGGGCTGACGACAGATAGATGTAGAAAGACAGAAACACCAACGTGCAAAGGAGACCTACAATAGTGCACGATCTCTCTTGCGTTATGGCAGGTGATTGTCGCCTGCCCGCTGTTTCTGATGCTAAAGCCTTGGGATCGTTGCCCTTCGTGTTGATGTGGAGGGGGAGGGGGGTATTGTGCTGTTTGATCGCCCCCTGCTATCCCAGGGACAGGGAGACACAGCGGCTTTTGAGACTGGTGGGCAATCACTACCAAAGTGTCTGCCCACACAGTCAGTACACCTCTCCTACACTTGTCTCCCGTACTAAGTCACCACAAACCCCATTCCCCTCCCCCCACCTTTTCCTCCCATGTCCAGTCCCGTCCTGACCCCCTGAGAAACTGAAGGGAACGACAATCAACTGCCATGGATACAAATAATGTCATACACAAGAAAGGGCAGATGCTGGTTGACAAAAAGTGAACACACAGTGCTGGAGTGACACAAAGACGCAGCAAGATTTTGGAAACGTCATCCCGTCACCCATTCCTTCTCTCCAGAGATGCTGCCTGTCCCGCTGAGTGACCATACTGAGGGAATTCCCACGTATATGAAGCAGAGAGAAACGCTCTGGCACTGGATAGTGCGCATTTTCCCTTTGTAGGTCATATCAATGGATGCAGCCGTGCTGAATTCTATCTTTAACACAAAGCCGCAGGATGGAGCTGTCTTCTTTAACAATGTTGCTTCGCCGCCACTGCCTCCTTGCTGCACAATGGCAGTGAGTGCGGGGCCGAGATCCTGCCTAGTTTTTATAAGTTCTGAAATTGTATAACTTTCAATACTGAATCAGAATATACTTACTGTATGAGATGCTGTCCAGCTCCTCTATTTGATACTTAAAACAGGCCTTCATTCACGGTTGGCTCAAGGGTAACTCGGGAGAGGAACTTGGTAACTCGGGAGAGGAACTTGGTACATCGCAGAAATGAGAAGTAAATGGCAAACTTAGACATACACGTGGGAACTCGTTTAAACTCGTGAACATAAACTTGGAATCTCGTAGACAACCACGAGTGTGATTTTTTCTTTCACTCGGGATCACTCGTGGGTGGACTCGCACCGTGAGACAGGGCCATTAGAAATCTGAAGCTCTTGTCCATATGTACTACAGTACCATTGATACAGGTTGGGGCATGTACACCACCCCATTTCATGAGGTCCATGTTCAGTTCTTTGTTTTGTACACATATACACTTTAGCTGTCAATATTTTCCATTCAGTTTTCCAGTAGTCTCAAGTGTTCCTGCTGCAGGACAGCCTGTACAGTACAACCATAGAAATCTCAGTTATGAGCAAGAATCTGATGAGTCTTAAGAGACCCACAACTTTCTGAGGGGTGTTGGGTGACCATAATTTATTTAAAAAAGGAGGACAAATAAAGAAAATAACTGCAAAATATATTCCCTACTATGATTCATAAATGTTTAACCAGAGACCCGGGTTTGAAATGAAAAAAAAAATGAAATGATTCAATTTATTGTCATTGTCAGTGTACAGTACAGAGACAACGAAAATCCTGACTTCAGGTGCTGTCTGCATGGAGTTTGTACGTTCTCCTTGTGACCTACATGGGTTTTCTCCAGAATCTCCGGTTTCATCCCACACTGTAAAGAAGTACAGGTTTGTAGATTAATTGGTTTTGGTAAAATTGTAAATTGTCCGTAGGATAGTGTTAGTGTGCCGGGATCGCTGGTCAGCATGGACTCAGTGGACTGAAGGGCCAATTTCCACACTGTATCTCTAAACTAAACAATCTGTGAAATGTCGTGTTCAAGAAGGAACTGCAGATGCTGGAAGATTGAAGGTACACTAAAATGCTGGAGAAGCTCAGCGGGTGCAGCAGCATCTATGGAGCGAAGGAAATAGGCGACGTTTCGGGCCGAAACCCTTCTTCAGACTGATGGGGGGTGGGGGGGAGAAGGAAGGAAAAAGGGGAGGAGGAGGAGCCTGAGGGCGGGGGGATGGGAGGAGACAGCTCGAGGGTTAAGGAAGGGGAGGAGACAGCAAGGGCTAGCAAAACTGGGAGAATCCAACGTTCATGCCATCCGGACGCAAGCAACCAAGGCGGAATATGAGGCGCTGTTCCTCCAATTTCCGGTGTTGCTCACTCTGGCAATGGAGGAGACCCAGGACAGAGAGGTCGGATTGGGAATGGGAGGGGGAGTTGAAGTGCTGCGCCACCGGGAGTTCAGGTAGGTTATTGCGGACTGAGCGGAGGTGTTTGGCGAAACGATCGCCCAACCTCCGCTTAGTCTCCCCGATGTAAATCAGCTGACATCTAGAGCAGCGGATGCAGTAGATGAGGTTGGAGGAAATACAGGTGAACCTTTGTCGCACCTGGAACGACTGCTTGGGTCCTTGAATGGAGTCGAGGGGGGAGGTAAAGGGACAAGTGTTGCATCTCTTGCGGTTGCAAGGGAAAGTGCCCGGGGAGGGGGTGGTACGGGAGGGAAGGGAGGAATTGACAAGGGAGTTGCGGAGGGAGCGGTCTTTGCGGAGGCAGACATAGGGGGAGATGGGAAGATGTGGCGAGTGGTGGGGTCACGTTGGAGGTGGCGGAAATAGCGGAGGATTATTTGTTGTATTTGCCGGCTGGTGGGGTGAAAGGTGAGGACTAGGGGGACTCTGCCCTTGTTGCAAGTGCGGGGATGGGGAGAGAGAGCAGTGTTGCGGGGTATGGATGAGACCCTGGTGCGAGCCTCATCTATGGTGGCGGAGGGGAATCCCCGTTCCCTGAAGAACGAGGACATTTCCGATTCCCTGGTGTGGAATGTCTCATCCTGGGAGCAGATGCGGCGTAGGCGGAGGAATTGGGAGTAGGGGATGGAGTCTTTACAGGGGGCAGGGTGGGAGGACGTGTAGTCCAGATAACCATGTGAGTCAGTTGGTTTGTAGTGTATGTGAATCTGTGAAATGTCACCTTTCCATGTTCTCCAGAGATGCTGCCTGTCCTCTGAGTCACTTTGTGTCTTTTGAAGGAGTACAACATTTGTTGTGCTTTTATGGGAACATGTAAGGATTGTTGGGTCTAGTGATAGTTTCTGCTTGATGAAGGTAGATTCTGCCCAGCATGTGCTGTTGAGGCAATGCATAACATGGACATTTGGCAACAGTTTCCACTCATAGCTTTCCATTGTGATATTTCAACAACAGCAAGAACCTGCACTCAGGCAGAGCTTTTAATTAAATAAACATCCCAGGATACTTACCGAGCTGGAACTAGTGGGAGATACAAGTTGCTGAAACAAATGTGGATGAGCTAAAATATATGA
Source organism: Leucoraja erinaceus (assembly GCF_028641065.1). NCBI lineage: Eukaryota > Metazoa > Chordata > Chondrichthyes > Rajiformes > Rajidae > Leucoraja > Leucoraja erinaceus. The sequence goes on from NC_073403.1 coordinate 32,519,558, forward strand.
ATTTAGAAATTAATCCCTGACATCAATACTAAATGTGTCATATACTGTAGATAAGGGATGGCGGGACTGTCATATGAGGAAAGATTGAAAAGACTAGGCTTGTATTCACTGGTGTTTAGATGAATGAGGGTGGATCTTATAGAAACATATACAATTATAAAGGACTGGACAAGCTAGATGCAGGAAAAATGTTCCCAATGTTGGGCGAGTCCAGAACCAGGGGCCACAGTCTTAGAATAAAGGGGAGACCTCTTAAGACTGATGTGAGAAAAAACTTTTTCACCCTGAGAGTTGTGAATTTGTGTAATTCCCTGCCACAGAGAGCATTGGAGGCCAAATCACTGGATGGATTTAAGAGAGAGTTATATAGAGCTCTAGGGTCTAGTGGAATCAAGGGATATGGGGAGAAGGCAGGCACGGGTTATTAATTGGGGACGATCGGCCATGATCACAATGATTGGCGGTGCTGGCTCAAAGGACTGAATGGCCTCCTCCTGCACCTATTTTCTATGTCTATGTCTCTAAGGCTTTGCATTCTGTTTTGCTTCGATCTACTGCACCACCAACTAGGGAACAATTTTCTAGAGATTAATTTTAAAGGAGATGCATTGGCAAATGCATAGACAGATGCAAAGTTGTGGTAAAGTTGCTGCCTTGCAGCATCAGAGACCTAGGTTCGATCCTGACTATGGGTGCTGTCTGTATGGAGTTCGAGAATTTAGTGCCAATTTGTTCTCCCCATGACCTGCATGAGTTTATTCTGGGTGCTCTAGTTTCCTCTCACACTCCAAAGACATACAGACTTGTAGGTTAATAATAAGATTAAACGAGAACTTGCCAGTTCGAAGTTTGATCTGTATTTTATGAGGAGTAACGTTGAGGGAATACATGAAGAACCCGCTAGTCCGCATGCACATCATTCTTCAAAGCAGCGGTGTGAATCACAGATACCTGTAATGACTTAAACATAGTAAGATTAGAGAAAAGATACCAGTCAAGTTTATGATCCAGGGTGGGAGCGGAGGGCATGTATTCCCTCAACGTTACTCCTCATAAAATACAGATCAAACTTCGAACTGGTAAGTTCTCGTTTAATCTTACTATTTTACTTCGGAGTCACGTGAGGGACTCCATGAAGATTTCAAAGCTTTGTGATTCTTGCCTTGGACGAGTCCATGACACACATCTGCCTTGGTATAGGGGAGAAAATATTCGACATCCATACGGTATGTAGATGCAACAATGAAATTTATTAACAAAAGAAATCATAAAAAACCCCGTATATTCATGGGGACAAATTATATTATAGAACTTAAAATAGTTTGTGCAAAAGTTCCAGTTTCCTCAACTGGTTTATTATAAAATTTTCGGAAAGTTCCTTCTGATGACCATCCTGCGGTCTTGAGGATCTGATCCAATGGAACATCCAACTTGTATGCTGCCGACGTAGCTGCAGCCCTGGTGGAGTGAGATTTAAAACAATTAGTATCTATACCTGCTTTAGTAAGTACTTGTTTTATCCATTTGGAAATGGTCTGTTTTGTTATTCATTTATGAGGCTGTCTGTGGCTAATGAGCAGTGCCTTTTCTGTGCCTCTGATGGTTTTGGTTTGTTTAATGTATTCTTTTAGATGTGTTACCACACACAGTCGCTCATCTGCAGGGTAGTTACTGAAAATCACTTTTAAGCCTGCCGACCCCCGTCTGTTCTGTTTTACCAGTTCCTGGATGTAAAAATGTAAATTTCCCTGCGAACTGGTCATGTTATCCAGCCTCAATTTGTGTTGGGAGTTCGCCCTTTGTGCTGTGACCAATGCCATCAGCATGATCGTTTTTAAAGTCAAAGTCTGTAATGACAGGCTAGTGGCTCAAGTCCAGTTCCTTAGTAGATGCAGAACGATGCCAACGTCCCATATATGGGAGTATCTGGCCTTAGGAGGGTTAGCATTGAATATGCCCCTCATGAGCTTGGTTACCAACGGGTGTGACCCCACAGGCTGTCGTTCCATTTCTCTCCAGAGGTAGGTAGACAGGGCACTTCTGGCACAGTTGATGGCGCTGTACGTAAGTCGTTCATCATGGTGTAAATTCACCAGAAATTCCAATACCGGTTGAATGTTCGTAGGTCTGTGGATAATGTTGTTCTGGTTGCAATACCTGTGCCATTTCCTGATATATACTAGGTATTGATTTTTTGTTGACTCTCGTTGGGCTCCAGGTGTAATTAAGGAGCTGTCAGAATCTACAAACCAAAACGTTAATGTGACGATGACAAGGATGACTTGTCCTAGTTGCTGGATTTACCAGTAAATCCGGTCTGTGTTGAATGGTGATGTGAGGTTCTAATATCAGCTCCTGTACCACTGGGAACCATGGTTGGGTAGGCCAATCGGGTACTATTAAGATGCCAGACGCAGAGTCTTGTCTTATCTTACTTAGTACCCGACTGATGAGGCAGAAGGGAGGGAATGCATAAAAGAACAATTTCCCCCAATGCAGCGAAAAAGCACCTGTAGCTGCTGCCCCAGGGTCTGGTTCCCATGATACATATTTTGGCACTTGGTAGTTAAGCCTGGATGTAAATAGATCGACATCTGGTGTTCCGTATCGTGCTGTAATTTCAGCAAATACTTTTTTGTCCAACATCCATTCGATGTTCTCATTGAATTTGCGTGACCTGGTGTCTGCCACTAAGTTTTGTCTACCTGGTAAGTAGGTAGCTGATATCCAAATTCCTCTGTGGATACACCATTGCCGGATCTTGTTTTGTAATCTTACATGCTGGTGAGATAGCCCTAAGCAATATGACTTAAGGCCGTGAAAAGCTCCCAACATTTCTAAATAATTTATGCCCAAAGTGTGTAGTAATGATGACTCTTGGTGACCACAGCTGGTGATGGAATCCGTGGCACCCCATCCGAGAGCACTAGCATTCGTTTGTAGTGCGATAGACGGATTGCTGATAATGATTGGATTGGAACAATGCCTGATGTTTTCTTTCCACCATTGTAGTTCTAACATGGCTTATTTTGGTAGTTCCATAGGTCTATCAAAATGACCTCCATTGTATTTTAGAGCTCTTATTTTTGCCCTTTGTAAATTCTGATAATATAAAGGTCTGAATTGTGCAGCTGGAAAAGCTGCTATTATCTTGCCAATCATTCTCGCCACCTGTCTAATAGATGGTTTTCTTGTGTCAATGATTTTGCTGCAATCTTCCTCGAGGGCTACTGCTTTGTCTTGTGGCAAAGTCACTGACATAAGAACTGAGTTAATGGTAAATCCCAAGAAATCCATTGTTGTTGAAGGTTTCAATTTAGATTTAATTGGATGGATAATGAATCCTAGACTTTCAAATAATTGTATGGTGGCTGTTATCGTTAATTCTGCTTGTTTTACACTTTTGCCCAATATAAGTATATCATCCAAATAAGCCACCACAATGTGTTTATGTTCCCGTAGGAAAGCTAAGGCTGGTTTTAATATTTTAGTAAATAACCTAGGTGCAGAAGTAAGTCCATTTGGTAATGCTCTGTATTGCCTGTGTTGATCCATCCAATTAAATTTCAAATAACGTCCTGGGAGGCAATAGACCCTGAATACAGCCCTGAATAAGGTACTGCAGAGGGGCTGTATGTCTGCCCAGTAGAGCCAGACCCCCTCTGGAGTATTGCCTCCATCAGCCACTCCATTTTCGTCCAGTGCTCTCGGGCACCTGGCTCTTGCGGCTTATCCTGGACCAGCTGCCGCTCCAACGTGGTACAGAGCTTTCGAGCGCTGACCACTCGCGGTCGCTCGTCCCGCAGCTCAAACGCGTTCCAGTGATCTCGGTCACTGGTCGCTTGCTGCTCCTCCAATTTCTTCAGCCCCACAGGCCCCTGAGCGTAGGAGGCATGGGGCTGTTCGAAATCTGAGTCGTCCGACAGAACGGCTCTGTCGGTTTTGCGTATAGCCTTTCCACCCGCCGGTGGTGAGGCTTGCTCCGGCACAGGTGCTCCCGACAATGGAGACAGCCCTGCCGTCTGCCGCCGCTGGCTGCGCGTTCCTGCACGGCTCTCCCCCGCCAGCTTTTTTGCAGCTTTCGCCCGTCTTCTGTCCATCCTAGAGGTAAGACAAAACGTAGATCTCTTACCTGTCTTCGCTGGTTTTATACACCAGCCCTTTAGGAGGAACGCCCTTCCTCCTCGAAATGACTCGTGCAATGCGTGTAGCGTAATGATGAGCATGCGGACTAGCGGGTTCTTCATGCAGTCCCTCACGTCTCTCCGAAGTAAAATTGACCAGTAAAAATTGTAAAGTGTCCTTAGTGTGTAAGATAGTGTTCGTGCACGGGGATCGCTGGGCGGCACGGACTTGGTGGGCCAAAGGGCAGTTCTGTTATAATGTGAAAGTTGTGTTAACTAAGAAACTGCAATGGGCCTTATATGAACAATGGTGTCAAGTGGGGAATGGGAGCTATAGGCTAGATAGTTTCAGACTCATAATAACTAAGATTTTGTTTCACTGGAGGATTTTCCCTGTAGGATTTTCATAATTAAAAGTGTTTTTAAGGTTCTACGTTTATTTTTGTAACTGCAAGCTAAAATCCACATCTTACATTGTTTAACAGAGTATCATTGCACAAGTGGGGTGGCACGGTGGCGCAGCGGTAGAGTTGCTGCCTCAGAGCGCCAGAGACCAGGTTCGATCCTGACTACGGGTGCTGTCTGTACAGAATTTGTACGTTCTCCCTGTGACATGCATGGGTTTTCTCTGAGATCTTCAGTTTCCTCCCACACGCCAAAAACGTGCAGGTTTGTAGGTTAATTGGCTTGGTATAAATATAAATTGTCCCTAGTGTGTGTTGGATAGTGTTAGTGTGTGGGGATCGCTTGTTGGCACGGACTCGTGGGCCGAAGGGGCTGTTTCTCTAAACTAAACAGAAAGACTCAGAAATTTAAAATACCAGTCTCCGCAGTTAGCAGACAATCAAGAAACTTTGGCGGTCTGAAGAACGACAACTGGGGTTTCCATCAGATCTTTATTCAAAAGTTCGATTTCCAGTATACAGGTTCTTTAGACACGTTTGACCACAAGGGTGGTCAGCGCTAAATTAACACGCGCAAGCAAAAAACGCGCGAAACAAGCGGCCCCTCCCGAGTCACGTGACCGCGGCTTCCGAACGCCGGGTTCGATGTCTGCGTAAGCCAGCATACAAAACCTTAAAAGGAAACAAAAACACAGATGCTAGAAATCTGAAACAAAAAACAGAAAACAGACTTGACAGGTCGCATCTGAAGGGGGAAATGGAGGCAATACTTTAGGTTCAAGATCCTTCATCAGAACATTTAAACTGAAATGTCTGACCTGTCTGACAAGCAATAAAAAAAAAACACGTGGGAATGCTGCGTTTATTAAAAGAGGAATTGATACAAAGAAGTCAGCAAATCTCCTTGGAAGGATTGTTTTGGCTGCTGCTCAAATAGCCAGGTCAGTTCTCGGCACTACACAGTGAGAGTGCTATCAAACCTGCAGACCTTATGGTATGATGATGGCTGGATGAACTCTCTTAGTTGTCAAACAGTCTTTACCCTGTCACTAATATTTATATTAAACTGAAACATAAAAAAGCAGAGAGACTGCAGTATTTTTTAATACTGCCATGATTTTTCTCCCTGGATTAATTGTGGGAGTGCTCAGCAGAATCATCTTCCTAACCTGGGAATTCCAGGCCAAACGTGCAGTACTCGCAAACTTGAAAGAATGTCATCATTGTTTTCCTATCACCCAGTGTAAATATTTTGACACCAACATCAATGTTGTGACTGGACTGAGTCAAAGTGGACACTTTTGAGAATTTAGTGCCAATTTGTCGGTTATGGTAGAAACATTGTTTTTTTAAAAGGGTCATCTGTAATCTGGCAAATATCATGGATCATTCAGAAAAAAGCCACAAATGTTTCAATATCTCAAGTGACGAGAATCTTCTTTTTTATACTACAGCTCCTCTGCCATTGAAGAGAAGCTGTGTGTAAATGCTCAAGCATTTACAGGTAACACTAAGGGCAAAGATACCATGTGCCTCAGGAAGGACACTACTTTCTTCCTCTTCCAAACAATTGCTAAACCCTGATTGAAAACCACACATTGCAGGGAAGGGGATGTAAATGTGAATTTTCCTGTGCAGTAATCCAAATTCATTTCCCCTTTACACCTTTGCTCATTGCTCAAGCCATTTTGTACTCTGACTCATTACCGGGAACTCTACCACTCCCACAATACACACTGGGTTACACCATTCTGTTGTACAATTGCTGAGCCAATGTTAGCATTAACAATGCTGCCGGGCATTTCACTTCATGCCTTCTGACAGGTGATTTCAATTTCTTTTTGCTCACATTATAGTCCTAATCTAAAGTCTGCTACATTTGCGAGAATTTCTTGGAGCATAACAATTATCTTCTTTGAATGAGACGTCACAGTTTAAGGATAAGGGGAAGTCTTTTAGGACTGAGATGAGGAAATCATTTTTTACACAGAGAGTGGTGAATCAGTGGAATTCTCTGCCACAGAAGGTAGTTGAGGCCAGTTCATTGGCTAGATTTAAGAGGGAGTTAGATGTGGCCCCTGTGGCTAAAGGGATCAGGGGGTATGGAGAGAAGGCAGGTATGGGATATTGATTTGGATGATCAGCCATTATCATATTGAATGGCGGTGCAGGCTCGAAGGGCCGAATGGCCTACTCTTGCACCTATTTTCTATGTTTTGGTTGAAAACCACATACAGAATGCAGTCCATTTACAATGCAGATCTTCCTCTGCAATGCATACAAGTCTAAAGCTCCCAGCCAGACCTGAAATGTCACCTATCCATGTTATCCAAAGATGCTGCCTGGCCCGCTGAGTTACTCCAGCACTTTGTGTCATTTTATGCTTTAATGTTGGTTGGCGATGATGCCTCTAACTGAACTACAGCCAACAGAATGTGCTGGAGGTTACCTGACTACAGTTTATTTAAATAATTAATGTTTTTTAACCCATCCATTTGGCTTGGTCTGACTATGCCATTCACAGAAAGAGGAGTGGACAGGGAACATTAAGGATTTTGCTGTGTGTCCAACTGCTCTCTGGGCTGCAAAATGTTTACCGAACGTTCCAGAGAGACGGTTTGTGAGGTGCCAGTGAATAATGATGGAATCGGTCTCCTCCTGTTTCTGCGTATCTGCACATTCCACAAATGGGCTCTGTTGGCTGTTGGACTCCACAGATAACAGTTAACTCACACATTCTCCTTCAGATGGGTGTTTTCTAGAATGGACGGGTTGAGAGTGGAATGCTGCGTACACTGACAGTGACTAGGGACTTGCCAATACATTGCCTCAAATTGGCAAACACTTTTTATTTTGAAGTTTGTCACTATTAGTCAAAAATAGTCTGGACCGGATATATTTCCTGGGAGCCCATGTCATAACTATATGGTCTCAAACTAAAACCCTGCAAACAACAAGAAACTATTCACTAACCTATTCACCTGGACATGAATGCTTCACCAATCCATCTGCTCATAGTGAAACGTGTGAAAGCTGTCCATTAAGGATCATTTGGTGTGATTCAGCTGAAGTTATTCTCACACTACACACTGGGGATGCCAGAATGGTGTTACTGATAGGATAGACTATTTCTGATAGCTTATCTAGCCTGCAAGCCCAACTCTCCATCTGTTTATCCAAACACTTCAACAGCTCCATAGAAATGAAGTGAAAATATGTTTATTTTTACAGGCAGTAAGTTTAGATGCTAAATAACTCTCTCTCATTAATTAATGTTATGAGTTTGCTATAACAATGACAGTGCTGGAGATGCTCAGCAGGTTTCTCTAGAGTGTACTGGTTTCCTCCCACACCCACAGGCATTATGGTGGTTAGGTTAATGAAGATGCTAGCTTTATGGGCTTTAGTAAATTAGCCCTGGTGTATGTGGGTGGTGGTAGAGTCAAGGGGGAGATAGCAGGCGCATGAGAGGTTACAGGGATGTAAATGACAGAATGAGCACTGTACTCAGAGGGCCAGCATAGGCTGAGAGATGAATGGCCTCCTGCAATCTCATAAGAAAAGATGTGAAATTGGAGGTCAGGCAGCTTCTGTAGAATTAGAGGCTAAGTCAATGTTTCAGCTCGATGACCTTTTATCAGAATGTTTAGAATGAGTTTATGCATTCTTTGTGTTATCTGTAATGTGTTTTCAGTCAAAGCACATTCGGCTCAGTTAAACATTGTGGACAGAGTACCCGTTCAGCACTGGTTTCTGTACTGAAACTGCTGGTTGTATGCGAAGATTAAATTGTGATTTCCCAAGGGAAAACCTCCCAGTCACCGCCCGATTCCAGAAATACCCCAAATAAAATCACTGTTGAAACATTTCTTCAAAAGCTCAAAAGAATATAGCTTGATGTCCATGTGCTAATAGAACTCTAACATTATATAGTGATTACCTATTTGGTCTAGGGTCGAGATCTGGAAATGTGAGTTCTAATCCACACTAACATTCTAATTAGCTGTGGGCTACAGGTGTCCCCAGCCCAGTGATGTGGCTGGAGACACAGTGAAAGGAACTAACAGGTTCAGCGACACAATTCAATCCTGACCTTAATGTTACCCATATGGAATTTGTGTCCGTGAATGCCGTGTTGTGAATATGTTCTTCATGTCTGTGTTGATTTCTGCCTAGTGTTCCAGTTCAATCCACCTCCAAATCAAGTGGGAGGATGTTAATGTGACCCTGATAGATCATCCTTCAGCGGAGATGGAAGTGGCAAAGGGGAGTTGATGGGCAGATGCGGAGCGGCAGGAACATAATGAGAGGGGATTGTTCTATTGGGAGCCAGCATGAATGTGTTGAATGGCCTGTGTTTAGTTTAGTTTAGTTTAGAGATACAACGTGGAAACAGGCCCTTCGGCCCACCAGGTCCGCACCGACCAGCGATCCCCGCACATTAACACTATCCTACACACACTAGGAACAATTTCTACTTATACCAAGCCAATTAACCTACAGACCTGTACGTCTTTGGAGTGTGGGAGGACACGGAAGATCTCGGAGAAAACTCACGTGGTCACGGGGAGAACGTACAAACTCTGTACAGACAGTACCCGTCGGGATCGACCCGGGTATCTGGCGCTGTAAGCGCTGTAAAGCAGCAACTCTACCGCTGCTCCACTGTGCCGCTCGTGTTGCAAGAACGGAGTGATAAACACCAGTATGGTCAACTCTTAATCCTCCTCTGTAACCGGCCAACAAGACCTTCTCAACCGTGCCACATCTGGAGAACATTCGTCATGATTGAATATTTAGGAGATACCTTGGTCAAACACTGTTATGTTTTGTGTTGCCTTGAAGTAGAGTTCATGAATACAAACGGAGACAGCACTTTTGTGTCGTAGTTCTCCTTTAATAGATCCAAGCATTTAAATGGCTTCTGCAAGCTTCGCATTTGGCGTCTTACTTCACTCTTACTTAATTTGCATCACAACAGGGTTTCAATTGGAACAATATAACAATTGCTGTTTTCCTGCTAGGGCCATGATCCAACATGCATGGAGCTGAACTTGGGTCTAGTGTTTACTTCCAGTCTGGCGTGGTGGATTCTGGGATGGCCGATGAGGCCAGTGTGGGCAGCACAGGCTCTAGTAGTGTGGGAGGTGGCTGGTGGGGTCTGGGGTGGTGAGTTGGTGAGCTGGTGCACTCCTTCTGCTGATTACACAGGCCCTCTGCTGCTGGGGACTGAAGGCCTCGGAGTTTGCAACACTATTCCCAATGCCCCTTCTCCACATGGAGTGGTTTGGGCCAGTGAGTCCAGCTGCCAGTGGGGATGCTGCAACACTTCAAGGGGCTTTGAACATACCTGTAATACAGCGTTAGCTTTGGGGTCTGGTGTCAGGCCTGCGCACATGGGCGACAGAGCCTCCGTCGTCGGGATTTCGCTGTGAGAATGGGAGAAATTTTAAAAGACGTCTCACAGGTTGGCTGATTAACAGCTGCCAATAAATTGAAGTTTAGCCCGAGTGATGTGGGGGCAGCGCAAGAGACACAGGCTCAAGTGGAGAGTATATGTGATGAATTGATAAGATCATGAGGGGAACAGATAGAGGAGGATACCAAGAGTAGGGGAATCAACATACAAAAGACATAGCTTTAAAGGTGAGTAGGGAAATATTTAATAGGAGCCTAAGTGGCATTTTTCCACACACAGAGGGTGGTTGGTATATGGAATGAGCTGCTAGAGGAGGTAGTTGAGGCAGATACAACAGCAACATTTAAAAAGATGTTTGGACAGGCACATGGATAGGAACAGTTTCGAGGGATGTGGCCCAAATGTGGGCAGATGGGACTATTGTAGATGGGGCAGATTAGTTGGTATAAGCCAGTTGGGCTGAAGAGCCTATTGCAGTGCTGTTTGACTCTATGACAGGTTCAAGAGGCTTTGGTCAGAGGAGGATTTGATGAGGGTGACTGCAGGACAGGGTTTGGTCTGTCACTTTTATTTGCATTGGAGTGCAACGTGGACTGGTGTTTGTGGGGGTGGAAGCTGGTGCAGTAGAGCGTTTGTCTGTGGCATGGGAGACTCAAGAAAATGGCCAGTGTCCCTGGGGAGTACATCTGCAGGAGGTGTGTCCAGGTGAACTTCTTAAAGACAGCTTTACGGAAATGGAGCAGCAGCTGGATGACCTCAGAACCACCTGAGAGAGTGAGGAGGTCATAGATAGGAGTTAGAAAGGTGGTCACACCCAAGGTGCAGGCAGTGAATAGATAGGCGACTGCTAGGAAAGGGGGTTGGAAAGGAGGTCAGGAATCCATAGTGGCCAAACCCCTGCAAGACAGGTATACAGTTGGATCCCCTTTTGGATACAGTTTAGGGGTATAACCATTCAGGTGAGGGCAGTAGCAGCCATATCTGTGGCACCAGCCCTGGCTCTGTGGCAAAGTCATGCAGAGAGATAGTTAGGGGGACACGTTGGAGATGCGATGGCAACAATCGAGAGTCCAGAATGGTCCGTTGCCTCCCTGCAGCCTGGGATGTCTCTTAGCAGCTGCAAAATATACCTTAGTGGGGCCTATCACACGTTATTGAGGGAGGCAAGAGTGGAGATTGCAGGGGCCTTGACAATAATCTTTGTTTCTCCTTTAGACACATCCGAAGTCCCAGTGGACTGGAGAGTGTTTAAGGAAGGAAGTAGAGAGAAATGATGTAACTACAGGTCAGAGGGTATAATAATATTTGGTCGGTTGGGGGCTCTGCGAGTCGGCTGCCCTGCCAGCAGCATGTTCGTTATTTAGATTTTTTGTTTTAGTATGTGCAAATGTTTGTTTTAGCGTCTCTCGGTATGTCTTATGTGATAGGGGAGAAAAGGGGGAGACCGTTTTTCACTCATTTCCTCGACGGAGAGGCGACTTTTTCCATGTCGCTTCTCTGCCTCCCTTGCAGCCTAACAGCTTGGATTCGAGCAGCGTTTCCCGGAGTTGGGCCCAGAGCTTCAGCAGCAGGTGCGGTGTGGACCCTTGCCGGGGATTGCCAGAAAGGAGTGCTCCGATCGCTGGCCTGATGACTTTGGCATCATGGGGCTGTGGTCTGTGGAGCTTCCAGCAGTGGGTCTGGCATGGACTTGCTATCCCTCGCTGGGGATCATTTTAATTTCAAGACTGGTTTTGACAAGTAAAATTCCTAAAGTTGTTAAATTATTTCTTCTTCTGGAGTGCGAGTCATGAAGGAAAGCATTATAATTTTCAAAAGCCAGTTGCATGCAATTAATAAATTTACTCTTGGAGCAAAATAAAATGATAAGCTAGATGACAGATTAGGGACTAATTCTCCTTCTTATAGAAATTGTGCTGCTGCTCATCTTCATCTCTATAATCATACAAAAGTTGAAATAATTATCACCAATATAGTCTGTAAAGTGCTGACAAATCCCAGAACAGAGCAGCTAGTTTGTAATTACCATGTTACCAGCTGATTCAAATATCTTTGCGAAATCTAGACCTTGGAGATACAGCACAGAAACAGGCCCCTATGCCCACTGAGACCACATCAACCCGTTCACACAAGTTAGTTCAGTTTAGTTTTGAGTTTTGAGAGCCCGCCCATTGAAAGCCAGTCCACACCAAGGACTCTAAGACTTTTTGCCTTCCATCACAGTGAGGAGGTGCCTTGTGGACTCACTGTGGTGGATGTTAAATCTGTGTTTATTGTGTGTTTTGTTATTTTATTCTATGTTATGACTGCAAGGCACGACATTTTGTTCAGACTGAGGCTGGATGACAATAAAGGATACATGACTTGACTTGACTTGACTTGACTTGACCAACCTGAACTTTCGTTTTATCCTACACACTGGTGACATTGACAGTAGCCAATTAAACTACAAACCTGCAGGTCTTTGGAATGTGGGGGAAACCGGAGCACCCAGAGAACACCCATGCGGTCACAGTGAGAACGTTCAAACTACACACAGACAACAAACACAGTCAGAATCAAACCTGGGTCTCTGGCACTGTAAGGCAGCAACTCTACTGCTGGACCCATATGTTATACGTCGCGTTGGCGGCGCGACTCACCAGTTGCAGCGGCCCCTACAGCCTGTCTGTCTTTTTTTATTTTTTGTCTAGTTAAATGTAGTGTTGGTGTTTTTTTAATACTAGTTTTAAATGTGTATATGTGGGGGGGCGGGGGAGGGGAGGGGGAAACCGTTTAAATCTCTTCCCTGTTCGGGAGACCCGACCTTTTCCCTGTTGGTCTCCGTTGTCGTTGGGGCCTAGCACCGTGGAGCGGCCTCCAACCTGAACGACCCGGGGGCTCGGGAGACTGTGGAGCTGCGGACTACTCACCATCGTGGGGCTGGCCGGCCTCGGAGCGTGGGGAGCGGTGGTGACTCGCTGCTGCGACTCGACTCCTGGGGCTCGGAGGCTCCAGCAACGCAGCCGCAGGTCCGGTGAACTGGGATATCGGGAGCTCGCGGGTCCGGGGGGAGGAGAGAGACCGCTTCCCGGAGCTCCCGCAACGCGACTTCTCCAGCCCGTGTCGCGGGGTGGAACAACCTGGAGCGGGGACGTACATCACCTGGCGCGGCTTCATGGACGTGGGACATTCCAGCGCCTGCCGGGGGCTCCAACTTTGTGACATTTAGACCGGGAGCGGGGCCGTAAATCGCCCGGCACGGCCTAAAATGGCCGTGGGACTTATCATCGCCCACCTGGGGCTTGGATATCGGGAGAGACATGGAGAACAGGGGAGAGAAAAGACTTTACCTTCCATCACAGTGGGTCCACTGTGATGGATGTTTGTGTGAATTAAATTGTGTGTATGTCTAGGAAATTGTCTTTGTTTGTATGGCTGTGGAAACAGAATTTCGTTTGAGCCTCACTGGGGCTCAAATGACAATAAATTGTATTGTATTGTATTGTATTGTATTGTTATCTCATCTTCTTATCCACTCCTAACAAACAAGGGCCAATTGCCCAACAAACCTGCACACTTTTGGGACGTCAGAGTGAACCTGAGCTCTGGGAGGAAACCCACGTGGTCATAGAGAGAACGTGCAAACTCCACACAGATTGCACCCGAGGTCAGGATTGAACCTGGGTCTTTAGCGCTGTGAGGCAGCAGCTCGACCAGCATGCACCACTGTGCTGTCCTACAACAATAATGGCTCATGGCACCTTTACTCATTTTCAGTTAAGAATCTCCAATTGTTGAGTTATTATTAAAAGTTATATCAGGATAGGAGCCATGTTTTTACTAAAGATGTGTAAGGCTCCATATATGCTCTGATGCCATAAATGAACAGCTGGAAAATAACACTGGGGAATAGTGGGGTGTAGTAATGGGGAATAAAGAAATGACAGATGAATGAAATCTTTTTTTTTGCGTCAGTCTTAGAAACATAGATAGATAGACAGTAGGTGCAGGACTAGGCCATTCAGCCCTTCGAACCAGTACCGCCATTCAATGTGATCATGTCTGATCATGCACAATCAGAACCCCGTTCCTGCCTTCTCCCCATACCCCTTGATTCCTCTTGGCCTAAGAGCTCTATCAAACTAGCTTTTGAATGCATCTAGTGAATCAGCCTCCACTGGCTTCTGAGGCAGAGAATTCCACAAATTCACAACTCTCTGTGTGAAAAAGCTTTTCCTCATCTCAGTTCGAAATGGCCTACCCCTTATTCTTAAACTGTGGCCCCTGGCTATGGATTCACCCGACATCGGGAACATGTTTCCTGCATCTAGCGTGTCCAATCCCTTAATAATTTTATATGTTTCTATAAGATACCCTCTCTACCTTCTAAATACGATCTGAATAATACAATCTCAGTCGCTCCATTCTTTCATCATATGACAGTCCCGCCATCCCAGGAATTAACCTGGTGAACCTACGCAGCACTCCCTCAATAGCAAGAATGACCTTCCTCAAATTAGGAGACCAAACTGCACACAATACTCCAGGTGCGGTCTCAACAGGGCCTTGTACAAGTACAGAAGGACCTCTTTGCTCCTATACTTAACTCCACTCGTTATGAAGACCAACATGCCATTGTCTTTCTTCACTGCCTGCTGCATCTGCGGCCCAGATCCATCACAGTTCTTCACAGAGGAAGGCAGCAACAATGTGCCAGAAATTCAAGGGAGTCAGGGGGTAGAGTTTACTGGAGATACTTAGGAAGATGAAAGCTCTGAAGGTGGATGTCATCTGGACCAGATGAATGACATCCCAGGGTTCTGAGAGAAGTGGCTGGAGAGATTGAGGTATTAGTTGTGGTCTTTCAGGAATCACTAAAGTCAGTTGTCCCAGAGTACTGGAAAATTGCAAACATCTCTTCACTGTTCAAGAAGGGAGCGAGGCAAAAGAGTGGGAACTGTTGGCCAGTTAGCCTGATTTCAGTGGTTGGTAAGATTTTAGAGTCCATTATTAAAGACGTTTCCAAGTACTTGCAAGCACATGATAAAGTAGGCCGGTCAGCATGGTTTTGTGAAAGGGGAGGTCTTGCCTAACGAACCTCTTGTGGAAATAACAAAGGAGAGTCGGAGGATGTTGTTTCCCTAGATTTTCAGAAAGCCTTTGATAAGGTGCCGCATGTGAGGCTGTGAAAGAAGATGAAAGCCCATGGTATCAGACGGAAGATACTAGCATGGAGAACAGATTGTCTGGATGGCAGAACGCAGAGAAATAAAGTGGGCTTTTTCTTGTTGGCTCCCGGTGACTAGTGGTCCGTGTTGGGTTTGCTAATCTTCACGTTTACTTTTGTTTTAGTTTAGCGATACAATGTGGAAACAGGTCCTTCAAGTCCACACCGACAAGCGATCCATGAACATTAACACCATCCTACACACACTAGGGACAATTTCCACTTTTACCAAACCAATGACCCTACATACTGTACGTAACAAGAGGATTTGAGTACAGGAGTAAAGAGGTCAATTCAATACAATACAATACAATACAATACAATACAATACAATACAATACAATACAATACAATACAATACAATACAATATTTATTGTCATTTTCCACAGCCGTACAAACAAAGACAATTTCCTACAGACATACACACAATTTAATTCACACAAACATCCATCACAGTGAACCCACTGTGATGGAAGGCAAAGTATTTTCTCTCCCCTGTTCTCCGTGTCTCTCCCAATGTCCAAGCCCCAGGCGGGCGATGATAAGTCCCACGGCCATTTTAGGCCGTGCCGGGCGATTTACGGCCCCGCTCCCGGTCTAAAAGTCACAATGTTGGAGCCCCCGGCGGGCGCTGGAATGTCCCACGGCCATGAATCCGCGTCGTTCCAACCCCGCGACACGGGCTGGAGAAGTCGCATTGCGGGAGCTCCGGGATGCGGTCTCCTCAACCAGACCCGCGAGCTCCCGATACCCCGACAGTCCACCGGACCTGCGGCTGCGTTGCTGGAGCCGCCGAGCCCCAGGAGTCGAGTCGCAGCAGCGAGTCACCGCCGCTCCCCACGCTCCGATGCCGACCAGCCCCATGATGGTGAGTAGTCCGCAGCTCCGCAGCTCCACAGTCTCCCGAGCCCCCGGGTCGTTCAGGTTGGAGGTCGCTCCACCTTGCTAGGCCCCAACGACAATGGAGACCTGACAGGGTTAAGGTCGGGTCTCCCGTACAGGGAAGAGATTTTAAACGGTCCCCCCCCCCCCCCCCCCCCCCCCCCCAGTATTAAAAAACACCAACACTACATTTAACTAGACACAAAATAATTGTCCTTCTGCAGTTGTACAGGGCCCTGGTGAAAAAACATCTGGAGTTGTATTGTGTGCAGTTTTGGTCTCCTCATTTGAGGAAGGACATCCTTGCTATTGAGGCAGTGCTGCATAGGTTCACAAGGTTAATCCCCGGGATGGCGGGACTGTCATATGAGGAAAGATTGGAAGGACTGGGCTTGTAGTCACTGGAATTTAGAAGGATGAGAGTATAAAATTATAAAAGGACTGGCCAAGCTAGATGCAGGAAGAATGTTCCCAATTTTGGGGAAGTCCAGAACCAGGGACCCCAGTTGAAGGATAAAGAGGAGGCCATCTAAATCTAAGATGAGGAAAAACTTTTTCACCTAGAGAGTTGTGAATTTGTGGAATTCTCTACCACAGATGGCAGTAGAGGGCAATTCACTGGATGAATTTATAAGAGAGTTCGATAGAGCTTTAGGGGCTAGTGAAATCAAGGGATCTGAAGAGAAGGTAGGCACGGGTTACTGATTGGGCATGATCAGCCATGATCACAATGAATGGCAGTGCAGGCTCGAAGGGCCAAATGGCCTCCTTCTGCACCTGTTTTCTATGTTTCTATGTCTTTGGAGTGTGGGAGGAACCCAAAGATCTCGGAGAAAACCCATGCAGGTCGAGGGGAGAATGTATGAACAGACAGAACCCGTAGTCAGGATTGCACCCGGGTCAGGCAGTAACTCTACTGCTGCGCCACCATGCCACCCCATTGTAATTTGGATGATGGAATCGATGGCTTTGTGGTAAAGTTTGCGGATGATACAAAGATAAGTAGAGGAAGTAGGGACTCTGCAGAAGGAAGTGGGCAGTTTGGGCTGACGTGGCAGCTGTAATACAGTGCAGCAAAGTGTGGAGTCGTGTAGTTTGGTAGTAGGAATAAAGGTGTAAACTATTTTCTAAATGGGGATAATATTCCAAAATCGGAGACTTGGGAGTGCTGGAGCAGGATTCCCAAAAGTGGAATCGGTAATTTGCAAGTTGAATCGGTAACAACGAAGGCAAATGTAATGCAAGCATTTATTTTGAGAGGGCTAAAATATAGAAGCAGGGATGTAATACTGAGGGTAGAAAAAAATGCTGGAGAAACTCAGGGGGTGAGGCAGCATCTATGGAGCAAAGGAAATAGCCAACGTTTCAGGTCGAAACCCTTCTTCAAACTGACTGAAGGGGGGGGGGGGGGGGTGGGTTTCGGGTAGGAAACCCTTCTTCAAAGGGCGGTGGGGGGGGGGGGGGGGGGGGGGGGGGGGGGGGGGGGAAGTGGGCTGAGGGAGAGGTGAGAAGGGGAGGAGAAAGTAGGGACTACCTGAAATTAGAGAAGTCAATGTTCATACCGCTGGGGAGCAAATTGCCCAAGCGAAATATGAGGTGCTGTTCCTCCAATTTACGGTGATCCTCACTCTGGCCATGGAGGAGGCCCAGGATAGAAAGGTCGGATTTGGAATTGGAGGGGGAGTTGAAGTGCTGAGCCACCGGGAGATCAGGTTGGTTATTGCGAACCGAGCAGAGGTCTTCAGCGAAGCGATCGCGCAGCCTACGCTTGGTCTCACCGATGTAGTACTGAGGCTTTATAAGGCACTGGTCAGACCCTATTTGGAGTATTGTGAGCAGTTTTGGGCCCCACATACAAAGCAAAATATGCTGGTGTTGGAGAGGGTCTAGAGGAGGTTTATGTGAATGATCCAGAGGATGATTGAATTAATGTACAATGAGTGTTTGGTGGCACTGGGCCAGTACTCACTTAAGGGTTTTTTGATGGGAGAAGCAAGAATGTCCTTCCTCAAGTTTGGAGACCAAAACTGCAATCAATACCCCAGGTGTGGTCTCACTAGGCCCTGTACAACTGCAGAAGGACCTCTTTGCTCTTATACTCAACTCCTCTTGTTATGAAGGCCAACATGCCATTCACTTACTTCACTGCCTGCTGTACCTGCATGCTTACTTTCATTGACTGATGAACAAGGACCCCCAGATCCCGTTGTACTTCCCCTTTTTCCAACTTGACATAATTTAGATAATAATCTGCCCTCTTGTTTTTGCCACTAAAGTTTATCCACATTTATCCACATTAAACTGCATCTGCCATGCATCTGTGCACTCACCAAACTGTCCAATCACCCTTCATTCTCGTAGCATCCTCCTCACAGTTCACACTGCCACCCAGCTTTGTGTCATCTGCAAATTTGCTAATGTTACTTTTAATCCCTTCATCCAAATCAGTAATATATATTATTAATAGTTGTGGTCCCAGCACCTAGCCTTGCGGTACCCCACTAGTCACATCATGCCATTCTGAAAGGGACCCGTTAATCCCTACTCTTTGTTTCCTGTCTGCCAACCAATTTTCTATCCATGTCAGCACTCTACTCCCAATACCATGTGCTCTATTTTTGCCCACTAATCTCCTATGTGGGACCTTATCAAATGCTTTCTAAATGTCCAGGTACACTACATCCACTGGCTCTCCCTTGTTCATTATCCTGGTTATATCCTCAAAAAATTCCAGATTATTAGACCAGCATGATTTCCCCTTCGTAAATCCATGCTGACTCAGA
Organism: Leucoraja erinaceus; assembly: GCF_028641065.1. Classification (NCBI taxonomy): domain Eukaryota; kingdom Metazoa; phylum Chordata; class Chondrichthyes; order Rajiformes; family Rajidae; genus Leucoraja; species Leucoraja erinaceus. Next base: position 32,538,380 of record NC_073403.1, read on the forward strand.
CCGATCCTGCTACTGTTATCCAAATGTGCCACTATTTCATCTTTTATTATTGACTCCAGCATCTTCCCCACCACCGATGTCAGGCTAACTGGTCTATAATTCCCTGTTTTCACTCTCCCGCCTTTCTTAAAAAGTGGGATAACATTAGCTCCCCTACAATCCACAGGAACTGATCCTGGATCTATAGAACATTGGAAAATGATCACCAATGCATCCACAATTTCTAGTATTCCTTAAATACCCTAGGATACAGACCATCAGGCCCTGAGGATTTATTAGCCTTCAGTCCCATCAGTCTACCCAACACCATTTCCTGCCAAATGTGAATCTCCTTCAGTTCCTCCGCCACCCTAGATCCTCTGGCCACTAGTACATCAGGAAGATTGTTTGTGTCCTCCTTAGTGAAGACGGTTCCCAAGTACCTGTTCAACTCATCTGCCATTTCCTTGTTCCCAATAGTAAATTCACCCTTTTCAGTCTTCAAGGGTCCAACTTTGGCCTTAACTAGTTTTTTCCTCTTCACATACCTAAAGAAGCTTTTGCTATCCTCCTTTGATTGTGGATGATCAACCATGATCACAGTGAATGGTGGTGCTGACTCAAAGGCCCGAATGGCCTACTCCTACACCTATTGTCTATTGTCCATCTTATCTTCTTTTTTTTTTTTATATTTTATTTTATTAGAAGTAAGCACAGTCATATGGCACCAAAGTGCCTAATATATATTTTCATAATACATTTTATGTACAACTTCTTTTTTTTTTTTTTGTTACATTGAAAAAAGATGAGAATAAGAAAAAGAAGTTAGATAGTAAAGGATAGAAAGATGTGAAATATATAGTGTGTGAAGAAAGAAAACGAGTAAACGAAGAAAGTTGAGAGAGAAAATAGTGAAAAGAAAAGGAGATCATTATTTATAGTCTTGACCAACCCTCGTCCAGTCCTGAAACTGTTATTTTTTACAATTGTGTTGCACCATATGATTCCAAAAAAACGACGAATGGAGACCAACTCGTTATGAATTGGTCTGATTTATCCATTAGGAAGAATCGCATTTCCTCAAGATGAGCGGTGTCCAACATACTTGCAATCCACATTTTAAGCGTTGGTATTGATGTACCCTTCCAAAATTTAAGTATTATTTTTTTTGCTATTATTAAACCATAGTTAAGGAATAGATTTTGAGATGTGTTCAATTTATTCCCATCTTCCATTACACCAAATATAATCATTTCCATCTTATCTTCAACCTGAGCCTGAGCCTGGAGAATGTTCCAGGGATGTGGAAGACATCCTCCCTGGTTCCTGTACCAAAGAGGATGCGCCACAGCTCCTCGAATGACTACAGACCGGTGGCGCTGACGTCACATATTTTGAAGTCACTGGAGAGGCTGGTGCTCACTAACCTGCTCCATCATTCCTATGCTCACCTGGATAAGCTGGGAAGCATTGTGAGATTCATGTTGACTTTGACTTCTCCATTGCTTTTAACACCATCCGACCTGCACTGATGTGGGTGGATGCTCCAATAGTGTCCTGGATCACCAGCTACCTGACTGGATGACCACAGTATGTCAGGCTACAGAACTGTGTCTCAGACATGGTAGTGAGCAGCACAGGGGTTTCCTCAGAGGACAGTCCTCTCTCCCTTCCTGTTTACCATCCACACCTCGGATTTCAGATATAACTCGGACTCCTGCCACCTGCAGAAGTTTTCGGATGACTCTGCAATTGTTGGCTGAATCAGTGAGGGGAGGGAAGCTGAATACAGAGGTGTAGTCAACGACTTTGTTGAGTGGTGTAGGCTGAATCACCTGCAGCTCAACACCAACAAGACTAACGAGTTGGTGGTGAACTTTAGGAGGAGATGAACACCCTTGTCCCCTCTCTCCATCAATGGTGTGGATATGCAGTTTACCAAGGAGTACAAATACCTTGGAGTGTACCTGGACTGTAAGCTGGACTGGTTCAGGAACGCTGAGCCCCTGTACAAGAAGGGACTTTTTGAGAAGGCTCCGCTCCTTCAACATCTGCATTAAGATGCTGCAGATGTTCTACCAATCGGTGGTAGCCAGTGCCATCTTCTTCGCTGCCGTGTGCTGGGGCAGCAGGGTGAAGGCTGCGGATGCCAATAGGATCAACAAACTCATCAGGAAGGCTGGCTCTGTCCTGGAGGTCGAGTTAGATTCATGGGAGGTTGGTCTTGGAGGGGAGGATGCTCCTCATATTGCGGAGCATCCCGGACAATACAGCTCCTCCCCTCCATGACACACTGGTCAACCTTAGGAGCACCTTCAGCAACAGACTGGTTCCACCAAGATGCGGGACAGAACGCCACAGGAGATTCTTCTTCCCTGTGAATATCAAACTTTACAACTCACCCCCTTCTGTCGTGGGGTAGACTGAACTCCCCACCCCCTCCCCAATCTTTGCACATCCCCCAAGCCTTTTCACTCGTTAATTTCATATTTCATGTATTTTGTGTGTAGTTTATTTTGTGGTTTTATCACTTTTGGCAAATCAATTTCCCTCCTTGGATAAATAAAGTTCTATCGTATCGTATCTTATCATACTGTTAAACATTCCCAAAGAAAGGGTCCAATCTGTCCATTGAACCTTGCACAAGGGTGATTGGGTGCCTGTTATCCCTGTCATTGATGTGCTTTCAACATCTGGGCTACCTAAAGCAGGCATTCCCAAACCCGGCTCACTAATGTTGGCCCCACAATAATCTCCCAAATCACTGGAAGAGCAATCAAATAAAGGTGGGCGTCCTCTCTCAGATCAGCAACTCCATTAGAACACTTCTACTCCAGGTTTCCTGGGCAACAGGCACTCAGCCTGGGCATCATGTTCATAAGTTCCAGGAGCAGAATTAGGCCATCTCACCCATTGTGGTTACTTCACCATTCGATCATGGTTGATCTATCTTTTCCTCTCAACCCCATTCTCCTGGTTCTTCCTGTAAACTTTGACACCCTTACTAATCAATAACTTGTCAATCGACACAAAAGTACCCAATGATTTGACTTCTACAGCTGCCTGTGGCAATTAATTCCACAGATTCACCACCCTCTAACTAAAGAAATTCCTCCTTTTCTTTCTAAATGTACGACTGTTTAATCTGAGGCTATGGCTTCTGGTCCTAGATTCTCCCACTTGTGGAAACATCCTCTCCACATTTACCCTGGTCTTTCACAATTTGGTAAGTTTCAATGAGATAAGGAAAAACTTTTTTACACAGAGAGTTGTGAGTGTGTGGAATTCTCTGCCTCAGAGGGCGGTGGAGGCTGGATGCTTTCAAGAGAGAGTTAGATAGAGCTCTATGAGATAGCGGAGTTAAGGGATATGGAGAGAAGGCGGGAATGGGGTACTGATTGTGGATAATCAGCCATGATCACATTGATTTGAGGAAGGACATCCCTGTGATTAAGGCAGTGCAGCGTAGGTTCACGAGATTGATCCCTGGGATGGCGGGACTGTCATATGAGGTAAGATTGAAAAGACTAGGCTTGTATTCACTGGAGTTTAGAAGGATGATGGGGAATCTTATATAGACTTATAAAATTATAAAAGGACTGGACAAGCTAGATGCAGGAAAAAAATTCCCAATGTTGGGCGAGACGAGAACCAGGGGCCACAGTCTTAGAATAAAGGGAAGCCATTTAAGACTAAAGAGAAAAAAAACTTTTTCACCACGAGAGTTGTGAACTTGTGGAATTCCCTGCCACAGGGGGCAGTGGAGACCAAGTCACTGGATGGATTTAAGAGAGAATTAGATAGAAGAGATCCAAGATATCAAGAGATATGGGAGAAGGCAGGCACGGGTTATTGATTGGGGACGATCAGCCATGATCACAATGAATGGCGGTGCTGACTCGAAGGGCCAAATGACCTCCTCCTGCACCTATTTTCTTGTGGCCAGTGGGGGGGGGGAGGTGCTTTCTGGAGCGCTAGTATGGGTACTGTGGGCTGAAGGGACTAGTTTCCAGAAAGCTAGTATGGACATTGTGGGCCAAATGGATTCTTGGGGTGGCAGCTCAGTCCCTCAAGCCTGATGTGCTGGCAGCTCACTCATGGCTGGTGGGCCAACAGTTGACTCACGGCTATTCCTTGAAATTCCATTTCAAGCAGGGTGCAAGGCAACCAAATTCAAATGCAGTTTACTACCATTTCAAGCAGGGTGCAAGGCCACCATATTCAAGTGCAGTTTCTTACCACTTTAAGCAGGGTGCAAGACAATCAAATTGAAATGCAGCTTCATACCATTTCAAGCAAAGTGCAAGGCCACCAAATTCAAGTGCAGTTTCATATAATTTCATGCAGGGTGCAAGGCCACCAAATTCAAATGCAATTTCATACCATTTCATGCAGGGTGCAAGGCCACCACATTCAAGTGCAGTTTCATACCACTTCAAGCAGGGTGCAGGGCCACCAAACTCCAGTGTAGTTTCATACCGCTTCAAACAGGGTGCAAGACAATCAAATTGAAGTGCAGATTCATACCATTTCAAGCAGGGTGCAAGGCCACCAAATTCAAGTGCAGTTTCATACCATTTCATGCAGGGCGAAACGACCATAAAAAACCACTATAAAACCACACAAAACACCACATAAACATCACACTCCCAGTTCAGTAGACATTCAGTGTGTTCAATTGATTCACAGCTCAGACAGAGTCGTGACCTCTCCCTCCCCCATCTTGCAGAGACTGAGCCACACCCACACTTCCGGGTTTTATAATCCCTCCCCCTCAAATCCCCTTTTAATAATCGATCTTAGGTAGGCGTAATTCTCCCGTGCCTTTCATCCGCAGTACATGTAATACGCCTAACGATGTTCGACTCGCATGCCTTGGGCGCTGCATCATGCCTTCACTTACAACGGACAATAAAGGCAGCTGAAATCCTGCCTTCGCACCGAGGACTGCGCACAAGGAGCTGCGCATGCCCATAGGAGAGGAGACCAATCTGCACATGCGTGGTTTTTAAGATTTTTAAAAATTTGACTGACTGCCAACAGGACTGATTTGCGCATGTGTGATTTTACGATTTTTCTGCGCATGCTGGGTTTTTTACGATTTTTAAAAGTCGACTGACTGCCTAGTGCCTGCCCTGAGTAATTACTCATGGCACATGCCAACTTTGCTCCCATACTCAGCTCCTCGTGTTATGAAGGCAAACATGCCATTCGCTTTCTTCACTGTCTGCTGTACCTGCATGCTTATTTTCTGTGACTGAGGAACAAGGACCCCCAGATCTTGTTATACTTTCCCTTTTCCCAACTTGACGTCATTTAGATTGTAACCTGCCTTCCTGTTTTTGCCACCAAAGTGGATAACCTCACATTTATCCATATTAAACTGCGTCTGCCATGCATCTGCCCACTCACGCAACATGTCCAAGTCACACCGCATCCTCATAGCATCCTCCTCACAGTTCACACTGCCACCCAGCTTTGTGTCATCTGCAAATTTGCTAAAGTTACTTTTAATCAGTTCATCTAAATTATTAATGTATATTGTAAATAGCTGCAGTCCCGGCACCGAGCCTTGCTGTACCCCACTAATCACCTGCAATAGAAAATAGACAATAGACAATAGGTGCAGGACTAGGCAATTCGGACCTTCGAGTGTGATTACTGTCTGCCATTCTGAAAGAGACCTGTTAATCCCTACTCTTTGTTTCCTGCCTGCCAACCAATTTTCTATCCATGTCAGTACCCTACCCCCAATACCATGTGCTCTAATTTTGCCCACTAATCTCCTATGTGGGACCTTATCAAATGGTTTCTGAAAGTCCAGGTACACGACATTCACTAGCTCTCCCTTGTCCATTTTCCTAGTTACATCCTCAAAAAATTCCAGAAGATTTGTCAAGCCCTTCGTAAATCCATGCTGACTCGGACCGATCCTGTTTCTGCTATCCAAATTTGCCGCTATTTCATCTTTTATAATTGACTTCAGCATCTTCCCCACCACCAATGACAGGCTAACTGGTAATAGTAAGATTCAACGAGAACTTACCAGTTTGAAGTTTGATCTGTATTTTATGAGGAGTTACGATGAGGGATTACGTGAAGACCCTGTCCAGCACGCATGCGCGACATACTTCAAAGCAGCGGTGTGGAATCACAGAAAACACAATAATTGAAATAAACATAGTAAAGATAAGGAGAACTAAGATATCAGTTGATCTCTATAATTGACGGTGGGAGCGGAGGGCACGTAATCCCTCATTGTAACTCCTCATAAAATACAGATCAAACTTCAAACTGGTAAGTTCTCATTTAATCTTACTATTTTACTTCGGAGTCACATGAGTGACTACGTGAAGATTTTAAAGCTCTGTGATTTCAAACCGTGTAACAGTCCATACTTCACTCAATGCCGGTCATCGAAGGGAGGAAGTATGTTATCGTAATCAAACATGAATCTGTTTGTAAAACAACAATGGTATTATTTCAAAATAATAACAAAGAAATTAATGCTCCCCCGTGCTAAATTATATATTTTTTGCAGCGTCTAAATTCTCTCTGCAAGTGAAACAGGTTTTATAATGGCTTGTTGTAGAATGTTTGAGAGTTCTTCCCAAGGACCAACCCTGCTGTTACCAGGTTAGATCCAGTGGTACATCCATACTGTTAGCCACCGATGTGGATGCTGCTCTGGTGGAGTGAGATGTGTAAATATCAGTATCCACTTCAGCAGCTCCCAATACCTGTTTGAGCCATCTAGAGATGGTTTGACTCGGTACCCTGACCCAGTGGCTTTTTTGTGGCTGACCCATTTTTGTCTCCCTCGGGAACTTTAGGTTGTGTTGATATATTGTAGAAGGTGAGTCATGACATATAACGGTGGTCAGGTGGGTATGCCCGGAATTCCATAATGAGTCCTGAAGTTCCTTGTCTATTCTGTTTTACCAGCTCCTGAATGGTGAATGTTATTTGGTCTGATGTTACAACCATATTGTCCAGTCTGAGTAGGTAAAAGGACTGGACCCTTATGCTGAGACTAAGCCATCAGCATGGCCGTATACAGGGTAGCTGTTTTCAGAGTAAGGGATCTGGCTGGTGGCCATCCCTTAGGTATGTTAGGACACGCTGACATTCCAGATCTTGGTATATCTAGGTCTAGGGCTTTTGAATAGAAGGTACCTTTCATTAATTTGGCCACCAGTGGACGAGACCTATGGCCTGTTTCCCTTGGTGCCTGTCTTAGATAGGCTGACAGTGCACTTATAGCACATTTGATAGTGCTATAGTTCAGACCTTAATCTATAGTGCTATAGTTCAGACCTTTGGTCAGTCGGGTACTACCAAAAAGTCCGAAGCAAAGTTCATCTGTATTTTGCGTAGTACCTGACTGATGAGGCAGAAAGGGGGGGGGGGGGGGGGGGGAGAAACATAGAGATTAGTTCCCCCCCAGTTCAGCAAGAATGTATCCATCGCCGCTGCCTCAAGGTCTGGTTCCCAAGCGACATACATCAGTACGTGGTGATTCAGTCGGGATGCAAAGAAATCGATATCTGGTGTTCCATATTGTTTTGTAATTTCAGCAAAAACTTTGAGGTTTAACAAGTCTGCCACAGTATTTAGCTTACCTGGTAGGTAAGTTGCTGATAGCCAAATGTGTTTGACGACACACCATTACCAGATTGTATTGATCAATTTGTCACCTGATATCGATTTTATTCGGCCCATGTGGTTTAGCATAGGCCACCACTGTGATATTGTCAAATTGTAAATGAACATGCAAAATGGTGCACTATTGAACAATATGCTTTTAACCCATAGAACGCACCCAATATTTCCAACTAGGTTTTATGTCCAGTGTCTGTAGTGGTGATGACTCTAGATTAGTCCATCTACTACCTGTTCTGGATATGGGTTATTTTGTTTAAAACGCTAGCACCTTTGCTCTAATGGAAAGGTCCAAGTTAAGTAGCTGGTAATGCTGCTACTAATTTCCCAATTATTCTTGCCACTTTGTCGAATGGTTGGTTGATTGTTAGCCATTAATTTGCTACAGGTTTGTGCCAATTCTGCTGACTTTCCTTTTGGCAACATTATAGACATGTGGACTGAGTTAATTGAATACCAGAAGTCCATAGTTGTGGATGGTGTCAACGTAGATTTATCTGGATTGTATGACAAAGCCCAGGCTATATAAGGTTTTAGTAGCTAATGCTGCTGAATTAGCTAATTCCATGTTTGTTTGTTTTTTTAAAATATTTTATTTTATTAGAAGTACAATCATATGGCACCAAAGTGCCTAATATATATTTTCATAATACATTTTATGTACAGCTTCTTATTTTTTTTTGTTATAATAAAGAAAGATAAGTATAAGAAAAATAATTTAGATAGTAAAGGATAGAAAGACGTGAGATATATAGAGTTTCTCCAGCATTTTTGTGTACCCGTGAGATATATAGTGTGTGAAGAAAAAGAAAAAAGACGAATGAGTGAAGAAAGTTGAGGAAAAGAAAATAGGAAAAAGAGAATAAGACATAAAGAAAAGAAGTAAGGAGATCATTGTTTATAATCTTGACCATCCCTCGTCCAGTCCTGAAACAGTTAGCTTTTACAATTGTGTTGCACCATATGATTCCAAAAAGACGACAAATGGAGACCAACGCGTTATGAATTGGTCTGATTTATCCATTAGGAGGAATCGCATTTCCTCAAGATGTGCGGTGTCCAACATACTTGCAATCCACATTTTAAGCGTTGGTATTGATGTATTTTTCCAAAATTTAAGTATTAATTTTTTTGCTATTATTAAACCATAATTAAAAAATAAATTTTGAGATGTGTTCAATTTATTCCCATCTTCCATTACTCCAAATATAATCATTTCAGTATTAGGTTCCATTCTTATCTTAAATAATTTTGTAAATATTTCAAAAATATCACTCCAAAATCTATAAAGTTTTATGCAGGAAACAAAAGAGTGTGTTATAGTGGCATTTTGGGATAAACATTTATCACAAATGGGAGATATATTTGGATAAAATTTGTTCAATCTTGTTTTTGAATAATATAATCTATGTAAAATTTTTAATTGAATTAGATTATGTCTTACATTAATCGAACATTTGTGAATATATATCAAGTATTTTTCCCATGTAACCTTCGTAATTTTTATCATTAGTTCCCGTTCCCACTCTTCTCTAAGTACCTCTGTCGATGGTAGGTCTATATTTAAAATACTATTATATAAATATGATATTAAATTTTGTGAGTCAGCTTTAATATTCATTGCTTCTTCCAATAATTCAGGAGTTATTTTTTGATATCCTTGTATGTATTTTTTCATGAAATCGCAAATCTGAAGATATTTAAAATATTGGTTGTTTTTTAATTTAAATTTAAATTGTAATTGTTGGAACGATAGTAGGTTTCCCATTTCGTACATATCCCCGATCCTTCTAATTCCGAGACTTTCCCATTGGTTATATGTTTTATCAATAAGAGATGGTTTAAGTAAAGGGTTATTCGCTATTGACATTAACAATCATAAATTTCTTAATTTTAAAGATAATTTTATTTGTTTCCAAATTCTTATTGTACCATATATAATTGGATTCTTCTTATATATTGTGTTGTTCAGTTTTTTCGGGGAGAAGAGGATCGTTCCTATATTACAAGGAAAACATTTTTATCCATTCTGTCTGTTGGGTAGAACTATCCATCCAATAAATTATATTCTTAATATGCACTGCCCAGTAATCTATCCTGTGAGTTTGGGGGGTGGTTAATTTGAGTGTGATGCCGCAGCCCCCCCCTCCCCCTCCCCCCCCCCCCCCCCCCAACCCCCCCTCCCCCCCCCCCCCCCCCCCACCCCCCACCCCCCAAACGCTGTTGGGGAAACAGACCTCTGCACTTGGTCTAGTTAATATATAAAACTCTTGTGCCATCTGACCGGCTGCCGTCCGGTACCTTTCTGCCTTTTGGTTCGTTTCCATCGTGTGATGTCACAATGCCCAATGCTCGCAGATGTCCAATCACAATGCCCAATGCTCGCAGATGTCCAATCGGAATGGATCCATTTACATGGACGGCTGTCGAATGCCTTTCTTCCTTTGATTCCCTGCAACTCCGAAACCAGACGCAGAATCGCCGAAATCTTTTCCATTTCGGCAGAGATTTCACTTTTCTTTCTAAGTATCCGCTCCTCATTACATTTCGTCGTGTTTAAGTACACGTTTTTAATCAAATCCTCCCCCCACCCCCCAATATTTCAAAAATAAACTGGCTTCTCACCCATAGAAGCAGCACCAGCCCCAGCCCCTGGTGAACGTTCCATCGTGTGATGTCACAATGCCTGATGCTCACAGATGTCCAATCGGAATGGATTCATTTACAAATGCCTTTGCAGGAGCCCCAGCCCATGGTGAACATTCCATCGTGTGATGTCACAATGCCCAATGTTCACATATGTCCAATCGGAATGGATTCATTTACAAATGCCTTTGCAGGAGCACAAGCACTTGGTGAACATTCCATCGTGTGATGTCACAATGTCCAATGCTCAAAGACATTCTTGCCATAGAGGGAGTACAGAGAAGGTTCACCAGACGGATTCCTGGGATGTCAGGACTTTCATATGTAGAAAGACTGGATAGACTCGTCTTGTACTCGCTAGATTTTAGAAAATTGAGGGAGGATCTTATAGAAACTCCTGATTACATTTTGTCGTGTTTATGTACACATTTTTAATCAAATCCTTCTCCCCCCCCCCCTCCCCCCGCTCCCAATATTAAAAAAAAACTGGCATCTCAACCATAGAATCAGCCCCAGCCCCAGCCCCTGGTGAACGTTCCATCGTGTGATGTCACAATGCCCAATGTTCACATATGTCCAATCGGAATGGAATCATTTACATATGCCTTTGCAGGAGCCCCAGCACCTGGTGAACGTTCCATCATGTCACAATGTCCAATGCTCAAAGACATTCTTGCCATAGAGGGAGTACAGAGAAGGTTCACCAGACTAATTCCTGGGATGTCTAAAGATAAGGGGGAAATCCTTTAGGACAGAGATGAGAAAAACATTTTTCACACAGAGAGTGGTGAATCTCTGGAATTCTCTGCCACAGAAGGTAGTTGAGGCCAGTTCATTGGCTAAATTTAAGAGGGAGTTAGATGTGGCCCTTGTGGCTAATGGGATCAGGGGGTATGGAGAGGAGGCAGGTACAGGATACTGAGTTGGATGATCAGCCATGATCATATTGAATGGTGGTGCAGGCTCGAAGGGCCGAATGGCCTACTACTGCACTTCATTTCTATGTTGCCCTCTCCTCCCCCCCTCCCTCTCCCACCCATCCCTCTCTCCCCCACCCCCTTCCCACTCTACCCCATCCCCTTCCCTCTCTCCCACCCGCCCCCTTTCCTCCTACCCCTCTGTCCCTCTTCCTTCACTCCTCCCCTACCCTCTCCTCCCCCCCACTCTTCCATGTCTCCCCTTCCCCCTCCACTCTCCCTCCCCCCTCTCTTTCCCCTCTCTCCCCCGACGCCTCTCCCCCTCACTCCCTCCTCCCCTCCCTCCCCATCCCCCCTCCCGCACATCTCTCTCCCCATCCCCCTCTCTCACCCCCTACCCCGCTCTCCTTTCCCTCCAAAATCTGTCCCATTTCCTCCTCCTCCTCTCCCCTCCCTCCCCTCTTCTCACCCCCCCCTCCCCCCACCTGTGAGTTTGGGGGTGGTTAATTTGAGTGTGATGCCGCAGCCCCCCCCTCCCCCCCCCCCCCCCCCCCCCCCCCCCCCCCCCCCCCCCCGCAAACGCTGTTGGGGAAACAGACCCAACGGGTCTGCACTTGGTCTAGTAATACATAAAATTCAGGAGTGAGAGTTCCCCGACATCTTTTGGTTTACATAAATGTTTTTTTTTTTTTTTTTTTTTTTTTTAAATTAGAAGTACAGTAAATTACAATAACACACATCACATATAACTTATTACATGTTGTTGTACCACTTTGTTTTTCGAGCTTTAAAAAAGGTAGAAATAAAAGTAAGGAAAGTGAGCAAGAATCGTGAAGGTGCAGGAAAGTGTTGGGAGAAGAAAGCCCCTTAGGGAAGAAGTTAGAAAAGGAAGTAAAGGAAGGAAATAAGACCCTAGAAATAAAAGAAAAAAAAGGAAATACAATCGCTCTATTGTAACACTAAACTCCGCAAAAAAGGATATACCAACCGTGTTTTAAAAAATATATATTTTATACCCCCCGTTACCAGATCCTGGTACCATTTATATTAAAAATTACTATTGCACCTTATGCTTGTAATAGTTCCGTAAATGCAGACCACGTCTTTTGGAAGTGGTCTGCTTTGCCTGCTAGGAGGAGTCTCATCTCTTCCAAGTGTAGTGTTTCGAACATGTTTGAAATCCACATTTTTATTGTTGGTATTGGAGCATTTTTCCAAAATTTGAGTATAAGCTTTTTTCCCCATTATTAGCCCGTAATTAAGTAAGTTCTTTTGAAACACATTTAATTCGGGGTTACCTTCCGATATTCCAAAAATTATTCTGATTTTGCTACAAGTTTTATTTTAAATAATTTTGTGAAGATTTCAAATATTTTGTTCCGGAATTTTTTAATTTTTATACAGAAAACAAAAGAGTGCGCTATGGTAGCTTCTTCTGACTGACATTTATCACAAATGGGTGAGACATTGGAGAAAAGTTTATTTATTTTAGTTTTTGAATAATATAGTCTATGTAATGTTTTATAATGAATTAGAGTATGTTGTACGTTGATCGAGCATTTATGCACATATAGTAAGTGTTTATCCCAGCTCTCTTTTGAAATTTTTATAGCTAATTCTTGTTCCCAGTCTCTTCTAATACCATCGGTTATAGGTATTTCTATATTTAAAATAATGTTGTATAAGTATGATATTAGATTTGCTTATTCAGCCTTTGTCTTCATGGCTTCATCCAATAAGTCTGGGGGCATGTAATGATAGTCTTTTGTGTATTTTTTCAGAAAGTCACGGATTTGAAGATATTTAAAATATTGATTAATTTTCAAATTACATTTCAGTTGTAATTGTTGAAATGATAATAATTTTCCTAATTCATATAAGCCTCCGAGCGTTTTGATTCCCATTCTTTCCCATCGTGTAAATGATTTATCTATAATTGAGGGTTTAAATGACAGGTTATTGACTATTGGCATTAAAAGAGATAGATTTCTTAATTTTAGATTCTGTTTTATTTGTTTCCAAGTTCTAATTGTGCTATGTATCATTGGATTTTTATTATAATTTTTGTTATTCAGATTCATTGGTGAGAGGAGAGTCGCTCCTGTATTACACGGAGAGCAGTCCTCTCTCTCCATTACAATCCAGTCCACCTGCAGGGCAGAGTTGTCCAGCAGGTGAATCATATTTTTAATATTTACTGCCCAATTATAGTACATAAAGTTAGGGAGTGCTAGACCACCCATCTCTTTTGGTTTACTAAGGTGTGCTCTTTGTATTCTGTGGGATCTGTAATCCCATATAAAATTTGTGATGTCTGAGTCTAGTTTTTTGAAAAACTTTTTTGGAAGATATATTGGAATTGATTGAAATAAATATAGGATTTGTGGTAAAAAGATCATTTTTATAGCATTTATTCGACCTATTAAGGACATCGGGAGCGTTTTCCAGAATTTGATTCAGATTGATTCAGAAAACTTTATTGTCTGTCGTAACAGAAAATCTTCTTTGACGTGGCTCAACATACAGACAGGACAATGTACTGATAAGCAGTCATACAGCACAGATTTCTGCGACCACACACAGTGTGTATCGATCTTTAAAGCAAATATAAAGATTAAAAACTGTAAAAATAGACAAGAAAAAAGTTGTGGATACGTGTAAAGTGACAATGCGTCAGGGTTAATTTGTCCATTGTTCATTTTTTATTTAAGCTGTTTATGGCAATGGGTATGAATGAGTTTTTGTGGATGTTTTTCTTGGATAGGGGGACTTTATATCGGCGGCCTAATGGCAGAAGTTGGAAAGACTTGTGCAGGGGGTGGGTGGGATCCTGTGTAATGAAATTGGCTTTCCTTTTAACTGCCTGGGTGTGGAGTACTGATAATTGATTTTGAGTTTTGCCAGTTATTTGATTAGATTATTTAGTTTCTTAAGTAAGGGGCTATAATTGGCATTAAACATAGCGTGATAATTTCTAGTGATTTCAATTCCTAAATATTTAAATTTTTCTGTGGCTATTTTAAAGGGGAATTTCATGAGATGTGTCGAGTCTTTCAGTTTTATCGACATAATTTCACTTTTGTTTCAGTTTCTTCTGTATCCTGAGAAAGATCCAAAGTCCTCAATTAGATTTAATATGTTTGGTATACTGATTTGGGGTTTTGTGATATACAGTAATACATCATCTGCGTATAAGGATATTTTGTTATTTGAATATTTTGTATTATAACCGTAAATATCCGGGTGTGTTCTCATTTTTTCAGCTAAAGGTTCAATTACCAGAGCAAATAACAGTGGTGATAATGAACATCCTTGTCTATTGCCCCTTGATAATTGGAATTTCGTAGATAATATATTATTAGTTAATATTCTAGCCGTGGGTTTGTTATATAATAATTGTATCCATGTGATGAAGTTCTCTCCTATTTGAAATTTTTGCAATACTTTATTCATATCATCCCATTCTACTTGATCAAACGCTTTTTCTGCATCCAATGAAATGATAGATAACTCTTGTTCATGAGGTTTGTGAGAGTGCATTATGTTAAGCAGACGTCTCAGGTTATTAAATGAATGTCTCTTAGGTATAAATCCCGTTTGGTCCTCATTTATTAATTTACTAACATATTGACTTAGTCTTCTAGCTAGTGTTTTCGCTAATATTTTATGATCCGTATTTAACAAAGCAATAGCTCTATATGAGCCTGGTTCTTCTATATCTTTATCTTTTTTAAGTATTAATGTGATCGTTGATTCTGCTAGTGTTTCAGGTAAGATTTGTTCTTTAAAAGCGTATGTATACATTTTCTGCAGACATGGTGTAACTATGTCGTAAAAACATTTATAAAATTAATTACTGAATCCGTCTGGTCCTGGTGTTTTTCCATTCTTAAGTGTGTTTATTGTGTCTTCTATTTCCTTAGATGTAATTTGTGCTCCCAGTTCCTCTTCAATTCTAGTTTTGGAAGGTTACAATTGTCCATAAATTCTGAAACTTTATTATTGTCTATTAGCGTTTTCGATGTGTATAAATTCTTGTAAAATTGAGTAAATCTTTTATTGATATCATTAGATAGTGTTAATAATTCCCCTCTATCTGATTTAATCTTTAAAATTGCATGATCTTTTTCCCGTTTTTTCAGTTGGCGTGCCAAACATTTATGGGGTTTATCTCCAAATTCGAAATTTTCTTGTTTTGTAATTTGGAATAATCTTATAATCTTCTCTGATAATAATTTATTTAGCTTAAATTTCAGTATTAAAATTTTATTATGTTTACCCATAGTTGGGTCTTTAGCATTATCAATATCTAGTTGTCTGATGTGTTCTTCTAATTGGCTTTGTTCATTCTTATTCTTTTTGTCTTGAAAAGCTTGATACGAGATAATGACTCCTCTAATAAATGCTTTGAAGGATTCCCATAATAAAGTGGGCGATATATCTGGTGTATCGTTTGTCTCAAAAAATAGGTCCATCTGTTTTTTTAGATATATACTCCCTTGTGGGTCTTTCAGAATTTGCGAGTTAAACCTCCAGAACGATTTGTTCGTAGACATTCCTTCTAATTTTAAAACGAAAGTTAGCGGGGAGTGATCTGAAATCGTATTGGTGTGATATTTAGGGTTCATAGTATAAGGGATTAGTTTTGTATCCACTAGGAAGTAGTCTATACGTGAGTATGTTTTGTGTACCATTGAATAAAACGAGTATTCCCTTCCAGTCGGATTCGCGATCCTCCAGACGTCTGCTATATTTGTATTTTTTATATATGTATTTAAGAGTTCACTAGTTTTAGATTTCATATTACCTCTTTGTTTTTGCATCGATTTATCTAAGTACGGATCTAAAACACAGTTGAAGTCTCCTCCAATTATAACATTTTGGTAGTTAAATTCTGCGATTGTATTCAGGATTTTATTAAAAAATTGAGGATTATCAAAATTGGGCGCATATATGTTTACCAAAGTGATTGGCGTAGCATGGATCTCTCCTGTAACTATAAGATATCTCCCTTCCTTATCTGATATAATGTTCTTTGATTTGAATGGTATTCCTTTGCGAATAATAATTGCGGTGCCTCTGGATTTCGAAGTATATGAGGAGTGAAATGTTGGCCTATCCAATTCGCCCTCAATCTCATCTGATCTTGATGTTTAAGGTGTGTTTCTTGTAGAAAAGTAATGTCAGTGTTATATGATTTCAACTGAGCTAGTATTTTGCCCCTTTTAATTGGTTCATTAATACCCCTTATATTCCAGCTACACAGTGTGATTCCTCCCATTTTCTTTTGTTTATCATCTTGCATTTTCTCTGATTTTAATACCCTTATTTATTACGGTGCATCCATACCTCAGGACTCTGGATATTTGGGGGGCGTTTATATTATTAACTTCCTTGGTAGATCCCTTTTGCGATTTGCCTTGAAAAATAAACACATAGTAGTGACATATTGTGATAATAAAAAAAAAATTGAACAAGTAAAATTACAGTGTATGAACTATTCGACACTGTAGTGCATGTCCCACGCGTCTGTGGGATTCGACATCTATTCGACTTCCGAAGTTGATGTTGTACAATTAGCTCCGCTCCTTTTATTACTCTAAACCTAGGAAGGCGGTGCCATTTCAAAATCAATTATATTTTACCCAATTACACTATATATATATACATATTTCATTCAGACTTATCAGATCTTTGTTCAGCTACTGTGAAATTTATTTATCTAACACTTTCATCTACTAATTATTTATAATTAGTTATACCTTTGATAATAGTAAGCTGTTAGCTGTAAGGGAGCTGTAAACAGGCTCCTGGAATTATGCCAGGTGCCTGAGTCTCCTCCCTTCTCCACACGAACTACATAACACTTAACATTTCAGTATTATCTACTTTAATTCTAAAATTTGTTATCTCTATATACGCGCTAGTCAGTCCTATTAGCACATTATTACATTTTGCCCATTATATAGTTCAGGTTAGTTTCCATTTATATTTCTATATTAGTATTGTTAATTATTATTAATTCTCTATATTTTGTAAAGCTGTTTTAAGATCTTAAACCGCCATTTGTCCTTGTAGTGTTTTCCACATTCGGCTCTGCTGTTCATCTCTGCGTTGCTTATCAGTCTTTCCTTCATTTTGAACAAAGAATGTCTTGAGTTGAATTCCAAAGCGTCCAAGGGAGATAAGGTGTCTAGACCAGTGCACGTGGAAATGCTCTTCCATTTTAAACTTTTAGAGAATGGTGTTTCTTCCCTTATTATCAGGTGTTCTCTGTGAAGTAATACAAGGAAATAAATTGTCCATATCGTCCCACTGCCTTGATTAATCTTCTGTTTCTGCCACAATCTCTTGGGCATATTTATAAGATGCGTCCGAATTAGTGAAAGTTTTCTCTTTTCCCTTGAAAGTAATGCGCATCCTGGCCAGATAAAAGACACCACATCTGACATCTTTAACTCCATGGAGAATCTGTCTTGTCTGTGAGAACTTACTTCTCTTTTGCACGATCTCATAGGGATAATCCCGGAGGAGTTTGATAGAGTCCTTTCCAAAGGTCATCTTCACTCCGAATTTGATTTTTTTTATCAGCTCTTCAAGTGCTGAAATGTCCTGAAGTTTGACTATGATCTGTTGTGGGTGGGCTGGATCTGCTTGTGATCTTGGCTTAAATCTAGGTATTCCATGTGCCACTTCAATTTCCGGTTCCACAAGTAAATTGCGTACATGTTTGATTAAGTTGGCAGTGAACTCACAGGCGTTGTTCCCCTCTGTTACTCCCAGTATTCGTAAATGTTGGCGTTGTGAGCGAGCTTCGAGATCAAGACATTTATCTGAGACTTTCGCCAGTTGACTCTTGAGGCTGTCTAGTTCTAGCTTCATTCCCTGCATATCTTCAGCCATTTGATCAACAATTGTTTCCATGTCTTTCATTTCAGTTCCATGTGAAGAAACAATTACATGCACAGCCTCAAACTTCTTCTTAGATTCTTCTTCCCCTTTATTAATTCTCCCCATTAGCTCTTCATGCACATCCTCATTTCGTTTTTGTATAATGCCAATGCAGTCAATAACTTTTTGATTACCAGCATTGATGTTCGACATTTTTTATATCAATTTAACATTAATATTTTCCATCATTTTTGAGTTTCCAGCCTCAATATCCTTTCTCAGTTCTCTTACCGAGTTCTTTATCTCCTCCATTTCATTTTTCTCCTTAGTAGCCATCTCAGTCTTAGTTCTTGTAGCCATTCCAGAATCCACTTCAGAGGTCTGTTCTTCAGTTTTCTGTGTTTTCAGCAGTTTTGAGATTGTTCTCTGAGGGCTCTGAGCTGAAGACGTTTTTTTCATTTAAAATCCTTTATCCTCCGTTTTAAATCACAGCGCTTACTGATGACATAATTAGCGCGACGTCCCTGGGCTCCGGTGAGTTTTTGAATTGGTCCCGACCTCCAGACCCGATTTTAACGCGAAAAATCGCAATTTTACAGCAGCGGAGCTAAAAGTTGCGACTGCTAGTCCAGCATGGCGTCCCCATAAGTGTTTTTTTGTAATTCTATGTGATCTATAGTCCCAAATAAAATTAGTAATATTAGAGTCTAAAAAAGTATTTCGGTATATATACCGGTGTAGATTGAAATAGGTATAGTAATTGTGGTAGGAAGATCATTTTTATTGCATTTATTCTACCTAATAATGATAAAGGAAGTGTTTTCCAAAATTTAATCAGCGTATTAAGTTTATTTAATAAAGGTATAAAATTAGCATTGAATAATGCTTTATATTTTCTAGTAACCTAAATACCCAAGTATTTAAATTTTTCTGTTACGATTTTAAAGGGGAACTTCAGTAAGTGTGTAGGTTCTTGAGGTTTTAACGTCATGATTTCACTTTTATTCCAGTTTATTCTATATCCAGAATAAGACCCGAATTCCTCTATTAAATTTAATAAATTTGGTATGCTCGTTTGTGACTTTGTAATATATAAAAGTATATCGTCTGCATATAATGACATTTTATTCTGAGTCCCATGTTGTTAGTTAAAATTCTTGCCATCGGTTTATCATACAATAATTTTACCCATGTAATAAAATTCTTTCCCATATTAAATTTTTGCAGTACTTTATATAAGTACTGCCACTCTACCTGATCAAATGCTTTCTCTGTGTCCAAAGAAATAATTGATATAACTTCTTCCTCTACTTTATGTGAGTACATTATATTAAACAGGCGTCTCAAATTATTAAATTACTATCTTTTTGGTATAAACCCCGTTTGATCAGGGTTTATCAATTTACTAATATATTTGCTTAATCTTCTTGCTAAAGTCTTTGCTAAGATTTTCTGGTCTGTATTTAAAAGTGATGTAGCTCTATATGAGCCCGGATCTTCTAAATCTTTATCTTTTTTTGGAATAAGGGTAATAGTTGATTCTGCTAATGTTTCAGGTAGTTTGTTTTCTTTAAAAGCGTGGGAATATAAATTAAATTAGCAAGGGGTCGTTATCTCATGGAATTTTTTATAAAAATCATTACTAAAACCATCTGGTCTCGGTGTCTTACCATTTTTCAACGATTTTATTGTTTCACCTATTTCTTTGATTGAAATTTGAGCTCCAAGTTCCTCTAAAAATTATCTAAAGTTATCTAAAAAAAAAAAAATTTTACTATCTTCTATTTTAGTTTTAGATATGTATAAATGTCGGTAAAATTGAGCAAATCTATTATTAATATCTTTAGGTAGTATTAGTAATTCACCTTTCTCTGATTTAATTTTAGTTATACCTGTAGTATTTTCCTTTTCTTGTTTTTTCAATTGGCGAGTTAAAGCTTATGTGGTTTGTCACCAAACCCAAAATGTTCCTGATTTGTAATTTGGAATAATCTTATTACTCTTGCCGATAAAATTCGATTAAGTTTAAATTTCAGTAATATTATCTTATTGTGTTTATCTGTCGTGGAATCTTTAGCATTATCTGACTCTAGCTGTCTGATTTCTTGTTCTAACAACATTTGTTCTGTCTTATTCTTTTTATTTTGAAAAATTTGATATGAAATTATAATTCCTCTAATAAATGCCTTAAAATGTCCCCATAATAAAGAGGGCGAGGTACCTGGTGTATCATTTGTATCAATAAAAAGTTTAATTTGTTGTTTTAAATATTGATAGCCTTGTAAGTCATTTAAAATATGTGTATTAAACCTCCAAAAATATTTTTTACCCGGCATTCCCTCAAATTTTACTGAAAATGTCAATGGAGAGTGATCTGAAATACTACTAATGTGGTATGTTGGATTGATTGTATATGGCATTAATTTCATGTCCACTAAAAAATAATCAATTCTTGAATAAGTTTTATGTACCGAAGAGTAAAATAAGTATTCCCTTCCAACTGGATAAACAGATCTCCATACATCTATTATATTAGTATTTTTATATATGTATTTAGAAGTTCACTAGTCTTAGATTTTAAATTACTCCTCCTTTGTTTTGCTGATTTATCTAGATATGAATCTAAAACACAGTTGAAGTCCCCCCCTATTATCACATTTTGGTAATTAAACTCTGATATTATATCTATAATTTTATCAAAAAATTGGGGGTTGTCAAAATTCGGAGCGTAAATATTTATCATAGTTAGTGGGGTTGCATAAATTTCTCCCGAAACTATAATATCCTTCCCTCTTTATATGATATAGTCTTATTTAATTTAAAAGGTATACCTTTACGAATAAGAATAGCCGTACCTCTAGATTTAGAAGTAAATGAGGAGTAGTATGTTTGACCTATCCACTTCGCCTTTAATCTCATTTGTGTTTGTTGTTTCATGTGAGTTTCCTGCAAAAACATTATGTCGCTTTTCAAAGATTTTAGTTGAGCAAATATTTTACCCCTCTTAATTGGTTCATTGGCACCCCTTATATTCCAACTACAGAATGTAATTCCTCCATTCTTTATTTGTCTATCGTCTTGCATTATAAATCAAGATAGTATTCCTGAATCATATGGTGCAACCAAATACCTCAGAGTTCTGGGAGTTGGGTGGTCATCCCAAGTATTTACATTTATATTGCATCTCCTTCTTATATAGTGCCTTAAAAAAAAAAAGAAAAAAATGTGATATACAATTGATTACAAAAAAACAAAACAAATAAAAGTCTTGATTGTGCTTTAAAAAAAAGTGTCTAAGAAAAGATACCTTAAAGACGAATAGCCACCGATTGTAGCAAAAAATTTATAGACTTCCGTTGATGTTGTAATACATTGAGCTCCTCCCCCTTGGTAGAGCCTCATAAAAAGTTACAGACCGATTCATATCTCGTCTTTTCTTATATGAATTTATCAAACCAGCACCAGTGAAAACCGAAAGAAATCAGGAAGAGACATAAGAAGTAAAAAAACAAATATAAAACACAACATATACACAGATATATAAGTGTATATGCCTTTCCAACTTGCCTAATCTTAATCTAATCTAAATTTTACCATATATATCCACCCAGGATTCTTACATAATATCCCATTATTTAACTACCATACAAGCAGGTACCAAGGGGTTAAACAAAACCTCACCTGGATCTTTTCCATGTTTATGTTGTGCCTAATTTCTTCCCACACACAAAAAAAAGGGCAGGTTAGTAATGTTATAAACATTTTAGTTAGTTAGTATATATAATTTTTAGTATATATATTGATATTTCACAAATATTTAGTGTTGTTAAATTTGTTAAAATCATTGTAATTAAAGTATAATGATTAGAGGTCTTCTTAAATCAGCAGTTTTTATATTCCAATGTATTATCTCGTTCCATGTCTATTATACATTCCTTCGTTAATTCTGTATCCTCAACGTCCCTTATTTATCTTTGAGCTTTTCGTTCAAGGTGAAACATGGCCAGCACTCTCAAAAACACATTCCAGACAGATAAGCTTGGTAACTCTCTGGAAAGTTCCGCCATCTTAACCAGTTCAAAACTCTTACCATAAGAATTAAAAAGTTCAATCTTCTTCCTTGTCGACAGCTTCCCCCGATGTTTTCTTTACGATATCCTCTGCATACTTAAAAGCTTTTTCGGGATCTGTAAATGAGTGTTCAGTGCCGTTATAAGAAATCTTCATTCTGCCCGGAATAAATACCTCGTCAGAGTGTGTCTTGTCTGTGTGAACAATTTCATTCTCCGGACGACCTCCATGGGTAATCTTTCTCAATATAAATTCCACTGAGGAGATATCACGGAATTTCACAATTATCTGTCTTGAATAATTTGTCCCTCTTGCAACACGCCCAACTCGGTGAGCGACGTCTATTCTTGGTTCTTCCAACAGTTCAAAAACATCTTTGAGCAAATCAGTAACAAAAGTACATGCTTGAGATTCATGTCCCTCTCATCCTTCTTTCACTCCAAGAATTCTCAAATTTTGTCTTCTAGATCTTGCTTCTAGGTCCAGACATTTGTCAGTCATTCTTCCAAGTTTGTCCTCTTCAGTTTTCTGTGATTTTTTCAAACTCCTTATTTCCATGACCATCTCTTTTATCTCATTCTCCATCTCTCCCATTATCTCATCCAGTTTTCCGATATCATCCTTCACATCTTTAAATTTCTTGTCATAGTCATTTTCGATTCTAACACACTCTGACTTAAGTTTTTTTGTAATCAAATTCCTTATATTGCTTCTTCAGCTCCTTTAACTCACTGCAAGTATTATCATTTTTTTTGAGAAATTCACTCCATACTAGTCTCCATACTCTGTTTATTACTCTCCATATTAGTCTCCATACTCTGCTTATTACTCTCCATATTAGACTCCATACTGCATCTTTTCCAATGTAATATTGATTGTAGCAGTCATATCTAAAAGCATTTGCTTTACCTCCTTCTCCTTGTCTCCTTTTGTAGCCATTTCAAGCAGAGATCCTTGGCTGTAAGATTCTTCTTCTTCTGAGCCTTCTTCTGTTGTTTGCAGAGTGTCCAATACTTTCTCGAGCTGGAGACTTATGGTGTTCTTCTTAGGTGCTTGTGAGCTTTTTTCTCTGCTCATTTAATAACTCCCGATTTTTACCGTTAAACTCCCGATTTTCGCGTCACCTTCTGATGACGTCACCCTTACGCGACGCCAAGCAGCTCCGGTGAGTTTTTAAAAAATCGTTACTGACTTTAAAACGGCTTTTTTGCGATTTTTGCAGGAAAGGAGCTCAATGCCGCGCTATAGTGCTCCATGGCGCCACCGGAAGTCCAATTCCATGGTTTTGTCTGTTGTTAACTATCATCGAGATATGCCATGACAATATGTTTCCTTAATAGTGTCAGGGCTGGTTTAAATACCTTGGAAAACAGTTTTGGCTCATATTTAGCCCATTAATCAATAATTTGTACTTCCATAGTTACCCCATCCAGGTAAATTTTTAGGTATCTCCGATGATCTTATGAATGGGTACTGAATAGCATGCATCTTTTAAGTCGATGCCTACCATGAAGTATCCTTAGGAAATCCATTGTTTGGCGGTTACAAATGTTTTCCATTAAAGTGTGTATACCTGACAAAGGTATTCAATGTGGTTAAGTCAAATGATGGCGCGACATTCACCATCTTTTTTGGTTTTTTAGTAAATTTAATACGAATTCCAAAGGTTCATATTTAGACTTCTTTATGACCCCTTTGTATGTCTTCTCCAGTTCAGCTTGTCCCTCATGTTTTCTTTTTAGTGAGAGGGTAAAAACCCCTTTGGGGTGCATGCTGAACTGGTGGCAAGTTTTTCTTAAATTCAATTTTTATCCTTGAATACTTTTTGGTATATACCTACCAAGTGTGATAGTTCTTCATGCTTCCAAAACCAGATGTAGTGCCCCCCCCCCCCCCCCCCGTTAGCACAATCCCCTCACCTTTTATGTGATGGTAGGAACCAGACCCACCTACCTCCACAGTTGTTTTGTGGTGTGTTCATTTCTTCGGTTTCTGATTCCTTGTCTGTCGGGGTGGTGTTGTTGGGGGATGGCGCGTTTTCCATGTGGCCTGCTCTGGGCCCTGTCCCCAAAGACTTGTGGGGACAGTATGCGGGCCCCGAGCTTTCACTAGTACCATGAAATAGACGCCTACTGGTGGATGCGTAGAGGTGCTGCCGTCTGGGTTTTTTGCGTGGTTTGCTCAGTCCAGTTCCTGCCCTCATGAGGTCAAATGCCTTGGATTCTTTGTCCAGATTTTAGGTTTGATTTGGTAATTCTTTGCCAAATAGCAGGATCTGTGGTTGTGAAGTTGGCGTTCTACACAGTCCTGCAAATTTTTGAGGTTGAGGGCAGGTCTTATGACCTCCTTCCGGAGGTTGCCAATCACATACTGTGTTGCACAGTAGAGCCAGGCTGTTTTGGCATGTCAACCCTGCCATGGAATGAGCATGTGAAGTGATAACCGACGTCAGGGGTATCTACATTTTTTTGCAATTTTTAAGTTTTTTGGGGTTTAAATACCTTGCTCAATGTACTCTCTGTAATGGCAGGCAGATTGATCAAATGCAATTTTGGGGAGGCGTGATAAAGTCCAACGCCTCAATGACTACCTGTCTTGGAGAGGTTTAAAGGACAGGTAGTAAGCTGACTGCCAGTTTAGGCTGTAACGGCCGTCCCGCTCGTGGTGTTGCCACGAAGCGGTTCACCACACCCAGCTCTTCCTGGTCCTGTACCTCAAGCATACTCCCGATTTTCTTCAGCCAGTTGACCCCTCTTCTTGGGAGAGGGAGATGCGATGGCCAGTGCTTGTTAGTGCACTGGAGCGGGAGTGTTTGAGCTCCCTTGACGAGCTTGCCCCATCTCCCGGAGCAAGTCTCGCTGGAGCTTTTGCTCCATGAGCCTTTCCATAAGGCTTGAAACGGTCACCTTTAGCCGCTCTCGGGCGGGAGTACCATGCCGGGCTCTTCTGAGTGAACCGGCCGGTCCGACTTCCGTTGTGCCTTACCTCCAGCCTGCTGCGGTTGGTCGGCAACGTTCCCTTGAGCTATGCTAGCGGCGCAAGGCTTGGCTCGGAATGCTGTCGGTGACTGTGGACCGCAGCTTTGTGTGGTCCAGGTGCCGCCAGTCGCCCCCCACTGCTGGAGCCCTCCTGGTCCATAGCAGCCCGACGGGAACTACCTTCCTTGGTGTTTTCCCTGTTCTATTCCTATTTAAAAATAAAACAGAACAGGGTTTTGAAAACACCATGTCCTCAGAGTACGATTTGCTTACCTGAAGGTCCGTTTTCAAATTGTTTCATTCTCACGTGACTCCGAAGTAAAATTCCCTGTTTTCTCTCTCCTAAAAAGTAGGATAACATTAGCTACCATCCAATCCACAGGAGCTGATCCTGAATCTATAGAACATTGGAAAATGATCACCAATGTGTCCACGATTTCTAGACCCACTTCCTTAAGTAGCCTGGGATGCAGACCATCAAGCCGTGCTGCCACTAATTTGACCATTTTTAATTATTCCATTATTGGAATAGTGTCTCAATATAAATATCTGGGAATTATAATTAACAATTCTCTCTCTTTTAAACCTCATATCCAGCAACTTGTGAAAAAACTAAAGATAAAATTAGGTTTTACTTTAGAAACAAATCTTGTTTTTCTTTTGAAGTCAAAAAAAGACTTGTTGCTGCAACATTTATGTCTTTGTTGGACTATGGTGATGTTTTATATATGAATGCATCTTCAAAATGCCTACAGTCTTTGGACACGGTCTACCACGGAGCACTGAGATTTGTTGCTAATTTTAAAACCCTCACGCACCACTGCTCTTTGTATGCTCAAGTTGGATGGTTTGCCCTGTCCACCCGCAGACTCCATCATTGACATATCCTTATTTATAAGACTATCCTCGGTGTTCTTCCTTCATACCTGCAGAAGTATGTGATTCGAAAAAGCACAGGAACTTATCAGCTCCGCTCTGAGGACTTGTTCTTACTAACTGTACCTAAAGTCTGTACTGAACTGGGGAAAAGGGCATTTAGTTATGCTGCTCCCTTCGCATGGAACCAGCTGCAAAATGAACTAAAACTTAAAGAGCTGGTTTCTATAAACAGATTTAAATCCCTTCTTAATGATGTTGAAGCGGGCTCTTCTGTCTGTACATGCTTTGTTTGATGATGTTCTGACTGTGACTCTATTTATATGTTCTCTGTTGTTTTTAAATTATTGTCTGTAACTGTGGAACTGTGCTGCTGCCTGTCTTGGCCAGGACTCTCGTGTAAAAGAGATTTTTAAATAAAAAATTGAATGGCGTTGTAATTGTTGTAATATTTCGGATTGCACTATGATCTTTGCATCATTCAGCTGTTTAGCATTTGTTACTGTATTTATTGATGTTTCTATCATTACCTTACACTGTTTACATGAGAAGCTACATACAAACAAGGAATGTTATTGAACCCTTGTGTATATGGCAATAGTCATAGAGCATGGAAACAGGTCCTTTGGCCCAACTTGCCCATGCTGTACAAGTTGCCCCATCAACACTCATCCCACCCACCCATATTTGGTATAAATCCCTCTAGTCTACACCTTTCCTGTCCATGTACCTGCCCACATGTCTTCCAAGTGCTGCTATAATACCTGCCTCAACTACTTCCTCTGGCAGCTCATTCCATATACTCGCCACACTCAGTGAAAATGTTGCCCCTCAAATTCTTATTGAATCTTTTCCCTCACTCCTTAAACGCATGTTCCCTGGTTCTTGATTCCCCTTTTCCGAGTTAAAGACTCTGTTGTGGCGGCTCCCAAGGGTCATGCTATCATACTGTTGAACCCCACGGCACGGGAGTGGTTCAGTCCGGAGGCGGCCCTTAGCCAGAGGGTTTAAAGGCAGGGGTTTGGGTGCCATCTTTCCCTTGTTTGGTCTTCCCTACAACCGGGAGGAACATAATTAAAGGTGCCTCTCAAAACACTGGACTTCGTGCTTCCTTTTGAGACCCACGCACCACATTGTGCATCTGCTCTATCTATTCCTCTCATGATTGTATACCCCTCTATAATGGAATGCTTCATCCTTCTGCGCTCCAAGGAAAGAAGTCAGAGCCTGCCAAACCTTTCCCTGTAGCTCAGGTCCTCAAGCCCTGGAAAAATCATTGTTAGTCTTTTCTGCTGTCTTTCCACCTTAACATCTTTCCTATAGCAGGGTGACCAAAACTGAACACAATCCTCCAAATGTGGCCTCTCAACTGTAATATAATATTCCAACTTGTAAACTCAATACCATGATAGATACGCTCATAGGCACTTGTCATAGGAGCAGAATTAGGCCATTCAGTTCATCGAGGCAACTTCGCCATTCGATCATGGCCAATCGATCTTTCGCTTTCAACCCAATTTTCCTGCCTTCTCCCCTTAACCTTTGACACTCTTAGAAATCAATAACCTGTCAATCTCTACTTTAAAAACACCCAAAGTCGGCCTCCGCAGCCATCTGTGGCAATGAATGCTACAGATTCAACATCCTCTGGCTAAAGAAATTCCTGCTCATCTATTTTCTAAAGGCAAGTTCTTGGTATGGTAAGTGAATGGTATGTGAGTGTTGTAAGACCATTTGGGAAGAAGGAAAAGTTCTAAGGTGCTTGCTACGGTAAACAGAACATCAAAGGAAAGTCTGTCTGTAAGGAGCAGATGAATCTTTGTTCGTTGACCAATCGCCTAAATTGTTCCCAATGATCATTGTATTTGGCGCTCTTGAACAAAGTCTTGATTGTCTCATCCGATCTTTGTGTTGTGTTTTAAAGTGTTCTTTAACAAGACCTTTCACTATTCAGTCAGTTTCACTCTGAATCCCCGTTATCCTGCTTAAACACCAGTGGGTACAGGCTTGGATCCATCAAAAGCTCGTCATACACTCAAGGCCAATTTGCTGAAAAGCCCCCTTGGCCACCATATCTACCTGTGGAGCCACTTTACTTTATAACTCACAATAAAATATCCAAATCCAACTCCAAATCTGAAATCAGCATTGCGATAGAATACTCAGTGCTAAGTTAGAGGGCATAGCCACACCAATGAAGGCATTCAGCGTCATGTGGAATGTAGGAGCCTTGTTGACCAACTCCCTGGTCACGGTGATAAACATCTTCAGCTGTAGTATTCCCAATATCCTGTAGCTACACTCAGCTCTTAAAACTGTGAACACCCATGCTGGCTTAGCAATGCATTGTTAAAGAAAGCAATTCTAAATACTGCAGATGACTGAAATCTGAAATAAAGACATTGGTAATGGTAAGACACACAGCATCTATGGAGAGAGAAAACCACAATGACCCTCTATCAGAACTTGGAGAAGTAAATTTTCCGAGGGATGGAGAGTTAGAGGGAGTAAAGTGAACATCTGTAATAGGACCGAGAATAAGAGACTGAATGACACAAATGGTGGTAGTTGTGCTAACTGAGACAGATGTGGAGATTTACCACTCACAGCTGATCTGCCACAGGAGATACACACAGAAAGATGAATGAAAACCAAGTGGTTGGATTGAGAAATACAGAAGTGGCACGATGTAACCAATCAGCTTGCTCTCTACTGTACAGCTGTAGAACTTCAAGAGAGTATTCAAGAAAGATTGCAGCAGGATCTGGATCGATTGGCCAGGTGTGCTGGTTGATGGAATTCAATAAAGAGAAGTGTGAGGTGTTGCATTTTGGGATGTTGAACAAGGGCAGGACCGACACAGTAAACGGTAGGCCTCTGGGTAGTGTTGTAGAGCAGAGGGATCTAGGAGTACAGGTGCATGGTTCCTTGAAGGTCGAGTCGCAGGTAGATAAGGTGGTCAAAAATGCTTTTGGCACATTGGACTTCATCAGTCAGAGTATTGAGTAAAGAAGTTGGGAGGTCATGTTGCAATTTTCTAAGACGTTGGTGAGACCGCATTTAGAATATTGTGTTCAGTTCTGGGCACCATGCTATAGGAAAAATATTGTCAAGCTTGAAAGGGTTCAGAAAAGATTTACAATGATTTTTGCAGGACTAGAGGGTGTGAGCTATGGGGAGAGGTTGAGTAGGCTGGGTCTCTATTCCATGGAGCGCAAGAGGATGAGGGGGAGATCTTATAGAGGTATACAAAATCATGAGAGGAATAGATCGGGTAATAGGAATCCGAGGGGTAACTTTTTCACACAAAGTGTGGTGGGTGTATGGAACAAGCTGCCAGAGTTGAGGCTGGGACTATCCCATCGTCTAAGAAACAGTTAGCATTGTTATTAATTCATCACCTCCAGACACTGGGCATTTATGTCCGAAGATACAGAGATACAGAAGTTCAGATACGACCATGGTAAGGGCATCAAAAAGGCCAAAAGGAAATTTTGCTCCAAACTGGAGGATGAGACAGATGTTCGGCAGCTGTGGCGGGGCTTGAATGCCATCACTTCCTACAAGGCGAAATCAGGAGACAGCTCAAAAGTCAGTGAAGCATCACTCCCTGATAAGCTCAATGCATTCTACACGCACTTTGATAGGGAGAATACTGATGTGCCTTCCCGAGCCCCCATTCGCTGTGATGGTATTCCGCTCACAGTCACAGAGGTCGACGTCAGAAAATCCTTCAGAGGGGTGAACCCTCGGAGAGCGCCCGGACCTAATGGTATACCCGGTCCTGTTCTGAAAACCTGTGCAGACCAACTGGTTGGAGTTTTTACGGACATTTTCAACCTCTCACTTCTGAGATCTGAGGTTCCTTAGGGGAAAACGCAGGCATGGGTTATTGATTTGGGACAATCAACCATGAACACAGTGAATAGCGGTGCTGGCTCGAAGGGCCGAATGGCCTCCTCCTGCACCTATTTTTGATGTTTCCATGTTTTCTATGTCCCCACCTGCTTTAAAAGGGCATCAATAATCGGTGCCCAAGAACGGCAAGGTGACGTGCCTCAATGACTATCGACCAGTGGCACTAACGCTGGTGGTGATGAAGTGCTTTGAGAGGCTGATCATGGCGCAAATCAACTCATACCTCAACAAAAACCTGGACCCACTGCAATTCGCTTACCACCACAACAGATCAACGGTGGATGTGATCTCGCTGGCTCTCCGCTCCGCTCTGGACAACGTGGACAACAAAAACGCATATGTCAGGCTGTTATTCATTGACTACAGCTCAGCATTTAATACAATCATCCCCTCCAAGTTGGTTACCAAGCTCTCAGAACCGGGTCTCTGCGCATCCCTCTGCAATTGGATCCTCGACTTCCTCATTCACAGACCACAGTTTGTTCGTATTGGTGTCAGCCTCGATAACAATCAGCATGGGAGCACCTCAAGGCTGTGTGCTCAGCCCCCAGCTGTACTAATTCTATACTCATGACTGCGTAGCTGGTCATAGTGCAAACTCCATCATCAAATTCACCGACGACATCACTGTTGTGGGACGTATCACTGATGGAGACGAGTCAGAGTATAGAAGTGAGATCGACCGTTTGACCAAATGTGACCAGCACAATAACCAGGCTCTCAACACCAGCAGAACCAAGGAACTGATTGTGGACTTTGGAAGGGTTAGGATGGGGACCCACAGTCCCGTTTATATCAACGGGTCGATGGTGGAAAGGGTCAAGAGTTGCAAATTCCTGGGCGTGCATATTTCCGAAGATCACTCCTGGTCACAGAACACTGATGCAATTATAAAGAAAGCACATCAGTGCCTCTATTTCCTGAGAAGATTACGGAGAGTCGGTATGTCAAGGAGGACTCTCTCAAACTTCTACAGGGTGCACAGTAGAGAGCATGCTGACCAGTTGCATCGTGGCTTAGTTCGGCAACTTGAGCGCCCAGGAGCGGAAAAGACTACAAAAAGTAGTAAACGCTGCCCAGTCCATCATCGGCTCTGACATCCCTACCATTGAGGGGATCTACCACAGTCGCTGCCTCAAAAAGGCTGGCAGCATCATCAAGGACTGACACCATCCTGGCCACACACTCATCTCTCCACTGCCTTCAGGTAAAAGGTACAGGAGCCTGTAATCTGCAACATCCAGGTTCAGGAATAGCTACTTCCCCACAGCCATCAGACTATTAAACTCAACTCAAACAAAAATCTGAACTCTAATAGCCTATTGCACTTTATATGCTTATTTATGTGTATATATATATTTTTTTCAATTATATATGGACACACTGATCTGTTCTGCATTTATTTATGCTTATAATATTCTGTTGTGCTGAAGCAAAGCAAGAATTTCATTGTCCTATCTGGCACCCATGACAATAAACTCTCTTGAACTTTTAAACACAACACTGGCATTCTCTATCTAACCACGTTACGGCCAACACAATCTCAGCAAGAACTGCAATAGATTATGAAAACATCAGTTCTCAGCCTGACAAGGAATGGATAACGCTTACAATGTTCTCATCGCACCAGAAGCGGAAGGAGAGATTTGGGTACCAGTCCAGGTTGGGCAAAGGATAATTACCTAAAATTGGAGATTGCAATGTTCATACCATTAGGTTGTAAGCTACCGAAACAGAATAAGAGGTGCTTTTCCTCCAGCTTGCATGAGTCCTCACTCTAGCAATCAAGGAGGTCCAGGACAGAAAGGATATTGTGGGAATGGGACGAGGAGTTAAACTGGTCAGCAACCATGGATTAGTAGGCATTGGCAGGCAGAGTGAGAGCAAGCTTTCGGCTAAACTGTCACCAAGTCTATGTTTGGTCTAGTTGATATAAAGGAGGCTACTTGGACTGGTAAATCAAGAACCGGGCAGCACAGTGGAACAGCAGTTAAGTTGCTGCCTTACAGCACCAGGGACCCGGGTTCGATCCCGACTATGGGTGCTGTCTGTATGGAATGTGTACGTTCGCCCCGTGTCCCTAGTGGGTTTTCTCTGGGTGCTCCCATTTCCTCCCACACTCCAAAGACGTGCAGGTTTGTAGGTTAATTGGCTTCAGTAAAATTATAAATTGTCCTTAGTGTGTGTAGGATAGAACATGTGGGCGATATACGGTGCTTACGGCTTGGGGAACGGCTGCTAACCAGCAGCCGTCCGTTTAATTCACTTATATTTTGTAGTTCTAGTGAGTCCTGCGTTTTGTTTGTGGGAGAAATAGACTTTTTAATGTGGGTGGAAGGGGGTAACTATATTTCTAGGTCCCTACCTGGTCGGTGAGGCAGCTTTTTCTCCGGGCTGCCTCGTCGACCGGTCCTCGTGGCCTACCAGCGGGCGTGGAGCGCCGTTTCCTGGCGGGGACCGCCCAGCACCTCGGCTTCGGTGGCGGCACAGCACTGGAGCGCTATCGCGGAGCGGAGCGGGCGATACCTTGCCTGGGTCGCCGCGCTGGATCGACGCGCTGGATCGACGCGCTGGAGCTCTGGTGAGCTGTGACCGCCGAGTTCAACACCTCCGGGCTGCGGGTCTGCGGAGCGGAGCGGGCGGCGCCGACTTCAACATCGGGAGCCTTGGAGCTCCAAACCGGCGCGGCCTTGTCGGCTTCGGAAGCCGCGGTCTCCGGTAAGGAAGCGGCCGTTCCAGGTGGCCCAGCCGCTGAGAGGACTCTCCCGACGCCGGGACAACAGCACCCGGCGAGAACGGCCATGAACATCGGGCCTCCGTAGATGCTATAGCGGAGGCCTCAATAGGCTTGACTTTGGGAGAACTGGGGATGGGGACTGGACATTGTGCCTTCCTCCACAGTGATAACCATTGTGGGGGGATGATTTTTGTGTGTAAGTGATTATTTAAGTTTGTGTCCAAGATGGCTGTCGGAAGGGAGAGTGTACGCTGGCGCGGTTTAGCTGCCGCTGCTCTCTCTTCACATTGTGTTTTTGATTTTTTTTGTCTTTGGACCAAATTCTGTCTTTAATTTGTGTAATGGTGATGTCTTTATTATTTATTTTACTCCGATTATATGTTTTTTACTCTTGTTAAATTCTGTAAGGTGTCCTTGAGACTTTTGAAAGGCGCCCACAAATAACATTTATTATTATTATTATTATGTGTACAGGGTGATTGCTGGTCAGCGCAGACTCAGTCGGCCGAAGGACCTGTTTCCGTGCTGTGTATCAGCATCCTCTAAATAATGACTACCAGGTCTGGTAAATGCATCATGAAATGAAAAGTAAAGAAATGAACCTTCCAAGAACTGCAATGATAGGCAGAGCAAACAGCAAGGGTTTACATTTTTTAGTCAGTTGTTTCAATGATAAAGGGGCACTGGAAATAGATTTCAAGGAGATGCTATAAATGTATTTGGCAGTGCAAGATGACATTCCATCAATTTAGTAAAGACTATATTGGGGAAAAATGCCGTCGGCAAACTAGATACTAACCAACTTACTGCAAAAACACAAGAAAAAATATTAAAAGTAGCCATTGGATAAGTTTTAAAATAGAAATGGAATATAATAGGCTTGCTGCATATATTAGAGATACAGCATGGAAACAGACCCTTCAGCCCACTGAGTGCACACCAACCATCCAGAGATTCACATTCTTTGGCATTAATCTTACCGATGATCTGTCCTGGACCAACCACATGCACCAGCCCAAGGTGGCACACCAAGTATAGGAGTCTAGGAAATTCAACATGTCTCTAGTTATGTCTCATGCTTCTACAGATGCACCAGAGAAAGCGTACTGTGTTGCATCACAGCTTGGATTGGGAACAGTTCTGGCCAAAACTGCAGGAAATTGCAAAGTTATAGAAGCAACGCAATGCATCCCACAGTCCGTACTCCACACCATCGCATCCGGCTTCAAGCTGCCTCGGAAAAGCAGCCAACATAGTCAAAGACTTGTCCCATCCTGGCCAATCCTTCTCATTAGTCCTGTCTGGCAGAAGATACAGAAGCTTAAAAGCATTCCCCACTAGACTCATGAATAGTTTCTTCTCCTCTACTATCAGGCATCTGAACGGTGCTTCCATAAGATAAGGTAGTCTGATTCACCTCTACCCCCATTGAGGACAATAGACTGTCTGTGGAAGGGTGAGAAATATAGTCTGCACTCTGTATCTTCCCCTTTGCTCTTGGATAGCATTCAAAACAAAGAGTTTCACTATATCTCAGAACATGACAATAATTGGAAGAGAGTGTTGGAGCAGGTTAGGCAGCATCTCGGGAGAATATGGATAGACAATATTTCGGGTCAGGACCTTTCTTTAGACTGAAGGGTTGTGACCTGAAATGTCACCTATCCATGTTCTCCTGAATTGCTGCCTGACCTGCTGAGATATTCCAGTACTCTGTGTCTCTTTCTATAAATCAGCATCTGGAGTTCTTAGTTTCTCTATAAACCTAATTTACAATAACCCTAATCTTATTTTTAATCTGCGCACATTCTCATCAACTGCTCCCAAATTCTACCACTCACCTTAATTTGTCAACCAGTGGGAGAAAACCAGAGCACCCAGATGAATTTCATGTGAAAGCACGTGCAAACTCCACACAGATAGCACCTGGAGTCAGGATTGAACCCAGGTCTCTGGCACATGAGCCGTGCAACATCATTTCTGGAGATTCAACTGGGAGACTCGAGGAAGTCCTGCCTGATATTACGTTGGAGAAAGGTATTAAATAAGATGGAGCAACAGTGAGTGCCATATTCATACCCCATATGGAGTCGTACAGTGGTACAGCATGGAAACGGGCCCTTCTGCCCAACTTACCCACACCGGCCAACATGTCCTAGCTACACTAGTCCCACCAGCCTGCGTTTGGCCCACATCCCTCTAAACCTGTCCTATCCATGCACATGTCTAAATGTTTCATAAATGTTGCGATAGTACCTGCCACAACTGTGTAGGATAGAACTGCAGATGCTGGTTTAAATCGAAGGTAGACATAAAATACTGGAGTAACTCAGCAAGACAGGCAGCATCACTCGAGATGCTGCCTGTCCCGCTGAGTTACTCCAGCATTTTGTGTCTACCTCCTCTGGCAGCTTGTTCCATATACTCACCACCCTTTGTGTGAAAAATTTACCCATCAGATTCCTAATAAAGCTTTTCCCCTTCACCTTAAACCTATGCCCTCTAGTCCTCGATTAATTTACTCTGGGAAAGAGATTCTATACAAAGATGCGATGGTGATAGATGAAGGAGCCCACATAATGAAAGACTTGCTCCATCCCAGTCATTTCTCCTCCTCCCTGCTCTCACATGGTATAAGCAAATTGTGGAATTGAACTTGGTGCACTACAATGCTGAGAACTATATTCTGCATGCTATATTTTCCCCTTTGCTCGACGTGTTACTAATGAGTCATACAGCTCGGAAACAGGCCCTTCGGCCCGACTTGCACCAACCAAGTTACCCCACGTATGTTGGTCCTACCTGATCGTGCTCTGCCCATATCCCACTAAACCTTTCCTATCCATGTACTTGTGCAAATGCCTCAGAGATATTGTTACAGTACCTGCCTCAAACACCTCCTCTAGCAGCACCACCTTCTGTGTCAAGAAGTTGTCTCTCAGGTTCTTTCCACTCTTACCTTATAAATATGCCCTCTGGTTCTTGATTCCCCTATTCTGGGTAGGAGACTGTGCATTCACCCTATCTGTTCCCCACATAGAAACACAGAAAATGGTACATGAGTAGGCCATTCAGCCCTTCGAGCCATTCAATATGACAATGGCTAATCATCCAAAAACCAGTACCCTGTTCCTGCTTTTTCCCCCAAGTCCCTTGATTCCATTAGTCCTAAGAGCTAAATCTAACTCTCTCTTGAAAACATCCAGTGAATTGGCCTCCACTGTCTTCTGTGGCAGAGAATTCCACAGATTCCCAATTCTCTGGGTGAAAACGTTTTTCCTCATCTCAGTCTCGAATGGCCTCCCCTTATTCTTAAACTGTGACCCCTGGTTCTGGACTTCCCCCAACAAGGGGAACATTTTTCCTGCATCTAGCCTGTCCAATCCCTTAAGAATTGTATATGTTTCTATAAGATTCCCTCTCATCCTTCTAAACTCCAGTGAATACAAGCCCAATCGACCCATTCACTCATCATATGTCAGTGCTGCCATCCCGGGAATTAACCTGGTGAACCTAAACTTTACTCCCTCAATAGCACGAAAGTCCTTCCTCAAATTCTGAAACCAAAAATGCACATAATACTCCAGGCTTTTTTCAGTAGAGCACTCGACGAGGTTCCGCATGGTAGGCTGCTCTGGAATGTTAGATCGCAAGGGATCCACGGAGAGATAGCTGAATGGATAGCAAATTGGCTCCATGGAAGGAAGCAGAGGGTGATGGTGGAAGGTTGCTTCTCGGACTGGAAGCCTGTGACTAGTGGTGTGCCTCTTCATACCTGGGACCGTTACTGTTTGTCATCTACATCAATGATTTGGATGAGAACAAACAGGTCGCCATGACATAGGAAAGATATTATCAAGTTTGAAAGGGTTCAGAAAAGATTGCCAGGATTAGAGGGCGTGAGCTACAGGGAGAGGTTGAGTAGGCTGGGTCTCTATTCCATGGAGCGCAGGAGGATGAGGGGAGATCTTATAGAGGTATACAGAATCATGAGAGGAATAGATCGGGTAGATACACAGAATCTCTTGCCTAGAGTAGGGGAATCGAGGACCACAGGACATAGGTTCAAGGTGAAGACGAAAAGATTAAATAGGAATCCGAGAGGTAACTTTTTCATACTCTGGCATGGTACAAATTGCGGAGGTAGTTGAGGCTGGGACTATCCCATTGTTTAAGAAACAGTTAGACAGGTACATGGAAAGGACAGTTTTGGAGGGATATGGACCAAGTGCAGGCCGGTGGGACTAGGACAGCTGGGACATTGGTGGCCGGTGCGGGTGAGTTGGGCCGAAGGACCTGTTTCCACACTGTATCACACTATGACTCTAGGTGCGGTCTCACCTGTACAACTGCAGCAGGACCTCTTTACTCCTAAATTGAAATCCTCTCGCAATGAGGACCAACATGCCATGAGCTTTCTTCACTGCCTGCTATATCTGCATGCTTACATTCAGTGACTGGGGTACAAGAACATCCAGGTATCATTGCACCTCCCATTTTCTTAATCTGACACCATTCATAAAATAATCTGCCTTCCTGTTCTTGCCATCAAAGTGGATAACCTCACATTTATCCACATTATTCTGCATCTACCATGCATCTGTCCACTCACCCAATCTATCCAAGTCACCCTGCAGCCTCATGGCATTCTTCTCGCAGCTCACACTGTCACCAAGCTTTGTGCACCTTATACACCTTAAGATCACTTCTCATCCTCCCGCGCCCGAAGGAATAGGGTTCCAGCCTGCCCAAACTCTTCCTAAAGCTCAGGTCCTCATGTCCTGGCAAAAGCATCGCAAGTCTTCTCTGCACCCTGTCCAACATCTTTCCTATAACAGAGTGACCAAAACTGAACACAATAGTCCAAGTGCCTAACCAATATCTGGTTCAACTGTAACATAATATCCCTTACACTCTGACAATGTACCAAAAGCTTTCTTGACCACCCTATCTATGTGTGATACCGTTTTCAGGGAACTATGTATCTGCACTCCTGGATCCTTCTGCTCTTCAATACTCTCTAGAGACCATTCACTTTGAAGGTCCTGCCCTGGTTTGACTACTCAAAATGGAACACCTCACACTTATCTGTATTACACTCTATCCACCATTCCTCAGCCCACTTGCCCAGTTGATCAAGATCCTGCTGTAATTTCCGATACTCTTCTTCATCTACTATACCACCCACTTTAGTATCATTTCCAAACTTGCTAATGAGGCCTTGAACATTCTCATCCAAATCATTCCTTTAAATCACATACGGCAATGGGCCTAGTGCCATTCCCCAGTAATTACAGGCCTCCAGTCTGAAAAACAACCTTCCAACATCACCCTCTACTTCCTTTGTGGTTCTCCTGGTTAAGTTACAGGTTGAGTCAGTGGTAAGGAAGGTCAATGCAATATTAGCATTGATTTTGAGGGCACTAGAATATAAAGGCAATTATATAAAGCAGAGGCTTCATCAGGCACTGGTGAGGCCACATTTGGAGTATTATGAGCGGTTTTGGGCCCCATATCTGAAGAAGGATGTCGAGGTTCCAGAGGAGGTTTATGAGATTGATCATCTCTCTTGAAAGTATCCTGCGAACCGGCCTCCACCACCCTCTGAGGCAGCGAATTCCACAGACTCACAACTCTCTGTAAGAAAAAGTGTTTCCTTGTCTCCGTTCTAAATGGCTTACCCCTTATTTTTAAACTGTGGCCCCTGGTTCTGGACTCCCCCAACATTGGGAACATGTTTCCTGCCTCTATCATGCCCAAACCCTTAATAATCTTATATGTTTCAATAAGATACCCTCTCATCCTTCTAACTCCAGAGTATACAAGCCCAGCTACTCCATTCTCTCAGCATATGACAGACCCGCCATCCTGGGAATTAACCTTGTAAACCTATGCTGCACTCCCTCAATAGCAAGAATGTCCTTCCTCAAATTAGCAGACCAAAACGGCACACAATACGCTAGGTGTGGCCTCACTACGGCTCTGTACAACTGCAGAATGACCACTTTGCTCCTATACTCGACTCCTTTTGTTATAAAGACCAACATGCTTGGACTACAAAAACTCATATGTCAGGCTGTTATTCATTGACTACAGCTCGGCATTTAATTCCATCATCCCCTCCAAGCTGGTTACCAAGCTCTCAGATCTGGGTCTCTGTGCATCCCTCTGCAATTGGATCCTCGACTTCCTCATTCACAGACCACAGTCTGTTCGTGTTGGTGGAAATGTGTCATCCTCGATAACAATCAGCACGGGAGCACCTCAAGGCTGCGTGCTAGGCCCCCTGCTGTAATCACTCTATACTCATGACTGCGTAGCCGGACATATCGCAAACTCCGTCATCAAATTCACCGATGAGACCACTGTTGTGGGACGTATCACTGATGGGGACGAGTCAGAGTATGGAAGTGAGATTGACCAATTGACCAAATGGTGCCAGCATAATACCAGCAACACCAGCAAAACCAATTGTGGACTTCGGAAGGGGTAGGATAGGTTCCCACAGTCCAGTTTATATCAATGGGTCGATGGTGGAAAGTGTCAAGAACTTCAAATTCCTGGGCGTGCATATTTCCGAAGATCTCTCCTGGTCCCAGAATACTGATGCAATCATAAAGAAAGCACATCAGCACCTCTGAGAAGATTACGGAGAGTCGGTATGTTAAGAAGGACTCTCTCGAACTTATACAGGTTCACAGTAGAGAGCATGCTGACTTGAGCGTCCAGGAGCAGAAAAGGCTGCAAAAAGTTGTAAACACTGCCCAGTCCATCATCGGATCTGACTTCCCTACCATCGAGGGGATCTATCGCAGTCACTGCCTGAAAAGGGCTGGCAGCATCACCAACGACCCACACTCATCTCTCTACTGCCATCAGGTAGAAGGTACAGGAACCTAAAATCTGCAACATCCAGATTCAGGAACAGCTTCTTCCCCACAGCCATCAGACTATTAAACACAACTTCAAACAAACTATGAACTATAACAGCCTATTGCACTTTATCTGTTTACTGATATGTGTATAAATATATTCTATGGTATATGGACACACTTATGTGGTCTGTATTTATGACTACAATATTCTGTTGTGCTGCAGCAATGCAAGAATTTCATTGTCCTATCTGGGGCACATGACATAAACTCTCTTGACTTGACTTGACTTGACATCCCGTAGCTACACTCTCACTCCCCCTCCCCCCCACTCATAACAAGGACAGAGTCCCCCTTGTCCTCACCTTCCACTTCATCAGCCGTCGCATACAAGATATAATCCTCTAACACTTTCGCCACCTCCAAAGGGATCCCACCACAAACCACATCTTCCCATCTCTTCCCCTTTCTGCTTTCCGCAGAGACCCTCCGCTCCCTCCGTAACTCTCTGGTCAATTCGTCCCTTCCCACCCGAACCACCCCCTCCCCGGGTACTTTCCCTTGCAATCGCAGGAAATGCTACGCTTGTCGCTTTACCTCCACCCTCAACTTCATCCAAGGACCCAAGCAGTCTTTCCAGGTGAGGCAGATGTTCACCTGCACCTCCTCCAACCTCATCGACTGCATCCACTGCTCCAGGTGTCAAATTCTCTTGGTGAGACCAAGAGTGGGCTCTGCGATTGTTTTGCCAAACACCTCTGCTCAGTTCGCAATAACCAACCTGATCTCCCGGTGGCTCGGCACTTCAACTGCCCCTCCAATTCTGAATCCAACCTTTCTGTCCTGGGCCTCCACCATTGCCAGAGTGAGGCCCAGAGCAAATTGGAGAAACAGCACCTCATATTTCACTTGGGTAGTTTACACCCCAGTGGTATGAATATTGACCTCTAATTTCAGGTAACCCTTCTTTTCTCCCTCCTTCCCCTCCCCCTTCCCAGCTCTCCCACAAAGCCTACTGTCTCCACTTCTTCCTTTCTTTTTCCTGCCCCCCTCCCCAGGGCCGGATTTACGTATAAGCTAGACAAGCTTAAGCTTAGGGCCTCGAGATCTAAGGCCTACTCACCTTGCTGCCTCACTGACCATCCGCCCACCGGGACCTCCAACACTTTGCCCGCTGACCGTGGCCACACCACCGCCCTCCAGCAGCCCGCAGCCATCGCCTTACCTGCAGCCTGGACTCAGCACCGGGCCTGAAGTTTCCACGCTGCAGACTCCCACTCCCCTGGGTTTGACTGTGCTGGGTCCTAGTGCTAGACCCCCCAACCCTTGTAACCTCAGTGGCTGTTCCACTGGGTCTTCCCCATTCTCCTCAAACCATGTGACCCCAGCTCATCCCCAGCCATACTACAGTCCTCATACCCCCCTCCCCCCTGACCACCCACCACCCCTCCACCAGACATCGCCTCGGCCTCAGTTCACTCACCTGCCCCAACCCCATCCCTACCACAGGCCCAACACTCCATCTTCAAATGGCGATCCAGGTAAGGCATCACCCGCTCCGCGGTGAATCCAAGATGTATTTTAAAACCAACTGTTTAATGACAACATACAGTAGGATCTAAAAGTGTCACACTGTCACTGTCGGGTAGTCATGGTCCTCTAGTCATGGGGGTGGGGGATTGGGAGGGGAGGGGCTCACAAGTAAAATAGCTTAGGGCCTCTCTTCATCTAAATCCAGCCCTGTCCCTCCCCAACATCAGTCTGAAGAAGGGTCTCGACCTGAAAGATCGCCTATTCCTTCTCTCCTCACTCGGTGAGTTCCTCCAGCATTTTTGTCTACCTTTTCCAACCCATGTAACTTGTGCCAACATGCACAATGACATCTGGCTGCTCCCCCCCTTTGAGAATGTTCGCAGCTGCTCTGAGACATCCTGGACCCTGGCACCAGGGAGGCAACACACCATCCTAGCAACTCGATTGCTGCTGCCGACTTTCCTGTCTGTGCCCCTATCACCACCACTCTGCCCTACTGTGCCTCAGAGTCAGGCTCAATCCACAGGCCTGACTGTCACTGCACCTCCCTTGACCAGTGCCAGGTCATCCAGGGTGCGGGGGAGGTGAAGGGTGGGGAGGGTGGGTGGGGGGTTGCGTTCTTCGTGGAGAAAGGGGGAAGGAGCTTAACAATGTCCTTGATACCACTCAGTTGTCACCAGCATGTGTTCAAGCGGCCAGGAAAGGTGGGCGATACATACTGGCCATTGATTTTCACATTTCCACATACAGTCGGGAGGGAAGAATGTCAGAATTTATTTCGTTGGCCCTTTGAAATTAACAGTAAAATGTGAGAAGGAACTCAGCAGCAGTTTAAAACTAATAACAGCAGAGGTTCCATTGTTGCTGACAGGTCCACTTCATGGATCTAAATGGCGTGGCAATTATCTAAATGGTGGCCTATTATGAAAAGGGGAGATGCAACGAGACCTGGGTGTCATGATACACCAGTCATTGAAAGTAGGCATGCAGGTGCAGCAGGCAGTGAAGAAAGCGAATGGTATGTTGGCTTTCATAGCAAAAGGATTTGAGTATAGGAGCAGGGAGGTTCTACTGCAGTTGTACAGGGTCTTGGTGAGACCACACCTGAAGTATTGCGCTCAGTTGTGGTCTCCAAATCCGAGGAAGGACATTATTGCCATAGAGGGAGTGCAGAGAAGGTTCACCAGACTGATTCCTGGGATGTCAGGACTGTCTTATGAAGAAAGACTGGATAGACTTGGTTTATACTCTCTAGAATTTAGGAGATTGAGAGGGGATCTTATAGAAACTTACAAAATTCTTAATGGGTTGGATAGGCTAGATGCAGGAAGATTGCTCCCGATGTTGGGGAAGTCCAGGACAAGGGGTCACAGCTTAAGGATAAGGGGGAAATCCTTTAAAACCGAGATGAGCAGAACTTTTTTTCACACAGAGAGTGGTGAATCTCTGGAACTCTCTGCCACAGACGGTAGTCGAGGCCAGTTCATTGGCTATATTGAAGAGAGAGTTAGATGTGGCCCTTGTGGCTAAGGGGATCAGAGGGTATGGGGAGAAGGCAGGTACGGGATACTGAGTTGGATGATCAGCCATGATCATATTGAATGGCGGTGCAGGCTCGAAGGGCCAAATGGCCTACTCCTGCACCTAATTTCTATGTTTCTATGTTTCTATAAGAAAAACATTTTTCACACAGAGAGTGGTAGATCTCTGGAACTCTCTGCCACAGAAGGTAGTTGAGGCCAGTTCATTGGCTATATTTAAGAGGGAGTTAGATGTGGCCCTAGTGCTAAGGGGATCAGCGGGTATGGTGAAAAGGAAGGTACAGGATACTGAGTTGGATGATCAGCCATGATCATATTGAATGGCGGTGCAGGCTCGAAGGGCCGAATGGCCTACTCCTGCACCCATTTTCTATGTTTCTATGGAGAGCTGCCTGAAGCAGATTAAATCAAACCAGTGGTGAAATGAAGCACTGTCTGATATTTGTTATTGAATATTTTTTATTTATTTCTCAAACTGATAAGGAAAGTTGTCCCTTCACAATTCAAGCATCACTTGCTCCCGTAACAACACAAATAAAACAGCAGCCATTTGCCTGGGCAGCTCGAAGGACTTTTCCAAACACTTACACTCATTCCGCCAAGGCCTTCAGGATCTCCTAATCCCATGCCCTGGGCCTCCTCCATTGCCAGAGTGAGGCCACATACAAACTAGAGGCACAGCTTAGGTAGCTTCCAACCCAGCAATATGAACATTGAGTACAAACAAAGAACTACAGATGCTAGTTCACACCAAAGATAGACACAAAGTGCTGGAATAACTCAGCGGGTCAGGTATCATCTCTGGAGAAAAAGGATGATGTTTTGTGTCTGGACCCAACTTCAGATGGACATTGAATTCTCCTATTTTAGGTACCGGTAACTACAAAATCCACTGGCACCTACTTTGCTCCTTTGTCTATTGTCCATTTCCATCCATTTTCATCCACATTCCTTCCTCTATGTTCACAATTTGCAACTCTTCAATCCTTTTGTCTCATTCCTTCTATTTTTTCCCTCTGGCCTTTGCCCAGCATTTGCCCATCTAAACAGAGCCCTTCACCTGTATTGACCATTGCTTGCCAGGCTTTGTCATGCCTCTCCTCTCTTCCAGCTTTCTTCCCCACCCCACCATCAGTCTGAAGAAGGGCCCTGACCCGAAATGTCACCCGTCCATGTTTCCCAGAGATGATGCCTGGCCCATTGAGTTACTCCAGCACTTTGTGTCTTTATTTGTAAACCAGTTCCTTGCACCTGGAGCACTGCCCTACATTCCATTC
Source organism: Leucoraja erinaceus (assembly GCF_028641065.1). Taxonomy (NCBI): domain Eukaryota; kingdom Metazoa; phylum Chordata; class Chondrichthyes; order Rajiformes; family Rajidae; genus Leucoraja; species Leucoraja erinaceus. The sequence goes on from NC_073403.1 coordinate 32,582,278, forward strand.
CTGTCTTGTCCATGTTAACTCTTCAACATGCTCCAGGGAAAGGAACTGTCCCACTTGGGCGACCTAATCCTCGAGTTAAGAGGAGTGTCTTCGACCTTCAAGCTCGAGGGCACTCGCCTGGAAAACCTCGAGCTGGATCGACCGTCTGCGCTGAAACCGCGAGCTGGATCAATCGACCGCACACACACACACACACACCACACACACACACACACACACACCACACACACACGCACACACGCACAAACACACACGCACGCACGCACGCACGCACGCACGCACACACACACACACACGCACGCACACACGCACACACTCACAAACACACACACACGCACACACACCCACACACACACACACACACACACACACGCACACACACACGCACAAACTCATCGTGAAGGCGGGGGCCAGGGAAAGTGGGGGAGCGCTGTCTGCGCGGTGAAGAGGAAGGGGGACAGCCGCTTAAGGCTACACAATCCCCTACAATTTGCCTGAAGCTTCCTGCAATTTATGGGTACTACAGGGGTTTCATGGTTTGACAGTTCATTTTTCTCCTGTTTCAGTTTGAAAGGACTTTTGTAATTAGTTGTGTCAAGTTTCTGGGGAGCAAACACATCTAATGTTCCTTGAATAAAATAGGCCACATTTTGCTTCATGTGCCCTGCCAGCTTGCTGAGATCCCCAGGCACAGATCCAAGAGGGTCAGATCCCCAAGGTGGAACCAGCAATCTATTTAACATTGTTTCCAACCCTCCCACAGGGCTGACTGGCTTACTGACTCATTACATACTGAAAGAGGCCATTCAGCCCATTGGATCCATGCCTGCCAGACTTTACCTTGTACTTAGCATTATTCACGTTATTCTCTTTATCTTGTTTCTGTACACTGTAAATGGCTCGATAGTAATCATGTATTGTCTTTCCGCTGACTGGTTAGCACACAACAAAAGCTTTGCACTACACCTCGGTACACTTGACAATAAACTCAAGTCATCTTTCCAGCAGAAAATTCCAACCAGCCTACTCTCTATTTCCCTGCTGCTTTATTCTGTCACACACCCATTAACTCTCCTCTAAACCTTTTACTACTTACCACACCGCGGGACAACCTATACTCACCAAATCACTAAGCAGCACTCTTTAGGACATGGGAGGAAACCAAAGACTCCAAGGCAGTGATGGACAGAACACCACACAGACAACTTCCGTATTGAGGATTGAACCCAGGCCCCTGGCATAGTGAAATGACAAACCCGTGAGGACATAGGTTTAAGATGCTAGGGGCAATGTTTAAAGGAGATGTGTGGGGCAAGTTAAATACAAAGAATGATTAGTTCCTGGCACACACTGCCAGGGGTGGTGGTGGTGAAGCCAGATACATCAATGGCATTTAAGAGGCTTTTGGATAGGCACATGGATATGCATGGAATAAAGGGGTGCAGGCAAAGGGGATTAGTTTAACTTAGCATCATGTTCAGCATTGACAGTGCCAGAGAGCCTGTTCTGTTCTATCTTCTTTTTTCTAAGTGGAGATGGTGTCACAACTTGGTTTGGTAACTGCTCTGCAAGAGCACAAAGAGCTGTAGTGTTGTGAGCGCAGCCCAGTCCATCACACAAAGCAGCCAATCCCCCATCCCAACCTCAACTTCATCCGTACAACCAAGGACCACTTCCACCCCGCTCGTTCCCTCCTCTCTCCTATCCCATCGAGCAGAAGATACAGTAGCTTGAAAGCACGTACCACCACTTGGGCAGCTTACAACCCAGTGGTATGAATATTGATTTCTCCAACTTCAAGTAACCCCAGCATTCCCTCTCTCTCCATCCCTCCCCCACCCAAGTCGCACTAGCTTAAAAGTCATTGGATTTGAGTATTGGCGCAAGGAGGTCCTACTGCAGTTATACAGGGCCCTGGTAAGACTATACCCGAGGTATTGTGTGCAGTTTTGATCTCCTAATTTGAGGTAGAATATTCTTGCTACTGAGGGAGTACAGCATAGGTCCACCTGATTAATTCCCGGGTTTGGGCTTATATTCACTGGAATTTAGAAGGATGAGAGGAGATCTTATAGAAACATATAACATTATTCAGGCATTAGACAGGCTAGATGCAAGAAAAATGGTCCCGATGTTGGGGAGTCCAGAGCCAGGATCACAGTTTAAGAATAATGGGTAAACCATATAGGACTGAGATGAAGAAAAACATTTTCACCCAGAGAGTTGTGAATCTATGGAATTCTCTGCCACAGAAGGCAGTGGAGGCCAATTCACTGGATGTATTCAAGAGAGAGTTAGAGAGAGCTCCTAGGGGTATCAGAATCAAGGAATATGGGGGAAAAGCAGGAATGGGGTATTGATTCTGGATAAATCAGCCATGATCATATTGAATGGCGGTTCTGGCTCGAAGGGCCATATGACCTACTCCTGCATCTATTTTCTATGTTTCTATCTTGTTGAGTCTCATTGTCTGAACTTGTTCTCACCTAACACACAGCAAACAACGGCCTGTTTCCTTTATCATTGTTACTTTTTTGCATATCTTTCATTCATTTGTTCTATATCTCTGTCCATCACCGTCTATATCTCTCCTTTCCCTTTTCCCTGACTCTCAGTCTGAAGAAACGTCTCGACCCAAAACTTTGCCTATTACTTTTCTCCAGAGATGTTGTCTGACCCACTGCAGCTTTTTGTGTCTATCTTTGGTTTAAGCAGCATTTGCAATACCTTGCAGCTTGTACTGGAGCCTACCAGAGAAAAGTCAATTCTGGATTTAGTGTTGTCTAATGCACCAGATTTCTAATAAGGGAACTCAAGGTAAAGGAACCGCTAGGAGGTAGTGGCCATTATATGATAAGTTTTAATAGTGAGATTAAACGAGTACTTACCAGTACGAAGTTTGATCTGTATTTTATGAGGAGTTACGATGAGGGATTACGTGAAGAACCCACCCAGTGCGCAGGCGCGGCATACTTCCAAGCAGCGGTGTGGAATCACAGGTAGACACAATATTGAAGTAAAGATAGTAAAGATTAATGAGACATCAGCTCGAGTTTGATCTATACAACGAGGGTGGGAGCGGAGGGCACGTAATCCCTCATCGTAACTCCTCATAAAATACAGATCAAACTTCGTACTGGTAAGTACTCGTTTAATCTCACTATTTTACTTCGGAGTCACGTGAGTGACTACGTGAAGACTTCAAAGGTCTGTGATTTCAAACCGTGTAACAGCTATATCACTCACTGCCGAAAGTTCATCGAGGGAGGAACTGGTATCTAAAGACCAACGAATTTGTTAGTTTTTTGAAACAAAATTGTTTATTTAACAATAACAAAAAATAGCTCCCCTGGGCTTTAAATTATAAGTTTGCAGATTCTAAAATTTTCTCCACAAACACGTCCTTCTCCATCAGTGGTTTGTGGTAGAATTTTTGGAACGTTGATTCCCTTGACCATCCCGCTGTACTAAGGATGTGGTCTATGGGAACCTGCATCCGTTCCGCCGCTGACGTGGACGCTGCCCTGGTTGAATGGGATTTAAAAACATCCGTGTTAATCCCCGCGGCTTTTAGGACCTGTTTCAACCACCTAGATATTGTCTGGCTGGTAACCCGTCCAAAAGGCTTTTTGTGGCTGACCCATAAGGCTTTTTCACTCCCTCTAAGTGTTTGGCTTGTGTCTACGTAGTTGTATAGATGGGTCACTACACACAGCCTAGGTTCTGGAGGGTAGGCCCGGAAGATTAACGGAGAGCTGGGTATACCTGGTCTGCTTTGTTTAACCAACCCCGGCATGGTAAATGTAATGGAATCTGGGGTGGTTACCATGTTGTCCAGTCTTAGTTGATGCAGCGACTGAACCCTTTGTGCAGAGACGAGCGCCATGAGCATGAGGGTCTTGATAGTGGACTGCTCCAGACTCAAGGATCCCACCGGAGGCCAACCTCTAAGGTGTGACAAAACTACACTTACATCCCATACATGGGTGTATCTGGGTGTAGGGGGTTTAGTATTATAAATCCCTTTGAGGAGTTTTATAACCAGAGGGTGGGATCCAATGCTGTGATGTCCTGTAGGCATAAGGTAAGCGGACAGGGCGCTCCGTGCTGCATTGATGGCACTGTAGCTCATCTTTTGGTCATGGTGCAAGTGGCCCAGGAATTCCAGCACGTCCGTGATCGAGGCTGTCTTGTATGATGTCCCTGCATCCAAGCAGTACTGCTCCCATTTCCTGATGTAGGTCAAGTACTGCTTCTTGGTAGAGACTCGCAGGGATGCCGACATGGTGGTGATTGTTCGTTCTGACAACCCCAATCCCTGGTAAGGCCTGTTCAGAACCTAGAAACCAGGAGTTTCAATTTTTGATGGCATGGATGGCTTATGCCGGATGCCGGGTGAGTCAATAGTTGTGGGTGGCTGTGAAAAACCATAGGTGACTCTACCACCATGTCGTGGAAGACTGGGAACCATGGTTGGGTAGGCCAGTCGGGTACGACCAGAATACCTGAAGCTGAGTCTGCTTTTATTTTCTGGAGTACCCGGCTGATGAGGCAGAAGGGAGGGAAAGCATAGAAAAAGAAATTTCCCCAATCCAGCGTGAAGGCATCTACCGCTGCTGCCTCTGGGTCTGGTTCCCAAGCCACATACATGGGTAGCTGGTGATTTAATCTAGACGCAAACAAATCTATATCTGGCGTACCGTATTGCTTAACAATTCTAGCAAATATTTTTGGGTCTAACATCCATTCGATGTTGTCATTGAATTTTCGTGACCTGGTGTCCGCCACTGTGTTTAGCTTGCCTGGTAAATAGGCAGCTGATAGCCAAATATGTCTCTCGACACACCATTGCCAGATTATAGTAGTCAATTTGTCGCATGATACTGATTTTATGCCACCCATGTGCTGGATGTAAGACACCGCCGTCGTGTTATCAATCATTAACCTGACATGCACGTGCCGCATATCAGATGCATATGCTTTTAGCCCATAAAAGGCGGCCAGCATCTCCAAGTAGTTTATGCCAAGTGATTGTAGTAGCGATGCCTCTGAATTAGTCCATCTGCCACCTGTGCTGGATATAGAGTTAGTAGCTCCCCAGCCTAAAGCACTGGCATCCGTTGTAATGGCTATGTTAGGATTGGTGACGGCGATAGGACTGTAACTGTGCCAAACGTTATCCACCCACCACTGAAGTTCTGATTTGGCTTCAGCGGGTAAATCCATGGGTCGGTCATAATGCCCCCTACTTAGACGTAGTGCATGTGTCCTTGCTCTTTGCAAATTTTGATAATGCAAGGGCCCATATTGTGCAGCTGGGAATGCTGCTACTATACTACCAATGACTCTGGCTACATGCCGGATCCTTGGTTGCGTTTTTGCGATTAAGTTGTTACAGGCTTCTGTTAATGTAGCCTTTTTGTCTCTTGGCAGAGTGACAGTCATACGGATAGTGTCAATAGTGAAGCCTAGGTAATCCATGTTAGTTGTTGGCTTCAATATTGATTTATCTGGGTGTAGAACAAATCCCAATGTTTCAAGGAGTTGTTTAGTAGCTAAAACTCCTGCGACAGCTAGTTCCCTTGTTCTCCCCAATATGAGAACATCATCCAGATAGGCCATGACTAAATGTTTCTGTTCTCTTAATTTTTTCATGGCCACTTTGAGAATTTTAGTAAATAATCTGGGAGCTGTTGTTAAACCATTGGGTAATGCTCTATACTGCCATAGTTGCCCCATCCAGATAAATTTCAGATATCTAAAATGATCCTTATGAATGGGTACTAAATAGTAAGCATCCTTAATATCTATGCTTGCCATGAAGTATCCCTTGGAGATCAGTTGTCTGGCAGTAACAAATGTCTCCATTTTGAAATGTTGATACTCAACAGACTGATTTAGTGATGTCAAATCAATGATAATACGACATCCACCATCTTTTTTAGTTTTGATAAATATATTCGATACAAATTCCAATGGCTCGTGTCTGGCCCTCTCTATGATGCCCTTGGACACGAGCCTATCTAGTTCAGCTTGCCCTTCTACCTTTTCTGATTCTGTGGGAAGGAATACCCTTTGGGGTATGTGCTGAACTGGCGGTTCTATGCCTGGTTTAAATTCAATTTTGTATCCACTGATACTGTTGAGTATAAACTTGTTGCTAGTAAAGGAGCACCAAACATGTTTGAAGAACCTTAAACGCCCTCCTGTTAATACAACACCCTTTGTCTGCGTATGTCGACAGGAACCAAACCCACCCACCTCCATGTTTATTTCTGGGAGCGTTTGCGATGGGTTTGGCCCGAGGGTGTCCTTGTTGGTGCTGTGGTGGGGCGGCGTATCTTCCCACGGCTCCGCCCTGGGCCCCGCTCTAAAAAAGAGCTCTGGGGGTAGTGGGAGGCGGTCACCAGGCTTTCACCAGCTCGGTACCTGCTGGTGGATGCCGAGGCATGCTGCCAACTGGGTGTCTTCACCCTGCTCGGTCCTGGCGCTGCCCTCATGAGGCCTACAGGTTTGGCCGCCTCTTCCAGTTCCTTGAGCCTTTTTGCCAAGTCGGCCCCGAATAGTAGCGCCTCCTTTTCTGGCGCCGGAGCTTTGCAGAGGCCCGCGTATTTGGGGTTGAGGGCAGGCCTGATGTTTTCACGCCTTAGGTTGTTGAGCTCATACTGTGTGTTACACATTAGGGCCAGCACATCCTGCTGAGGTGTAGAGAGCTCTGCGTTCCCGGTGGACCGGGCAAAGGCGGTAATGGCTGCGGTGTGGAGCTTCAGGATACGCTGCATCTTCAGTTCTTGTGTCCTGATATGCTGCCCCAGCTGGCTCCATATTTGGCCGTTTACGGTCTTTACCCGCAGCGCCTCGCAGTTTTCCGGCGCTGTGTAAGTGTCGAGGGCCTCTTGAATGACTTTCTCCTGCAATGGCTTATTAGAGAGCCTGTTGATACTGGCCGCCATTCTTGGCGGTAGCATCATTCCGATCCTCGGGGGCGCCGCATACCTGCTGACTACACCCAGTAGCTCTTCTTCCTCCAGCTCGCCTGGCATGCTTGCGCTGTCGTCCGCCTGCCCTTGTGATAGGCCAGCCCAGTCCTGGCCTCCCTTACTGACCTCAAACAAGGAGGAAACAGAAGGGTGTGGCGATGGTTTGGAGGAGGCCATAGCCCGTCCTCCTTGGAGATGCCTTGCCTGCATCTCCTCGTCGAGCATCTGCTCGAGCAGCTGCCTCATGCAGCTTAAGCGGCCGTCTCCCCGTTTCGCCGGTGGAGAGTGTTCCCGTTCCTCCGACGAGTCGGAGGCCACCGGCCGGTCTGTTTTCCGGGCTGCTTTTCTCCCTGTGCGGGGCGTCGCAATCGGCGGCACAGGGAGCGGCTTGGCGTCGGGTGTGCGGGAGCGTCCAAACAGCTCCTCCGCCGCTGGTGGCTGCCGCCCAGATATTGACCCCTCCTCGGGTGGAGTTGGGCAGGCAGTCCTCCTTGTTGGTCGCTTTCGGGTAGCCATAGCTTTTTCGTCCGTTAGCGACTCTGTAACACAAAAGACTCACTTACCTGAGGTCTTGTCTTTATCCTGCCGCTGGATAGCGTGGCTCCAGCTGCTGCCGCTGTTGCGCTGCTAACGTAATGCCGCGCCTGCGCACTGGGTGGGTTCTTCACGTAGTCACTCACGTGACTCCGAAGTAAAATCTGCATTTTGAAAGGAAGAAGGTTAAATCAGAAGTGCCAATGTTGCAGTTGAACAAAGGGGACTATGAAGGCATGAGAGGGAAGTGTATTGTACTTCCGGTGGCGCTGGTGCCAGCAGCCTCCACCTACAGCCCGGTATCTTTTTGTTTTTTTGTTTATTTAGTTATGTTAAAGTGTATTTTTTTGTGTTTTTTGGTGTTTTTTTATGTGGGGGAAGAGGGCACGGTGCGGGGGATACCGTCCTTCAGCCACTTCCTGGTGAGGACGCGACTATTATTCGAGTCGCGTCCTCGCCCCCCCCCCACAGCGGCTTACCTACTGGATTGCCGCGGCCTTTCCTGCCGGGATCGACCGGAGCTCCAGCAGCGGCGGGACAGCGCTGGAACATCGCGGGGCTGGCGATGCCTTACCGGGGGTCGCCGTCTGGAGCCCGGAGTGCTGGACCTGCTGCCGACATCATGGAGCTGCGGTTTGCCGAGCTCCCAACGCGGGCGGCGCTGACTACAACGCGGGGTCCTGCGACTCTGCCCGGCGCGGCCTGCGGACTCAGGAGCTGTAGACTACGGCAGCGGGAGGCGGCTGATCAGGAGGTCCGGGCCGCTGAGGAGGAGGATGCTCACCGTCGGGGTTCGGCGTCGGCGTTCCACCAGCCCGGCGTGAGGGCCTGAACATCGGGCCACCCGGGGCGGCGACTGTGGGTGCTCGGAAGGCCCCGACCACGGATGAACACGGAGGGGAGGCTGGCTGGACTATGGTGCCTTCCTCACCTGGGTGCCATTTATGTTATGTTATGGACTTTATGTGTTTGTGCTTTAAAAATTTTTTTAATTCAATTTCAATTTTATTTTTAATATGTTTTATTATTTATTTATTATTTATTATTTATTTTTATTATTTTTCTTGTGATTTTTTTTTAACGATACTGCCTGTAAGGAAAATTCATTTCGTTGTCTCAAATTGAGACAATGACAATAAATTGAATACAATACAATACAATACAAGAGGAGCTGGCCAAGGTCGAATGGAAAAGGATCCTAGCAGGAATGATGGTGGAACAGCAATGACAGAAATTTCTGGGCAGAATCTAGAAAATACAGGAAATAAGATTCTAAATGGGATATCCTACTTAGCGAAACATCCTCTACACATCCATTCCATCCAGGTTTTTACCAGGCTGGGACAGACTGCAACAGCTTCACACCATGTCCCAAAGCTCGTGTCCTGTCCTGCATCACCCAAGGCAGCAGAGACATTATAGGAGAGGGCAAGCACCGTCACAAAGTAGCTCACGATGGTTTGGGTAACATTCAGGAATGTCTGCATGTCACATCATGAATATTACTGAAGAAGGGTCTTGACCCGAAATATAATCTATACCTTTTCTCCAGAGATGCTGCCTGACACACTGAGGTTCTCCAGCACCCCCTCTCCCCCCTCCTTTCCTATGTTCCTTTCCACCCATAAACCTCTCTCTGCCTTTACATTTCACTCCTCTTTCAAATCTGCTCTACTTATCTACATGCATTTTTCTTCTTAACTTTTTAGTCATAGAATGATGCAGTGTGGAAACAGGCCCTTTAGCCCAACTTGCCCACACCGACCAACATGTCCCATCTACACTAGTCCCACTCACACGCGTTTGGCCCATATCCATCTAAACCTGTCCTATCCATGTATGTGTCTAAATGTCTCTTAAACATTAGGTCCCAGCCTTAACTACCTCCTCTGGCAGCTCGTTCCATACACCCACCACCCTTTGTGTGAAAAAGCTACATCGCAGATTCCTGTTAATTTCTGAAATATTGGTCATAAATGCTCCATTGGTGCAAAAATGCTCCAAAATAAGGCTCAGAATGCTTCAGAGAGCATCTAAAACCCCATAGACCCCGGTATCGAGGGACTTCACACTCGTGATGCGCACAGCGCGCACATTATTTTACATTAAAATTATTGTAATCCTGTCATGCAACCCCCTTTTTGAAAAACTTTGTACGGGCCTGTGTTATTAGCTTTCTTCACTGCCTGCTGTACCTGCATGTTTACTTTCAGTGGCTGATGTACAAGCACACCCAGGTCACGTTTCACCTCCTCTTTTCCAAATCTGACACAATTTAGATAATAATCTGCCTTCTTGTTCTTGCCACCAAAGGTGATAACCTCACATTTATCCACATTATACTGCATCTGTCATGCAAATGCCCACTCACGCAACCTATCTTTGGATACATTGTGTATGCAAGCAAAGAATAAAGTATTCCTTTCCAAGTCACCCTGCAGCCTCATAGCATCCTCATCGTAGCTCACAATGCCACCCAGTATCGTGTCATCCGCAAACTTGGAGATGTCACATTTAATTCCCTTGTCTAAATTGTTAATATATATTGTAAATAACTGGGGTCCCAGCACCGAGCCTTGCGGCATCCCACTAGTTACTGCCTGCCATTCTGAAAAGGACCCATTAATTCCCACGCATTGCTTCCTGCCTGCCAATCAGTTCTCTATCCATGTCAATACCCTACCCCCAATAACATGTGCTCTAATTCTGCATACTAATCCCTTGCGTGGGACCTTGTCAAAAGGTTTTTTGAAAGTCCAGATACACCACATCCACTGGGTCTCCCTTATTCATTCGACTTGTTACATCCTCAAAAAATTCCAGAAGATTAGTCAAGCATTATTTCCCCCTTCATAAATCCATGCTGACTTTGGCATGTTGGCCTTCATAGTGAGAGGATTTGAGTATGTATATGAGCAAGGAGATCCTAATGTACAGGGTGTCGGGTGTGCTACCACAGTGGCTGCCTTAGTCCTTTCACCCTTTATGTTATGTTTTAATGTTTCTTAGTAAGTCCTATGTGGGGGAGGGGGGGGAGGAGTGGTGGGGGGGGGGGGGGGGGGGGGGGGGGAATAGGGGGAAACCGTTTTTGCCTGGACGGAGATAATTTTTTTCTTCCATGTCGCATCTTCGCGCCCCCCCCATCCCCCCCCCCCCCCCCCCCCACCACTTATGGCCTATCAACTGGATTGGCATGACCTTTCCTACCGGAGACGAGCCAGAGCTTCAGCAGCAGGCGCAGCGCTGAATTACCATTGCGGAGTGGGGCGATCCCTTGCCGGGATCACCAGTGTTGGAGTTCCAGAGTGTTGGGCCTGCTGACTTTAACATCATGCAGCTGTGGTTTACGGAGCTTCTAGCCATGGGTGCGGCGCTGACTTCTACATTGCAGAGTGAGGCAATCCCTTGCCAGGGATCGCCAGTGTTGGAGCTCCGTCCAGCTCGGCCTGTGGACTTCGGAAGCCGCGATCTCCGGTAAGAAGTGGCCGATTCGGAAACTCCAAGCCATAGATTGTGTTCCTCTGTTCCGAGGCTGTAGTTTCGATTATCCCAGCGAGAGGGCCTGTACACGGGCAATCTGTAGCGGCGACTGCGGAGGGTTCAAAGATTTATTGCCTTCCATCACTGTGTGAAACGTTGGTTTCGCTGTGGTGGATGTTTATGTTAAACTCTAAATATGAATTTGAACTTTAATTGATGAGACCACACCTGGAGTGTGCAGGTTTGGTCTCCTAATTTGAGGAAGGACATTCTTGCTATTGTGGGAGTTCAGCGTAGTTTCACCAGGTGAATACCCAGAATGGCGGGACTGAGAGAATGAAATAATGGGTCAACTGGGCTTATATTCACTGGAATTTAGAAGGATGAGAGGGAATCTTATAGAAACATAAAATTCTTAAGGGATTGGACAGGCTAGACTCAGAAAAAATATTCCTAATATTGGGGGAGTCCAGAACAAGGGTCACAGTTTAAGAATAAGGGGTCGGCCACTTAGGACTGAGATGAGTGAAAACCTTTTCACACAGAGATCTGTGGAATTCTCTGCCACAGAAGGCAATGAAGGTCAATTCACTGGATGTTTTCAAGTGAGTTAGATATAGCTCTTAGTGCTAATTAAATTAAGGGATTTGGGGAGAAAGCTGGAACGGAGTACTGATTTTGAATGATCAACCATGATCATATTAAATGGCGGTGCTGGTTCGAAGGGCCGAATGGCCTACTCCTGCACCTATTTTCTGCTTTTATGGAATGGGATGACCAACAGAAAACCTTGGTATTCAACATATAATTGTTCCAATTAAACTGTACATAGAATTTACTGACAAATGATAGCCACCACCTCCAATGAGATCCCACCACTAGCCACATTTTCCCATTTCATCAATTTCCACCTTCCGCAGAAACCGTTTCCTCTGCAACTTCCTGGTTAACTCATCCCTTTTCACCCAAGCAACCCCCTCCCCAGGTACCTTCCCCTGTAACCGTAGAAGATGCAACACCTGTCCCTATAACTCCTCCCTCGACTCTGTCCAGGGACCCAAACAGTCCTTTCACGTTAGGCGGAAGTTCACTTGCACATCCTCCAACCTCATCAACTGTACCCATTGTTGAAGATGTGGACTTTCATACATCGGAGAGACCAAACGCAGACTGGGCCATTGTTGCATGGAACACCTTCACTCAGCCCGCGTGAACCAATCTGATCTCCCAGTTGCTGGACATTTTAATTCTCCTTCCAATTTCTACATAGACCTTTCTGTACTCGGACTCCTCCAGAGTGAGGCTAAATGCAAATTGGAGGAACAGGATCACATATTTGGCTTGGGCAGCTTACAGCCCAGTAATACGAATATTGATTTCTCTCACGTCAGGTAGTCCCAGCATTCCCTCTCTCTGTCCCTCCCCACCTAAATCGCACTAGCTTCTCATTTTCACCCTATGACCTGTTTCCTTTATCATTGTACTTTTTTGCATACCTTTCATTCATTGTTCTTTATCTCTCCACGTCACCGTCTATATCTCTCATCCCTAACCTGAAGAATGGTCTCAACCCGAAATTTCAAGACTCCAGAGATGCTGCCTGTCCCGCTGAGTTACTCCAACTTTTTGTGCCTATCTTCAGTTTAAACCAGCATCTGCAGTTCCTTCTTACACAAAACAAATTATCTATTTTCTCAAATTCTCAAACTGTTCTAGAAACATAGAAACATAGAAAATAGATTCTGATCATTGTAGGAACGTAGCTGTTCCTGGACCCGGAGGTGGCGAAGATGCGACATAGATTTAATAGAAAATCTTAAATCCATCCAGTGACTTGGCCTCCACTGCCCTCTGTGGCAGGGAATTCCATAAATTCACAACTCTCTGGGTGAAAAAGTTTGTTCTCACCTCAGTCTTAAATGACCTCCCCTTTATTCTAAGACTGTGGCCCCTGGTTCTGGACTCGCCCAACATTGGGAACATTTTTCCTGCATCTAGCTTGTCCAGTCCTTTTATAATTTAATATGTTTCTATAAGATCCTCCCTCATCCTTCTAAACTCCAGTGAATACAAGCCTAGTCTTTTCAATCTTTCCTCATATGACTGTCCCGCCATCCCAGGGATCAATCTCGTGAACCTACGCTGCACTGTCTCGTGAATTCTCTTACAATAATTTGTGTAATTTTCTTTTCTTGTTTGTATTTTCAAGAATTGGGGTCAAGCAACTTTAAACATGGAAATATGTACCAGTTTGAGATGGAGCAAGGCCATTTTGTGCAACCAGTCCGAGTTAGTTTCTAATCTCCATGTAAACATCAACTCTTGGTTCAAGTCCAGGTTCAAGTTTACTGTCATTCGCACAAATTACGTAAAATTGTTAAAGAAGTCAGCAATAAAGAAAACATTAGTGCAATAATATAATTTGTGATAAAAGAACAAGTCCATAACAGTGCAGGAGTATCGCCTTAATGTTTCACTGTTGATCTAGGGTTAGGGATGTGTAGGTTTGTTCAGGAATTTGAACATTGTAGGAACGTAGCTGTTCCTGGACCCAGTGTTGTGTGACTTCTGGCTTCTGTACTTCCTGCCCAGTGGTAGCAGTGTGGAGAGGGCATTGCCCGGATGATTGGGATGCTTATGATGGCGGGGAGGGCTGTGTCCGTGATGCCCACCATTCTCTGCAGCCTCTTCCTGTGCATTGGAGTTGCCATACCAGGCCATGTAGGAACATAGAAACATAAAAAAATAGGTGCAGGAGTAGGCCATTCGGCCCTTCGAGCCTGCACCGCCATTCAATATGATCATGGCTGATCATCCAACTCAGTATCCTGTACCTGCCTTCTCTCAGTACCCCCTGATCCCTTTAGCCACAAGGACCACATCTAACTCCCTCTTAAATATAGCCAATATATAGGCCTCAACTACATTCTGTGGCAGAGAATTCCAGAGATTCACCACTCTCTGTGTAAAAAATGTTTTTCTCATCTCAGTCCTAAAAGATTTCCCCTTTATCCTTAATGTGGTGGTACATTCTGCAGTACATCTGTAAAAGTTTGTACTATATTAAGGGATCTGTGAAACAGAATCAGGGGATAAGGGGAGAAAGCAGGAACAGGGTATGATCAGCCATGATCATATTGAATGGTGGTGCTGGCTCGAAGGGCTGAATAGCCTACTACTGCACCTATATTCTATGTCTCTTGACATATTCTATGTCTCTCCGCCACCGACCCTCCAATATCAGTGCATGATCCCTCTCCCAGCTTCCCCTTTCTAAAATAATTTCTGTGGTCATGATGATGTTGATTGAATGGCTATTGTGGCACCACTCAACCAGGTATTCCCTCTATCTCCTCTACACTGACTCATCACCACTGCTGATCCAGCCAGATACACCGGCATTGGCCATGAATTTAGAGAAAGCATTGGAACTGTGCTGAGCCACACAGCCATGAATGGCCAATATGAGCCTGTAGGCATAAAGTGGGCAACATTAATGAGCCAGTGTTTCACAGGCTGAAGGGCAGGATGCAGAGCTTTGTTTCTAATAAAATAATGACTTTGGGTTGTGTATGCAGCAGCTGAGATGGATCGGGTGCAGAGCCATCGTGGACATAGTGGATTGAAACTTATTTTTCTGTAACATAATTTCCTCCCATGTCTTTAACACCCCCTGGTATAAAACCTTGACAAATCTAATCTTTGCCACACTGTATGTGACGTCTGAATGAATAAAGCATCATTGAACCATTGGTCACGGGCTGCTATCATCAGGATTTATTTTGGTTTTAGTTTAGAGATTCAGTGTGGAAACGGGCCCTTCAGCCACCGAGTTCATACTGACCATCGATCACCCGTTCGCATTAGTTTAGTTTAGAGATACAGCGTGGAAGCAGGCCCTCGGGCCCATAGTGTCCACGCCGACCAGCGATCACCTCGAACACTAGTTCTAGCCTACACACTAAGGACAATTTTCAGAAGCCAACTAAGCTACAAACCTGCATGTCTTTGTAATGTGGCAAGAAACCAGAACACCTGGAAAAACCCACGCGGTCACAAGGAGAATGTGCACATTCTGTACAGAGAGGATCAAACTTGGATCTCTGGCGCTGTGAAGGGCTTGTCGCGGTGGTGCCGTGGTAGGGTTGCAGCCTTAAAGGGCCTGTCCCACGAGCATGCAACTCCATGCGGCAAGCGCGACCTAAAGGGCTTGTCCCACGAGCATGCGGCAAGCGTGACCTAACCTGGTTGCTTGAGCCATACGGCCTCGCGGGGCTGGAGCCGTATGGAGTTGTGCGGAACTGGTCCCGACAACGCACGGGGCTCCGAAAAACTGACCGTGTTCAAAAATTCGGCGCGGCAACGACCTGCCTTGACGCCGTACGCACCGCCTCGATGGGCATACGCAGTGTCTCGGCGCCGTACGCATGTCTTGACGCTGTGCACGCCCGTCAGACTTCGCTCGAACTTCACGTCATTCACGTCACGACCTCCGCGCGACCCCCGCTTATGGTCTGGTCGCGCTTTGCCGCATGCAGGTCGCATGCTCGTGGGACAGGCCCTTTAAGGCTGCAACCCTACCACTGCACCACCGTACTGCCCTCTGGTGATTTTCTCAGAAATGCTGCAAAACCTAAGAAAGACTCTCTTCAATCCTAAGAAAGCTAATGCTCTCTAACTATCCTCTATTCTGATGATATTCAATCCTCAAACTGTTATTATTTCCTCAGTGCCCATGGAACATCGTTATAGAGGACGCAAGATGGATGAGGCCATTTCAGAGGAATCCTAGTCTGGGCCTGATGGTAGAGCCAGGGGCAGCTCACATTGTTCCCCCTTTGCAGTGGCTACAGGTAACAAGGCTATAGGTACCATAGGCTACAGGCTGCTGCGTTACACTGTTGTGTTTACCTTGAAGAACCACGAGGGACCCAGTGTGGGGGGGCCGTTGCGGACTAAGGGGGGGGGGGGGGGGGGGGGGGGGGGGGCGTGAAGAAGGTTTGAGTACTCATGGTAACTTTGTTGGCACCTTTGTGGCAACTCTTTTGTGTACTTTATATGCAAAACCAAAGAATTCCACTGCAGCTCGGTACAAGTGGCAATAAAGTTTCATAATCAGACCCTGTGTTAGTAATCGGTGCATCTCCCCATCATCGAGCCCTGCGACAACAGATTGTCTAGAAAAATGCACAAATAGCAGAACTGCTTTGAAGTAATGGAAAACAACCTACTTTGTGGTCTGATCACATGACAGGAAATGGCTTACTGACGGAACAGTGTTCTTCAATCGAACAACGTCACCAATGTGCTGCTTCTCAGTTAAACATAGAACATTGCAGCACAAGAACAGGTCCTTTAACCCACAATTTCTGTGCAGAACAAGAAGTCAAGACATCTCTTATCTGCCAGCCCATAATCCATATCACTCCACTCCCTGCATATCCATTTGCCCATTTTTAAACACCACTTTCATATCTGCTTCCACCACCACCCCAGCAGCAGGTTCCAGGCACCCACCACCCTCTGTGTATAAAACCTGCCCCACACATCTCCTTTAAATTTTTCCCCTCTCACCTTAAAGCTATTCCATATAGTATATGATTTTTCCATCTTGGGAAGAAGTTTCTGACTGTCTACTCTAACTATACCTCACTTTTAGACCTCGCTATCAAGTCTCCTCCAATCTCCAGAGTTCCAGAGGAAACGTCCAACATCTGAATGTTGTTAAAGTTGTTGACTTGCTCGGCACTGGTGCCTAGACTGCACTGGTGCCTAGACTGCACTTGTACCTAACCTGCTGAGGGACTTACATCAGAAGGGCACCTGAAGGAACAGTGCATGAGTACATGCATGTAGCACAGGTGTGTGTGTCTGCCTGTGTATATGTTGAGTTGAGTTCAGTTCAGTTAAAAGCTTTTGTTGTGTGCTAAGCAGTCAGCAGAACGACTATACTGTATGTATCTTTGTGTGTGTGCATGTGTCTGTGTGTATATGTGTACGTATGTTTGTGTCTGTGCATATGTGCCAGTATCTCTGCGTGTTAGCATATGTACAGTATGTGTGTGTGTGTGCTTGATCTGTGTACAAGTGTGTGTGAGAGTTTGGATGAATGCATGAATATTGAGATATGCGTGTGTGTGTGTGTGTGTGCGTGCGTGCGTGCATACGTTCTCACATCCTCTGACGCCCTTTATATTGACAATCCTTCGTCACTAAGGAAATGAAGATGGTTATCATTGAATACCTACACAATGAAGGATAGCCTGAGGTCAGTGGAAGAGAACCTACTATGGGACACATTTCTGAAAGCATTCTCAAACACTAACATACTTCAGTGAGGTAAATAAGTTGCATTCTCAAGACAAAATCATTGATGGTTAAAAAAAACCTTGTCCTTGTTTCTAACAGCCTACACCCTTATTGCCCACCAACACACATCAATGCCAGTCTAACCATATGCTTTACTGGTCATTGGTCACCCCTCCCCCCCCCGAGACACTGGCCACTCCCTCAACCGCATCCCCCCCCCCCCCCCCCCCCCCCCCCCCAACCCCATGTATCCCTGAGAGAATCACCCCCCACCCTTGCCCCAGCACCAACTATCATTGTTCACTGGGGCAGCACAGTGGTAGAGTTGCTGCCTTACAGCACCAGACACCCGGGTTCGATCTGTCTGTCTGTACGGAGTTTATATGTTCTCCCTGTGATCGCATGGGTTTTCCCCAGGTTCTCTGGTTTCCTCCTACACTCCAAAGCCGTGCAGGTTTGTATGTTAATTGGCTTCTGTAAATTGTCCTTGGTGTGTAGGACAGAGCTAGTGTTTGGGGATCACTAGTCGGTGTGGACCTGGTGGGATGAAGGGCCTGTTTCCACTTTGTATCTCTAAATGAAACAAAACCAAAAGTTGCACTCTGTTACCAATTGTCGTCTCTTCAGGTTGATCCCACACTCTGCATTGGTGAACACTGCCCTGCACAATGTAGCTTGTATTTGCCACATGAAACATGGTCAGCTCAGGCAGTCATGGTCACTGGCTCAAGCCTGCCATCTGCTGGCACATGTTGGCATTAACTTGTGTAGGAAGGAATTGCTGATGCTGGTATAAACCAAAGATAGACACAAAAAGCTGGAGTATCTCAGTGGGACATGCAGCATCTCTGGAGAGAAGGAATGGGTGACGTTTGTGCCGAGACCCTTCTTCAGACTAGGTAAGGGAAAGGGAAATGAGAGATATGGACATTGGGATAGTCCCTGCCTCAACTCAGGGCCAGCCTTAGGAGGTGCGGGGCCCAATTGGGAACAATTTTGGTGAGCCCCAGGTTTCCAGCAAATGACTGTCAGCCCTGTTATCTATATTACAGTAACTGAGCTGTACATATTGTACATACTGTACAGCTGTAAATATTACAGCTACTGTAATGCCCCCTTTTAAATTGCCCCTCTGGGACGAATAAAGTGCTTTGAATTGAATTGAATTGAATTACTAAAAGTCTGATCTTGACCACTTCCTGTTGTGCTGTATATTGATTTTAGAAAAAACGCTGATACTTATGGCTGTTATTTTTTTGACCATCTTGCTCAGAGCCTCCCTCCGCTGCGCAGGGCAAGAGGATTTTTCCCATTGATGAAAAATAAAAGAGTTATTAGTGTTTAAAAAATGTTGAGATTCTCTCTCCTGAAGGCCATGCCCCTTCCTGAGGGACTATTAAATCCGGAAGTGTTGAGTGCCTCAGCCAGTCTCTGCAAGATGGGGGAACGAGAGGGTCACATCTCTCAGTCTGAGCTGTGAATGACACTGAACACATGTCAACTATACTGTGAGTGGTTTTACTGACCTGTCAGTGCCATAAATGTGGTTTGAAAATATAGTTTGGAAATGGTAAAGCTGTGTTGCCTTTGGTTTGGAAATGCTAAAGCTGTGTTGCCTTTGGTTTGGAAATGCTAAAGCTGTGTTGCCTAATTAAAGTTGCCTTGCCTAATTAAAGTTGCCTTGCCTAATTAAAGTTGCCTTGCCCAATTAAAGTTGCCTTGCCTAATTAAAGTTGCCTTGCCTAATTAAAGTTGCCTTGCCTAATTAAAGTTGCCTTGCCTTCTAAATAATTAAAAGTCTAATCTTGACCACTTCCTGTTTGCGCTTTATATTGATTTTGGAAAAAACGCTACGATGTATGGCTGTGATTTTTGGCCATCTTACTCAGATTCCCCTCCGCTCATCAGATGCTGAGGATGTTTCCCATCGATGAAAAATAGTAAGATTAAACGAGAACCAGTTTGAAGTTTGATCGTTATTTTATGAGGAGTAACGTTAAGGGATTACGTGAAGAACCCCGCCAGGATGCATGCGTGTCATTCTTCAAAGCAGCGGTGTGAAATCACAGATAACTGTAATGACTAAACATAGTACAGGTGCACAACCTTTCATCCGAAAGCCTTGGGACCAGACACTTGTCGGATTTCGGACATTTTCGGATTTCAGAATGGAAGATTTTTAGCGTAGATTAGGTAGGTAGCGCGGGCGGCTTGAAAAGTCTGGAGCAGCTGCCTCCTCCCCGGAGAATCATTGCATAAATGTTAGTCAGTTAGTTTGGAGGGATTTTATGTGGTGGTGTAGGGGTGAAGGGGGAAACTTTAATTCTTAGTCCCCTACCTACCTGGTCGGCGACTCCCAACCTCGCGGAGCTGGGGGCTCCGTCCGGCCGCGGGCGGCGCCGGTTGTAGCTCCGACCCCGGCAACTCTACCCCTGGCTGCGAGGCGCTCCAAATCCAGCGCGGCCCGCGGCCGGACGTCCCAGCTCCGAGAATGTCGGGAGTCGGCAGCATCGCAGCGCTGGGATACCAGCGGGGAGCGGGCAATGCCTTACCGGGTCGCCGTGTGGCAAGCTCCGGAGCGCTGTGGCCGCCTTCTTCCAACATTCGCGGAGCGTCGCTGGATTTGGAGCCGCGGAGCTGGGGGCTCCGTCCGGCCGCGGGCGGCGCCGGTTGGAGCTCTGACCCCGGCAACTCTACCCCTGGCTGCGCGGCTCCAAATCCAGCGACGCTCCGCGATGTTGTGTGTCGGCGGCCACAGCGCTCCGGAGCTTGCCGCACGGCGACCCGGTAAGGCATTGCCCGCACCCCGCTGGTATCCCAGCGCTGCGACGCCGCCGACTCCCGACATTCGCGGAGCTGGGGCGTCCGGCCGCGGGCCGCGCTGGATTTGGAGCGCCTCGCAGCCAGGGGTAGAGTTGCCGGGGTCGGAGCTACAACCGGCGCCGCCCGCTGCCCCACCGGCCACAGCGCTGCGGAGCTTACTGCACAGCGACCCGGTAAGGCATTGACCGCTCCCCGCCTCTCCGACCAGGTAGGGGACTAAGAATTAAAGTTTACCCCTTCACCCCCCTTCACATAAAAGCCCTCCAAACTAACTGACTAACATTTAAGCAATGATTTACAGATGTTTAAGCGTCTCCCGGTCTCCAGGGAGGAGGCAGCCGCTACAGTAGTACAGACCTGGGTTGACCGTGGGTCGTTTTGGGTCAGGTTTGGCGCCAAATGCGAGCTTTGGTGCGCAGACGACATCTGGAAAAAATGGCCGGTTTTCGGAGCTTTTCGGTTTCTGGAACTCCGGATAAAAGGTTGTGCACCTGTATGATTATAGAAGAGATACCAGTTGAGTATATGATCAAGGGTGGGAGCGGAGGGCACGTAAACCCTCAACGTTACTCCTCATAAAATAACGATCAAACTTCAAACTGGTAAGTTCTCGTTTAATCTTATTATTTTACTGCGGAGTCACGTGAGTGACTACGTGAAGATTTTAAAGCTGTGATTTCATGCCGTGGAACGAGTCCATGCATCACATCTGCCTTGATTATGGGGAGAATAGTGTTAACATCATTAGACATCAATACGATATTCAAAGCCCAACAATAAATATATTAACACCAAATTATAGCCCCTATTTATGGGGTAAATTATATTACAGAACTTAAAATTGTTTCTGCAAATGTTCCAGGTTCAATGACTGGTTTGTTGTAAAGTTGTTGGAAAGTTTTCTCCGTTGACCATCCTGCTGTCTTGAGGATTTGGTCCATAGTAACGTCCAACTTCATAGCTGCCGATGTAGCTGCAGCCCTGGTGGAGTGTGAGTTAAAAATGCTAGAGTCTACTCCAGCCTTTATTAGGACCTGTTTTAGCCATCTAGAGATGGTCTGGACTGTCACTGTTTTGAGTGGCTATTTGTAGGTGATTAAAAATTACATTTCTTTCCCTCTGATGATCTTAGTATACTCCATATATAATAGTAAGTGTGTTACAATACAGAGACGATCATCTGTCGGGTAGGCCCTGAATTCTGTTTTTAGGCCTGCTGAACCCTGTCTGTTCTGTTTGACTAATTCATTGATGTGAAAAGTTGAATTTCCAGGTGAAATAATCATGTTGTCCAGCCTTAGTTTCTGTAGTGACTGGACCCTTTGTGCCGTGACCAAGGCCATCAGCATGACTGTTTTCATAGTCAGTTTCTGTAGGGACAGAGCTGTAGCTGGAGACCAGTTTCTTAACATGGTCAGTACAATGCTCACATCCCATATTTGGGAGTACCTGGTTCTTGGGGGATTAACATCATTAAAAATGCCCCTCATGAGTTTGGTTACCAGGGTGTGTCCCAACAGAATGCCGCTCTGTTCCTTGCCACAGGTATGTTGACAGAGCACTTCTGGCGCAGTTGATGGCACTATGACTGAGCCTCTCATCGTAATGGAAGCTTGCCAGGAATTCCAGTACAGACAGGATGTTTATAGATCTGCGTGTGGTGTTTATTGTTGTGACAGTACTTCCCATTTCTTGATGACACCAAGTACTGTTTTTTGGTGGACTGTCTGTAGGCCGCTGAAATAATATCCACTGTTCGGTCCGTCAGTCCCAGGTGTAGTAGAGGTGCTTTCAACTCTACAAATTAATAGGTTTATATAATTATGACATGGGTAACTACCCCTTGTTGCGGGAAGAACCAGTAAATTAGGTCTATGATGGATGGTGATGCATGGTTCTAATACCATGTCGAGTATCACCAGGACCCATGGTTGAGTAGGCCACTCATGTACTATCAAAATACCAGACGCGGAATCTTGCTGTATATTCCTAAATACCCAACTGATGAGGCAGAAAGGAGGGAATGCATAAATAAACAATCCCCCAAATGCAGCGAAAATGCATCTGTTGCCACTTGCCAGGTTCTGGTTCCCATGAACATAATTCGATAACTGGTGTGTCGAATTACCGTGCTGTAATTTCAGCAAATACATTTTTATCCAACATCCATTCAGTGTTTTCATTGAATTTGTGTGACCTGTTGTCTGCCACTAAATTTAGTTTATCTGGTAAGTAGGTAGCTGATATCCAAATATCTCTCTGGATACACTATTGCCAAATTGTGTTGGCCAGATTGTCACATGATGTCGATATGTTCCCACCCATATGGTTGATATATGCTACCACGGTGGTGTAGTCAATTTGTAGTCTAACATGCTGGTGATATAACCCAGAACAATATGACTTAAGGCCATGGAATGCACTTAACATTCCCAGGTAGTTTATGCCCAGTGTTTGTAATAATGATGCCTCCTGTGCATTCCATCTCCCCCACAGCTGGAGATGGAATTGGTAGCACCCCATCCAAGTGCACTGGCATCAGATTGTAGTTCCATAGACGGGTAGCTGATAATGTTTGGATTTGAACAATGCCTAATGTTATCTTTCCACCATTTTGTTCCATTGTGGCCTCTGTTGGTAGTTTCATTGGTCTGTCAAAATGACCACCATAATTTTTGAGTGCTCGAATTTTTGCCCTCTGTAATTTTTGATAATGTAAAGGTCCGATTTGTGTGGCTGGAAACGCAGCCACTATAATGCCAATTATTCTTGCTACCAGTCTGATGGATGGTTTTGTTTTGCTGCAAGCCTCCATTAAGGCTGTGACCTTTTCTTTCGGCAAAGTCACTGACATGTGAACTGTGTTAAGGGTGAACCCCAGATGATCCATTGTGTTAAATAACATCTGTGGTCACTTCTAATGGGTACTGTATAGCAAGCATCTTTTAAATCGATGCTTGCCATGTAGTAACCTAGGAATCAATTGCTTAGCAGTAACAAAGGTTCCCATCTAGTAATGAATATATAGTACGAAGTATTCAAATTAGTCAAATCTATGATGATGCGGCAACCGCCATCTTGTTTATGATAAAGATTTTGGACACGAATTCCTGTGATTCGTGTTGGGTTTCTTCCATTTTTATATGGCCACTGTAGTTCAGCATGCGCTTTTGATTATTCTTTGCCTGTAAGCACGAACATTCGGTTCGGTACATGCTGAACTGGAGGATTATGTTTTGTATAAATTCTATGGTATAACCCTATACTTCTGAAAATATAAGTGTCGGTAGTTAATTTATTCCAAGCATCCAGATAGAATTGTAATCTCCCACCAACCTCGTAAGGAACCAGACCCACCTACCTCCATGGTTACTATTTTTTTATTTTATTTTTTATTTTTTTAATTTTTTTATTTTAATGATAACAAAATGTATTCAATTATTAAAAATAATATTTACACTACAATAAAACAAGCCAGAACCCACCACCATAATACAATACAAACATGTGTCCATAATAAACTACTATACAACTATGATACAATCCTTATTGAGGATACATTCAACACCCTGCGGAGCCCAGCGGTCCCAGAACTCCCTCAGGGTGCCCACAGACAGGGCGTATTCCCTTTCTAATCCCACCCGGGCACGGACGTATCCCCGGAAAAGGGGCAGGCAGCTGGCTCGGGTAGAGCCCTCCACCATCTGGCGCCGTGACTCGCGGATGGCCAGCTTGGCCAGGCCCAGGAGCAGCCCAACCAGGACATCTTCAGCCCTACCCTCTCCCCTGTGCACAGGGTGTCCAAAGATAAGGATGGTGGGTGAAAAATGCAGCCAGAAGGCGAGGAGCAGCCCCTTTAGATATTCAAACAGTGGCTGCAGCCTCACGCACTCCATGTACACGTGGTACACAGACTCTTCCAGCCCGCAAAAGTGACAGGTGGCTGGTGAGTCTGTGAACCACGAGAGAAACAGGTTGCAGGGAACACCTCGGTGCAACACCCTCCACCCCAGGTCCCCAATGTAGAGGGGGAGAATCCTTGCGTAGAGGGACCCCCACCGGGGGCCCCCCTCACGACCGGAAGGCAACACTGACCGCCACTTGGTGTCCGGACGGTGGACCAGGGCGAGGAAGTGCAGGGTGTGGAGGAGGAGCCTGTACAGGACACGCCTCCTCCATGGTTACTATTGGTAGGTTTGTTACTTTTTCGGCATCCTCCGTGGACGTTGAGGCGCCGGTGTCTGGATCTGTTGTTGGGTCGGTGTTGAGGGTTAGTGCATTCCCCAGTTTTTAGACGTTGCTTTAATAAGCCCCAGGGTTACCCTCTTCATCAAGTTCTTTTACCTGTTTTGATAAGTTGACTCCAAATAGTAATATTGGTGGTTTGCATAGGCCTGCAAATTAGGGTCGAAAGCCGGTTGGATGGCACTTCTTCCTAATGCTGTTTACTCGTATTGGTAGTTGTAAAATAAAGCCAGTGCATCCTGGTGATCTTGTGTCATGTCTTTTTTGTTTATTGTGCAGGCGAAAACCGTGATTCCCGCTGTTAGGACTTTCAGAACTTTCTGTAGTTTCAAGTCCCTAGCTCTGATTGAGGCTCTGACATGTTTTCAAATAAACTGGTTGACACTGGGAACAATCAGTGTTTTGCAGTTCCCTGGTGGTAAGTGGCTTGCTGTGGTGTTCAAATAATGCCTGTCCTTATAGCTGGTTGAATGACAAGTAGTCAATACTTGCAGCTATTTTAGGTTCCAGGTTTTGGCCAGTTTGGTCGGGTTGAATAAACTGGGACACCATATCCAATAGGTTTTCTTGCACCCCATGTGCACTAGGGGTATGTTCTGCACCCCTCGTCAGGGTCAGCCCAGAATTGACCCCCTGTACTCCCCTCTGATAAGGGAGAAACACTGTGCAGCCCGACAAGAGGTACTGCCGTTGGACTTACTAGCTGCACACTGTGACTAGTCTCCATCTCCCAGAGCCTGTCACTTTGGAGTATTTGCTCCAACAGTCACTCCAACTGGCTCCAATGCCCTCGGGCACTGGCCACTCGCTGCTGCTCCAGTTCCTGCAGCCGCTCCAACCGGCTCCAATGCGCACGGGCACTGGCCGCTCGCGGCTGCTCCTGAAGCCGCTCCAACCGGCCCCAATGCGCACGGGCACTGGCCGCTCGCGGCTATTCAAAGTCGGACTCATCGCAGTCAACAACTCTGTTAGTTTTTTGCTTCGCTCTACCGCACGGCCGTGACCGGTGCGGGAGCGAAGTCGGGCACAGCTGTTCCCATTACGGGAGATTGGCGTGCCGTTGGCTGCTGCTGCCAGCTGCCCGCAACTCCGCAGTTCTCCCCGGCCAGCTTTTCCGCAACCTTCGTGGATCTGTTCCATGTCCCCACCTGTAAGGTAAGTGGAAGGAACGCAGAGTCTCCTTACCTGCTGTTCCCGGCTTTCAAATTCTGCCGCTAAGGGGAACGTCGTTCCCCCTGCTGTGACTCATTGCAATGCGTGTAGCGATATGACACGCATGTGTCCTGGCGGGGTTCTTCACGTAGTCACTCACGTGACACCGAAGTAAAATAAAAGTTATTAGTGTTTAAAAAATGTTGAGATTCTCTCTCCTGTCAATCACGCCACAAAGGCCACACCCCTTCTCGTGGGAGAGGGCGGGACTATAAATCCTGAAGTGTGTGGCTCAGTCTGGGCAAGATGGAGGGGGGAGTGGCCTTGCACCCTGCTTGAAATGGTATGAAACTGCACTTGAATTTTGTGGCCTTGCACCCTGCCTGAAATGGTATGAAACTGCACTTGAATTTTGTGGCCTTGCACCCTGCCAGCCCAAGAATCCATTCGGCCCACAATGTTCATACTAGCCCTCTGGAAACCAATTGGTGGAGAGGTGGAATATTGCGTTGGGAGACCAGCCCTCCCGTGTGATGCTGGGACCCAACGGGTCCCACTTTGTCAAGTTTAGTATATATTATGAAATTGTACACTAAGGTGCTATGCGTTATATACTGTCTTAATCTCTCCTGCTCTCGGCTGACTGTCAGTACCTCCACTGACTTCCAACCTTTACCGTAGCTGCTAATTACCATTAAACTGCTTTATGTGATTGGACACAATTCCCTTGAAGACAGCAGCTGATTGGACGGGAGGAGACCGATTTGTTGATTGGACTGGAATTTTAAGGGAAGCTGGTCAGTGATTGGTTACAACGCCCCTCGGAGACTGTGTTTGATTGGCCGCCGAGTGACCAGTGCATTATGTGATTTGACATAATGCCCTTGGAGACAGCGGCTGATTGGATGGGAGGCGACCAATTTATTGATTGGGCGGGAGTGTTAAGGGAAGCTGGTCGGTGATTGGACGCAACCCCCTTAGAGACAGCGGTTGATTGGCCACCAAATAATTGGGCACAAAAAATGGACAAATATGAAAACAAAAAAATCGGATTTCCGATTTAAATCTGATATCAGATACATAGGGTGGGTATCGATTAATTGTAGACTACAGATTATAAAAAATAATCCAACCCCATTAATTCACTCAAGGTGTAATATGATATGTTCTACAGTATGAAGTAGGTATGTTGCAAAACCTACCTGAATCGTCGTTGAGAATCTGCCCCAGGCCGTGTGTGTGATTTTGGCGCTGTTTAGAGGGGGCGGGTTTAAAACCCGCGACCTCTCGCAGCCCCAGGGTTTTATAAAGCAAACAATTAAAGGTATGTACCTTATTTTTACATTAAAAGGGGCTTCTTAAGAACCCTGTACATAAAGTTTTCTACAGCGAGTAGCTAATTTTGGGCTCTTTATATCCCGCAGTATTTTTCTGGGCATTTGAGGGCACAAATCCAGCACAATGTGAACGTTCTAAACCAGCGTGTTCACAGTAACCCACTAGAAAGCCGATTTAAAATTGACTTTAATTTACAGCAATTGAACACTAAATTCCTTCCATTTGGCCTATAAATTGATGTAAATGAGATTTTAAAATCATGTTTTATTGTAAATTATTTGTGAATATTATTTGGACACTTAGGCTATTTAAAAATGTTAATCATTTATTAAGAAATGGATAGATGTTTACATCTAGTAATTAAAGTTTGAAATTAGCTACAATTGGGTAACTAACTAATGATATGCTTTAATTTCAGGTCATCCAAGTAAGATTATTTTATATTTGTTTCAGAATGCTTCAATCTATGATAACTGAAAATTTCATTCAGTTCTCTTAATTTTTAAGAAGGTTATGGGCTTTTGACTGTCCATGATCACAGCTTTTTTGTTATATCCATAGAAAATCAATAGGGAACAAGATGCTAATTTCCGAGTATGAAAATGGCCATAACTTTTTTATTACTTGAGATGTGAAAGTGAATTAGGTGTCAAATTAAACTTATTTTTATGCTTTATCTGATGGGATAAATTGCAGACTTGATTTTTTAAATCTCACAATTTTGTAACATTGCTATATGAAGTGTACAGCAAAACTTGCACTTCCAGAGTGGTCTATCATGTTGTTTCAACAGACCACAGATTTATTTAAAAAGCAAAACATAAAGTGCTGGAGAACTCAGCAGGTCAGGCTGGATCTAATGAGGGTCTGAAGAAGGGTCCAAAACGTCACCTATTCCTTCTCTCCAGAGATGCTGCCTGACCCTCTGAGTTACCCTGGCATTTTGTGTCTATGGAGGGAATGGCTAGGCGACTTTTAGGGTCGGGTTCCTTCTTCAGGCATTTTTTAAGGGGTTGGGAAAGATCGTAAATTTCACGTATTTAAATATGTTGTTATGAATATAGTAGTAGTGTGGGAGAAAATTCCATGAGCCAAAGGAACGCGGCGTCATTAATACTTGGCCAAAATACAATTATATTGACTGAGGAATGCAGATTGATGTATTGGTGACACATTGTATAACTACGTGTTAACTACTGGCTGTTAACAAGTGCTAACAGTAGCAGTTAACAAATCATTTTCGTCTCAGTTGAATCAAGTGACAAACGACTGCAATCTTTCTGCAGTACTCATTAAACCCGAGCTGGAAACTGAAAAGTAGGGGCATGCCATCCCCCTGCGTACCCCCTCCCCCATTTCCATCATTGGTGCCGGTGACAGTTTTAAGAATTAACCGCGGGGCTGTGTTGTTGTCGGTGATAGAGTATGCTGCCCACCAGCCTTATGCGCGGGGCCCAATTAGGAGCAATTGGTCAATTGGCTTAAGGCCAGCCTTGCCTCAACTATCTCCTCTGGCAGCTTCATCCAAACATCCACCACCATTTGTATGAAAACATTACCCCCCCAGATTACTATTAAATCTTTTCCCCTTCACCTTAAACCTATATTCTCTGGTTCTTGATTCACCTACTCTTGGCAAGAGACCCTCTCATGATTTTATACACCTATGTAAGATCACCCCTCATGCTCTCCTGCACTCCAAGGAATAGAGTTCCAGCCTGCTCAACCACTGCCGAGAACTCAGACCCTCTAGTCCTGGCAACATCCTCGTAAATCTTTTCTGCACCCTTTCCAGCTTGACAATATCTTTCCTATAGCACAGTGCCCAGAGCTGAACACAATACTCTAAATGCGGCCTCATCAATCTCTTATACAACCGCAACATGACCTCCCAACTTCTATACTCAATACTCTGACTGATGAAGGCCAATATGCGAAACGCCTTTTGACCACCCTATCTACTTGTGACTCCACCTACAAGGATCTATGCAGCTGCACTCCTAGATCCCTCTGCTCCACAACACTACCCAGAGCCCTACTATTCATTGTGTAGGCCCTGCCCATGTTAGACTTCCCAAAATGCAACCTCACATTTCTCTGCGTTAAATTCCATCAACTATTCATCAGCCCACCTTAATAGATTGAAATCCTGCTGCAATGTTCACAACCATCTTCACTATCTGCAAAACCACCCACTTTTGTATTGTCAGCAAACTTGCCAATCTTGCTCTGTATGTTCTCATCCACATCATTGATATAGATGACAAACAGAAATGGGCCCAGCACCGAACTCTGAGGCAGACCATTAGTCACAGGCCTCCAGTCCGAGAAGTCCGAGAAAGTTCAGTCAGTCTTCCTCCATTCGTTCGCCTGTGTTTGGGGCCTTGACCCTCCGCAGTCGCTGCTATGGACGGCGTGATGTAAAGCCCTCTCGTTGGGTTGATCGAAGCTCCAATGTCGGGACGGATGGAACACACTCCGCAGCTTGGAGTGCCCGAATCTGCCACTTTCTTACCGGAGACTGTGGCTTCTCGATGTTGTAGGCCGCAGGCAGGCCAGCATTCGGAGCTCTTCTCTGGTGATCCCGGGTAAGGGATTCCTGGCTCTAGAATGGTAAAGCTAGAAGCTCTGCAGACTGCAGCATCACAATGTTAATGTCAGCATGCTGGCGGTCAGAGCCTTTCTTCTGTCTCTGCGATGTTAAAGCCCGTGCCAAGCCTGCTACAGAAGCTCTGAGCTGTCTCTGGGAAAGGCTGCAACAATCCAAGTTGTTAGGTAAAATGCTACTAGGTGTAAAGTCGCATCTCCGCCGAGGTAAGTGGCTGGAAACGGTTCCCCCCTTTTCCCCCTCACCACCCCCCCACATAAAAACATAGTTAAACAATAAAACAAACATAGTCAAAATAGCTGGCACACTGCTGGCGAGGCTGTCCCTCACGGTGCCACCCGATGACCTGAATGTATTTTATTACATTATTTATGTGTTTATTACTTTATTGGACTTCAATGGAATATCTTTACACTAAATGTCATACCCTTTATCTGTGCATCTTGAACGGCTTGGTTTTAATCACTGTACCTCAGTGCACATGACAATACAAAAACTAAGCTAC
Organism: Leucoraja erinaceus; assembly: GCF_028641065.1. Classification (NCBI taxonomy): domain Eukaryota; kingdom Metazoa; phylum Chordata; class Chondrichthyes; order Rajiformes; family Rajidae; genus Leucoraja; species Leucoraja erinaceus. Next base: position 32,612,252 of record NC_073403.1, read on the forward strand.
TTGTAGAATTACTTATGGGTCTGTCCCACATGGGCGATGTTTTAGGCGAGTGCAGGAGACTCTGCACTCGCCACATGTTCGCTGGTGGTCTCTGGTGATGCATTTCGTTGTCTCTGTACTGTACACTGACAATGACAATTAAAATTGAATCTGATCTGTGAGTCTCTTTCATGGTCGCAAGGAGTTCCCGCATTCTAGTCGCGGCCTCAGTATGGTCGTCGCAAATGTCTCAACATGTTGAAACATTTTCTGCGACCAAAAATTGGTTGCCATGGAGAAAATCGATAATCCTGTAGTCGTAGGTGCAGTTGTAGTGGGGTCGCCATGTAGTTATGGGTAGTCGAGGTGGTCGTAGGTAGTTTTAGTTAATCGCCTTTGCTGACTGGGCATTTTCATTGGCTCATTGTGGAAAAAAAAGCAGGAGTTTTCAGAATCAAGGATAACCGATCGCTGTTAAATGTCCGCCGAACTTCACAGCTGTGTATCTCTAGCTTATTAAAAGTCGTCACTGGACACGGTCAGATTTTCGGAGCCCCGCGCCCCTGCCATACGGTGCCCGTATGCCTCAAGCGACCACGAGGTCGTGTAATTTGCGAGCCAAGGTCACGTAAGTGGGACAGGCCCTTTACTCTCTCATTGAAATGTTTGATCCCTGGGCTTGTAAGGATCACACATTGTGGTGGTGCATCTTTTTGTTGCTGCACACCATGGTGGTCCAATTCTGAGCCGTGCTGAACCTCTGTCTGACATGAAATCTGAAACAACCTTTGAATGTTGTTCTTCCACAGCACTGAACTTTGTTGCGACGCTGCATCACTGCGACACCTACAGAAGAATTACAACACAAATTGGGTGTGATGCTGACTAAAGGAATGTGATGAATATTTTATTATATATGTAAAAATGTCTTGACTTTATTTCTAAACCCTGGCATAATATCATTGAATTTAGGTTGCAATATGAACCTTTCCCAATATTCCTGCCAAATCATTACCAGACAATCCAAACTCATGGTAAACACACAGGCCAATGGCAGGCACTGCAAAACATTACTGATGCATTACCGATTACTCCTATCTTCATATTTTAATATTCTTATTCAGGACACAGCTTGGTAACATAATTATCGTGGAGACCAAATTACTGAGCAGGTAGCTCAAACCTTAGTGGCCACAATTATTACACACCCATGTCACATGAGATGGTTTAAGACATTATGGTAAAAGGGATGAATTAATTTCACAATACACAGTATCACTAAGGGAGCTTTATAATGTAAATTATGGCACAAATACTGTATAAGTGGACATTAGGTTAAATGTTTCAGTTTCCTGAAACTGCCTGACAAAAAAAGTATTTTGGAGAATAATTGTTCTACCAAGATTTTACAAGTTGAAAGCACACAAGTTGTTCAAAAAAGCCATGGTGAACCCTTCATCAAATGGAGCCAATCTTCCTGTAGGTACAAGTTAAGGTTAATTTTATTGTTTGAGTTTAAATGTAAGGTTGTTAAATTGGAAAGGGCAGATGTTATCAAAAATGAGTAGCACTCTAAACTATTGCAGATGGACTGCAGAGAGTTTGCGGCATGATGACAGAAAGAGATTTATAGGAACAGCAGTTTAATATTTAAATTTATTACCTGAGAACTGCAATTAAACAATGAAAAGGAGCAGGATTGTGCAGCTACATAGTGGACATGGTACCAGGTTCAATTCAATTCAATTCAAAGCACTTTATTCGTCCCCGAGGGGCAATTTAAAAAGGCGCATTACAGTAGCTTTTTAAAAAGGGACACAATCAACAAACATAAGCAGCACGCATACTGCACAATCAACCAGCACACGCATTTCACAGACACACTGCACAATCACACATCAACATTCAACACATATCAATAGTTTTAAAATGCTTTCTAAGTGCTTCAATTAAAAAAGTGCATATAGAAGGTTATTTCATTTCATATGTTCATGAGTCAGTGATCAGCATTAAAAAGCTGGACAGCCCTGGGGATGAAGGTTGCCTTCCTCCTCTGTGTCCGGCAACCCGGACAGCGGAGTCTGCGTCCTGAGGGGAGCCACTCAAACTCAGGAAACAGGATGTGAGAGGGGTCCTGAAGAATCCTGCGTGTTAACTTTAAAGACTGTTGGTCGCATAGGGCAGTGAGAGTTCGGACGGGCTGCTCAATTATTTTTGAGCAGACCTTGACCACATTCAACAGGCGGTTTCTGTTTTGCAGGGTGATGGAGTGGAACCAGCTAGTGAAAGAGAAGGTTATTACATTTTCAATGAATGCGTAGTAGAATGTAGTGAGAATGTCTTTGTTTATCCCAAATGACTTCAGCTTCCTGAGTAGGTACTGTCTCTGATGGCACTTTTTAAGGATTTCCTCTATGTTAGAGGAAAACCTTAGCAGGTTGTCGAAGGCTGTTCCCAGGTATTTGTATACCTCCACTATCTCCACTGGCTCCTGCTGGATGATAGTGGTGGCTGCCTCAGCCATCTGTCTCTGTTGGGGGGAAAAAGTCACAATCATGTCCTTGGTTTTGCTTATATTTAGCTCAAGACAAGACTTTTCACACCATACTATAAAGTCCTGCAGGGCTGAGCTGTGATGTTGTGTGTGGCTGGGAAGAAGAGACAGGAGAACTGTGTCATCAGCAAATTTTACGAAGTGGCAGTTTGGCTGGGTGGATCTGCAGTCATCAGTGTAGAGAATGAAGAGAAGTGGGGAGAGGACACAGCCTTGTGGAGAGCCAGTGAAGGTGAAGAGGGTGTCGGACAAGGTGTGGTTCACCAACACCCTCTGTGATCTGTTGGTGAGGAAGTCTATAATCCACAGAGTGAGTTGGTGGTTGAGATGGAAGCGGGTGATGAGCTTCTCAGCCAAAATATGTGGCTGCATGGTGTTGAATGCTGATGAGAAGTCTACAAACAGAAGTCTGGCTGTGGCCTTGGGGATTTCCAGATGCTTATGGATGGTGTTTAAGATGAATATTTTTGCGTCATCGACACCCCTGCCAGCCTGGTAAGCAAACTGCAATGGATCCATCATCGAGCCAGTTGCCTTGGTGATGTGCTCCTTGATGATCCTCTCCATGGCCTTCATGATGAGGGAGGTGAGAGCCACCGGTCTAAGGTCATTCAGGACCTTGGTGGTGCCCTTCTTTGGGATGGGAATCACTGTTGAGTTTTTCCACATCGCGGGGACTGTGCTGCTGGTCAAAGAGGCCTGGAACAGATGCTGGAACACACCTCCCAGCTGCTCAGCACAGTGCCATAGGGTCCGCCCACAGATGTTGTCTGGCCCTGGAGCTGTGTTCTTTTTAGTCCTTTTGAGGGCTCTCACCACCTCAGATATGTTGATGTTGAGGCCGGAGTCATCAGGTCTGAGTGTGGAGACGATTGATTCTAGCTGGGTGCTATTGTCCTTTTCAAATCTGGTGTAGAAGGAGTTGAGGTCATTCGGGAGTGAAGTGAAGCTGCTTCCTGCTACCTGAATGGGCTTGCGGCTGGTAGAGACAGAGTTCACTGCTGCCATGTTCTTGAGGCCCTGCCAAGCCGCACGGAGGTTCCCTTTTCCAAAGGTCTGCTCCACTTTGTTCTTATATTTCAGCTTGGCAATTTTTATGGCCCGCTTGACCTCTCTGTTTACCTCCTTCTTCTCAGCTTCAGAACCGGTAAAAATGTTCTCTTTTTCTTATTCAGTATGTTTTTCAGATCTTTAGTCACCCAGGGTTTATTGTTAGGGAAGATTGTGACTTTCTTGGAGGGGATAATATTGTCTACACAGAAAGTGATGTATGCTGAGACTATATCCGCTTGCTCACTGATGTTGGTGGAGGAGGATGTGAGGGTATTCCAGTCTGTGATTTCAAAACACCCTTGAAGCCTGTCAATACTGTCCGGTGTCCACTGTTTGATGTCCTTGATGACTTTCTCTGTTCTCTTTACCACAGGTGTGTAGGCAGGAACGAGCAGTATGCTGCTGTGGTCAGCAGAGCCTAGGGGAGGGAGGGAGACGGCTCTGTAGGCGTCTGGGACTGACCCATAGCATTTGTCCAGTGTTTTCCCTAGACGGGTGGTACAGTTGACATACTGGTAAAATCCTTTAAGTGACTTGTCAATTGAACAGTGATTGAAGTCACCCATGATGAATTTAGGGGCATCCGGAGATATCAGTTCGAGTCTGTCGAGCATATTTCTTATATGTTCCGTAGCAGTGGATGCATTTGCTCTGGGGTGGATATAAACCAGAATGAAAAACAGTTGTGGGAATTCCCTGGGCAGGTAGAAGGGACGCAGGGAGACAGCCAAGAGTTCAATGTCAGGGTTGCACAGTTCTTCTCTGACAACAACTGTCTTCTCTGACAACAACTAATGCAGAAATATAATGGTACACAAGTCCACATCCCAATTCTCCAACCATGACGTTGTGCACAGTGACTGTTACTGTAGTTTCAAAGCAGCTGGTCATTGCACTCTTCTGTACTGTATATACAAAGCCTTCAGCGTACATGAACTGTCAGCTGGCACCAGTGGTTAATGCGCCAGTGGTTAATGACTGAGACCAGGCTCCAGCTGGTTAGCTCCCTCGTTCTCAGCTGCTATTTCTGGACTGCCGTAGGATGTAACAGCCCAGGCAATCCGACAACTTGCAAAGATGTTGGTGAAAATGTCACTGCAGAAAATGTTATGGGATTGCGATAGAAAGGTTTATTCTCACAATTTCCTCGCCATCCTCAGGCATGCTCTCCTTTACTTCTTCCGTCTGGCAGACATGTCCTGGGACTGCAGGCTGGTGCAGAGGGGGGGTCTGCCCTGAGCCAGGCACTACAGCCCCTGCCGGCCTTTTCTGCCCCCTCTGTCCGAGCTTAGAGCCTGAGGTCACGGTCTATGCTGCATAGGACTGTGGCTAAGATCACGGTCTAGACTGCACAGGTCTGTGGCTAAGATCACGGTCTAGTCTGAACAGGACTGCGCTTTAAGCTGCACAGGACTCACGTCGTATATAAAGCATATTTTAAAAAAAAATTACATTAAAAACACTTAAAATTGAATGTTTAAAAAGAGTATTGCTGCCTCACCATTATCCAGGGATACATCCAATTGGTGCATTGTAGCAGGTGCTTTCAATTTTACCCCCTTAATCAGCTACTATTTGAATGATTGAATGATGAATGAATGAATGAATGAATGAATGAATGAATGATTGAATGAATGAATGAATACGTTTATTGGCCAAGTATTCACATACAAGGAATTTGCCTTGGTGCTCTGCCCACAAGCGACAACATGACATACAGTGACAGCTAAGAATGACACATAAAACATTAATAATAAAACATTATTGATTAAACATGTGGATGAAATAAAATACCAGAGCAAAACGAGGCTACAGATTTTTGGTTATTGAGTAGAGCCACTACTCGTGGGGAAAAAAGCTGTTTTTATGTCTGGCTGTGGCAGCTTTGACAGTCCGGAGACGCCTTCCAGAGGGAAGTGATTCAAAGAGGTTGTGGCCAGGGTGAGAGGGGCTAGAGATGATCTTACCCTGGTTAGCTTCCTGGCTCTTGCTGTGTACAGTTCATCAATGGAGGGAAGGTTGCAGCCAATAACCTTCTCAGCAAATCGGACAATTTGCTGCAGCCTCCAGGTGTCGTGCTTGGTGGTTGAGCCAAACCAGACCATGATGGAGAAGGTGAGGACAGACTCTACGATGGTTGTATAGAATTGGACCATCATTGCCTGTAGCAGATTGTGCTTCCTCAGCTGCCGCAGGAAGTACATCCTCTGTTGTGTCTTTTTGACTGTGGAGTCGATGGTAGCCCCCACACTTAAGGTCCTTGGAGATGATGGTTTCCAGGAACTTAAAAGACTCCACAGATGTGACTGTGGTGTTGTTGATAGTGAGCAGGGTGAGGGGAGGGGAAGCTCTCCTAAAGTCTACAATCAATTGAACTGCCTTAAGAGCATTGAGCTCCAGGTTGTTGCGATGGCACCAGGACGCCAGCTGTAACACTTCCTGTCCGTAGGCAGATTACTCCCCATCCAGGATCAGTCCAATCAGGATTGTGATGTCCGCAAACTTGAAAAGCTTGACAGAGGAGACCGTGGAGGTGCAGTCATTGGTGTAGAGAGAGTAGAGGAGAGGGGCTCCTATGCTGAGCGTTTGCGGGTCCAAGATGTGCTTTCCCAGCCTCACATGCTGCTTCCTGTCTGTCAGGAAGCTGGTGATCCACCGACAGAGAGGTTCAGGCACAGTCAACTTGGAAAGTTTGGAGTGTAGTAGCTCTGGCACAATGGTGTCGAATGCAGAGCTAAAAACAAAATCCTCGCATAGGTCCCCTGGTGGTCAAGGTGCTGGAGGATGAAGTGCAGGCCCGCATTGCTACATCATCCACAGATCTATTGGCCCGATATGCAAACTGCAGAGGGTCCAGCAGGGGGTTTGGTATATTTTTCAGCTTAGCCAGCACAAACCTTTCAAGGGTCTTCATGACTACAGAGGTCAGTGCGACAGGCCTGTAGTCATTAAGACCAGTAATCCTTGCCTAAATCTAAATATTTTCAATATATTTGTGTATAACTGTGTGAAGCATGCCGCTAAATGTTTAAACCTCAGCTTCTGCAAATCAAAAAGTAGGAAGTAACTGGAAACGGCAAGCGTCCGCATTATCCATTGCTGCAAGGAATGAGTAGAGTGAAATGGTTTTAAATGTTCTGGATCAGCTGCTGCATAGTTACTCCTGTGTGTGTCCAATGGACTCTGAGCATGTGATGAGAGACATGTTTAAAAGGCAGTCCCCACACTACAAAGGCAGTCCCCACCCTAGGCATTCAAGGAATGGTGAGAGTTGCGACCATCAATACCCTGAAATGTGCACACATAACTGTGGTGTGTAGGTTGGGAGCAACCTCCACCAACCAGTGTCTTCAGAATAGCCAGGGACCTCTGACATGGGAGCAATGGCTGGAGGCAGGCAGCAGAATACTAGTTTCTCAGTGGTGAATGTCGCTCACACAGTGACGTTGAGGGCAGAGTTGTGGGCAGTGACGTCCTGCACATTTGTTCATCTCCTGATGCCATGTGTCTAACTGCGGTGGGGCAGCTCCAGTGGGTAGACAACCAATGTTGCTGAGCACGTCTTCTCACCCAGATCGTTCAATGCTTTGCATGTGTAATAGCCAGAGTCTTCCTGAGTAACGTTAGTGATGATCAGCGAGCAGCTCCCGTCCTCCTGATAGTCTATTTGATAGTGGGAGGACTCAGTCAGTGCGTCACCATTCTTGTACCAGACCACTTCAGGGTCAGGATAACCTGAATCAGGACAGAAACAGGCACAGGATGACCATTTCCACAACCTTACATATGGGTTAATTTTCAACAAGTGATCACAACAAAACCTCCACAAAAATATTTCTGCTTCTCCCAAGCCCTACTTTTCCACGTGAATATAACCGAAACATAATTAAAACCCAATAAACTGCAGGTTCTGAAAATCTGAAGTACAAGGAAAATGCTGGGAACCCAGCAAGTTTTGCAACAAAGCAGATATGTGAGTGATATTTTTAAAGACTTTTTGATGTGCATATAGATGTGCAGGGAAGGTTATGTGCAGGTAGATAAGTGATGGTTTAGGCACCATGTTTGGCACAGACATTGTGGGCTTAAAGGCCTGCTATTGTGTAAGAAGGAACTGAGGATACTGGAGGAATACTGAAGGTAGGCACAAAATGCTGAAGCAAAGGGCCTGTCCCACTTTCACGACCTCTGCCCAGTTTGCCCTTGACTCATACTCGCAGCATGGTCCTAGGAGGTCGTTGGTAGGTTGTAGCAGGCCGTGATGCTAGCCGTAGGTATTCGTGGCAGCAAGTAGGTCGGGGTGTTTTTTCTAGCCTGATGAAAAATGTTCACGAGTAAAAAGGGTCGTGAATTAGGTCGTGAAAGTGGGGCAGGCCCTTTACTCGGTGGTACAGACAGTATCTCTGGAGAGAAGAAATGGGTAACGTTTCATTCCTCAGTCTGAGTCTGAAGAAGGGCCTGTTATTATGCTGAACTGTTGTCTATATTCTATCTGTGGAAAGAGAAACAGTTAATATTTGGGGGCTGCAAGATATAATTAAACCAAATTGGTTCATTGCCAAGAGTATCGAAGGAAAGTAATACTATGCGACAGAAGGGAAAAGGAGAGAATGTTGGGTACACAATATGCTCATGGCTTAATGAAACATCCCACAGGATTGCACCAACTGATTATTCAGGAAACCCTTGCAGTTGTGTACAAGTAAATGGGGCAGTCATTGTGCCCACAGCAAAGGCCTTCCCTGCTAATGATAATGAGAGCTTTCACTTATACTGGCGCCAGAACAGAATGATATTCATCTGGGAAATCCCCCATTGCTCCCCTCCAATATCTGCTCTAGTTCAGGAACAAGAAGTAATGGGAATAATAGAACAAAAACATTATTCCATTGTGTTTTGCTTTAAATCAACAGTTATTTAGTCAGTCATATAGCATGGAAACAAGACCTAAGGCCCAACTTGGTGGCGGGGGGTGCCAGCAAAGGTTGCCTCGCCAACAGTCTGACTGTCCCTTCCTTCTTTGGTGTTTTATAGTATGTGTTAAATGTATGTTTTAGTGTTCTTTAGCTTGTTTTATGTAGGGGTTGGGGGAAACTTTGTTTTAATCTCTTACCTTGACAGAGATAAGATATTTTAATATATCGTATCTCTGTCTGCACTGCGGCCTAACATCGTGAAGTTGGCGGATCAATCTCGGAGCTCCAACTGATAATATTGGCCATTTTAGTGTCTGACAAAATGGAGGATTTCTGTCTTTGCAAAACCTGCTTGGCATCTTTTGCCAAAGGCTGCAAAGACCATGAGGTTCATGGCTCCAGAATGTCTGGGTCCTGGGAGGAAGCTAAGTACAGGGTGATGTCCAAATGTCCCCTCAACTGTTAATATGTATGAGGGTTGTGCAGAAGGAGCTGAGCCCTGCTGCAAATGCATGATCAGGATTGGTTGGGGAATGGTATGTTATAATACCACTATTAACCATGTTACATGGTCTTTGAACTGTTATCTTGTGATCCCCCCCATGTATTTCGCTCCATGGGTCCAATACAGTATATAAGAGGGGATGGGAGTGAGAGTTAGAGTCCTTGCCTAGGGTGTATGGTGGCAGTTAGGCTCACAAGGCTTTTCTCTAGTGGGTAATTTCCCCACCCCTTAGTTAGTCAACAGCTGTTGCGGACGGGTACCATTGAGTTGGCCTGACACCAAAGAGAGATTTCAAGGGTTGGAGTCCCCGCTCAGACTGGGATAGCAGAATTGGGTACGGGGTATCTTATGAGACAGGGCTGAGTAGGAGACAGTGCTAAGAGAGTAAGTATTGTGTCAATGCTGAGGGTGCAATTGGAAGGACACTTTAGAAATCGGCATCAAAAGCCAGCTCGAAGCGGAGACGTGCTGAAGCCTAGTACTTAGCAGGTTGGAAGGAAAAGCCTAGGGTGTTGGAGTCCCCGCCTGTGTGAGTTGTATACAAACTTTGGATAAGTTTAAGAACTTCGGAACATTACTGGGAACTCAGTGTCGGCGTATAATTGGCTGAAAATACTTCCAAGCAACACGGAGAGGGGAATTGGGAGATGCGTCTATTATTATTAGGATTAGTGGGAAAGGAATTAAAATAGTGGGAAAGGTATTTACGGGGGTATAAAGGTCTAAATTCTTCGATCCAAATGTTACCAAATTCAGGGTGTAATATTGAAGGACTGGCTATTGTATACAGATCCTTTATTGATCTATTCCAGGCTTTCATATTGAGGGCACTGGCTACTGTATATTAATAAGAGTGTATATATTAGATCGTTTGAATTTGAAATTGTTTAAATATTAAACAATTGTAAAGTGTAAAGTGTGTCTAATATTGTCGTTGCTTTATTGTGTATTGCCGTTAATTTAGAGTTGTTTGAGTGCTAGATACTACTGTTTTAATTGTAATTTGAATCGTGACTGTATATTAATCTAGTGTGATTAAGTCTATTGTTGTAATTGGAGTCTGAATCGTGGCTGCGCATCAAGGAAGCATATCCTTCGGTTCCAGGGACGAATAATCTGTTAGTGGAATATAACTTGGAAGAGGAAAAAGTACCTGTTGGTGGAAAAAGTACCTTGAAGGGAAGTGTACCGTCAAGTTTATATTGGGAGAGGAATGAGTAGCAGTTAGCGGATAAGTACCTTGATGGGAAAAATACCACCAAGTGAAAAAGTACTTTGAAGGGAAAGTCTTTTCTCCCCGTGGGAGGGTTTCTTTGTCTGACACCAGCACGATTCGAGTAATTTAAAAATATTGTGATATATTTCTGTACTGTACTGTTAACAAATGTGTTATTAGACGAATGCTTGTGTTCTATATTGCGGTGTGTTTTTGCATGATAGTGATAAGTAGTATAATTTTGTGTTGGAGTACAATTTTGCTTGCGTGTTATGAACTCATCTGTCTGTCTTGATTGAAGAGTTTTGAGTGTAGGGGATTTGCTGCTGAAGTGTGTTTGATTGTTCCGTTGCACCTTAGATTAAAGCACCTTAGATCGTTTGCCGATTTAAGATTGTCCACAGACTTTGAAATTGTTTACAGGATTGAAAGCTTGTATGAATTTTTGTGCGTGAGATTGCGTGAGGAATTTTTGGGGTACCTGGCTTGAAAGGAGAGACCGATTAGATTTATTGTGTGCTGATTGTGTGAGAGACTTGCTGGCGCGTTGAAAAACTTTGGCCATTGTTTGGGAGCGAACTTGTTAATAGGCCATTCTCACGTTATGAGCTGACACAAGAGGTAACCCGAGTTAAACCTCGTGGTAATAACGTACGATTAACGTACGGCACTCGTGGACGCAACGTAGTGCATCGTGGTGCCAACGGCAGGTTCTCTTGTAACTTGTCTACTCTTGCAAAAAATCAAACATGTTTGAAATTTTCCACGAGTCAATTTTACTCTTGTGGTTAATAATTGAAACATTTTAACTCGATTTAAGAATGTAGTGGCCCGTGCGTTTATCTTAGTGTATCGTGAGCCTACTGTGGGAACTCTTTAACTCAGCGGGCAGGCAGCATCTCTGAATCTGCCACGCGAGAGAGATCATGCACTGTTGTAGGTCTCCTTTGCACGTCGGTGTTTCTGTCTTTCTCCACTCATTGTTGGCTCCATCTGTCACCACCCCCACCTACACCACTCTGCTTCCCGGCCATGTGTGTGACCCATTCCCTCCCCTCTCCAGCTCCCCGCCCATTGCACCGGCGTGGGGGCTTTGCACTGTCTTCACGTCGGCGATGCCAGCAGGTCCGTGCCAGTCACCGGAGACGTCAGGACATAATGGGACATCGACCCCCAGGCCCACCAGGCCCACGGAGAACCCAGAGACCCACAGCCAACAACAACTCCAGCCCAGCCCCGCTCCAACTCCAGAGGAACCCGGGTTGCGGATGAGGGGGCGCAGCTCGGGCTGTGGGCGAACTGCCACTTGTCGCCGTAGCAGCCCATCGGGGAGCGGGTTCCTGTTGGTCCTGACGTCTCCGGCCACCCCCCTGTACAGGAGCTGAGACTGGGAACTGTACCGCCCTTGCAGGTGAGCAGGAGAGTGTGGTTGTTTGCAGTTGCAGAGGGAGGGGGCAAGGGCGGTACAGTTCCCAGTCTCAGCTCCTGTCCAGGGGGGTGGCCGGAGACGTCAGGACCAACAGGACACCGACCCCCAGGCCCACTGCAAGCACGGAGATCCCAGAGACCCACAGCCAGCAGCAACTCCAGCCCAGCCCTGCTCCAACTCCAGAGGAACACGCTCCCCGTAGGGGCAGAAGCTGATGGTGTGCAAGGTACGTCTTGTTCTTGGGGTGGCGGATGAGGGGGCGCAGCTCGGGCTGTGGGCGAACTGCCACTTGTCGCTGTAATGGCCCATCGGGGAGCGGATTCCTCTGGAGTTGGAGGGGGAGGGGGGTATTGTGCTGTTTGATCGCCCCCTGCTATCCCTGGGACAGGGAGACACAGCGGCTTTTGAGACTGGTGGGCAATCACTCCCAAAGTTCTGCCCACACAGTCAGTACACCTCTCCCGCTCTAAGATCACCCCCCAGAGAATGATCCCAGCCTAACCCAAGAGCCATGTCACCCCAGACAGATTAATGACGCCCCCCCCCAACCTCTCTCCATCTCAACTCACGCCTGGGCACCAAAGCAACTCAGGAGGCGAACCTTGAACTCCGTCTCACAACAATCTGATGTGCACATCCGTCCACACTCAAAGATTTAATCTCCCGTCTCCCCGCAGTGTGTAGACATGGCAGTAAATTCAATTAAAACATATCAAACCTGTGTGTTTCAAACAAATCATAAGTATAACTGCTCTGGCACTGGATGGTGCGCATTTTCACATCAATAGATGCGACCTACAAAGCTCTGGACAGACTTATTAAACAGTGTGGTGAGTGCCTGGAATACACTGGGGACGGGGTGGGGGGTGGTGAAGGTAGAGATGATAGAGGTATTTAAGAGGCTTTTGGACAGGCATATGCACATGCAGGGAATGGAGAGATATGGATTATGTGCAGGTAGATAAGAGTTAATCTCAGCACCTTGTTCAGCACAGACATTGTGGGCCGAATGGTCTGCTCTCGTCCTGTATTGTTCTATGTTGCCAATGGGAATTTCCTATTTACTGAATATTTTGTTGCCTTCGAGGAAGGATGTGGCGCTATGGAGAGGGTGCAGAGCGGTTTACAAGGATGCTGCCTGGATTACAGGGTATGAGCTGTAAGGAGAGGTTGGATAAACATGGATTGTTTTCTCAGGAGCATCATGGGATGAGGGGAGACGTGATAGAAGGTTGTAAAGTTATGAGATGCATAGAAAGTGTAGTCATAACCTTCTTCCCAGGGTGGAATTATCAAATGAGCATAACTTTGTCAGAGGGGGGAAAGTTTAAAGGAGAAGCACAAAGCAAGTTTTTTTACACAAAGACCAGTAAAGGGCCTGTACCACGGCAATTTTTTCGGCGACTGCCGGCGACATATGAGTGTCGCCAAAAGATTGTGAACGTATTTAAATCCAGCGGCGCCAAAAGAAATGTTGCGACACTTGGAAAAACACCACACGTAATACGTCATCACGCCGCGTCACGGCGCATCAGCCGCGAGTTTTTCAGTGACATGATACGTCAGTCAATGATGCCGGCAGTCACCGAAAAAAATCGCCATGTGGGACAGGCCCTTTATTGTCTGGAACGTACTTCCAGCAATGATGGTAGTGGCAGGTACATTAGAGCAGGTATGATAGTAGCGTATAAGAGGCTTTTAGATGAGCACATGGATATGCAGGGAATGTAGTAATACGGGTCACATGCAGGCAAAGGTGATTAGTTTATCTTAGCATCATGTGTAGCAATGTTACAAAATTTTGAGATTTAAAAAATCAAGTCTGCAATTTATCCCATCAGATAAAGCATAACAATAAGTTTAATTTGACACCTAATTCACTTTCATATCTCAAGTAATAAAAAAGTTATGGCCATTTTCATACTCGGAAATTAGCATCTTGTTCCCTATTGATTTTCTATGGACATAACAAAAAAGCTGTGATCATGGACAGTCAAAAGCCCATAACCTTCTTAAAAATTAAGAGAACTGAATGAAATTTTCAGTTATCATAGATTGAACCATTCTGAAACAAATATAAAATAATCTTACTTGGATGACCTGAAATTAAAGCATATAATTAGTTAGTTACCCAATTGTAGCTAATTTCAAACTTCAATTACTAGATCTAAACATCTATCCATTTATTAATAAATGATTAACATTTTAAATAGCCTGTGTCCAAATAATATTCACAAATAATTCACGATAAAACATGATTTTTAAATCTCATTTACATCAATTTATAGGCCAAATGGAAGGAATTTAGTGTTCAATTGCTGTAAATTAAAGTCCATTTTAAATCGGCTTTCTAGTGGGATCCTGTGAACGCGCTGGTTTAGAACGTTCACATTGCGCTGGATTTGTGCCCTCAAATGCCCAGAAAAATACTGCGGGATATAAAGAGCCCAAAATGAGCTACTCGCTATAGTAAACTTTATTTACAGGGTTCTTAAGAAGCCCCTATTAATGTAAAAATAAGGTACATACCTTTAATTGTTTGCTTTATAAAACCCTGGGGCTGTGAGAGGTCGCAGGTTTAGAGAGTGATTTTTAAACTACTATAACTATTATACAAGGCCATAAAAACTAATAATACCTTTTGCGACGGGGACTTTCAGCGATTTTCCGTTAATCATTTACTAGGCTGAACATTTTCAATTGCAACAACCTAGTAAAAATCGCGTTTTAAACCCGCCCCTTCTAAGCAGCGCCAAAATCACACACACGGGGCTGGGACAGATTCTCAACGACGATTCAGGTAGGTTTTGTAACATACCTATCATGTGCGGCACAGACATTGTGGGCTGAAGGGCCTGTTCCTGTGTTATACTGTTCTTGTTCTACGAGGACGCAGAACATCCTTCCTCTTCTTCCCGATGTCGTTTTTGCCCACATGCACAACTGCTCACCTTCCCTCTCGAGGATGTTCTGAAGTCGGTCTGAGACATCTTGGACCCTGGCACCAGGGAGGCAACACACCATCCCCGAGTCTCCCCTGCCACCACAGTATCTCCTGTCCACATCTCGGACAGTGGAATCACCCCCCACTATGGTTTTGCCCGACGTCGGTCTTGCCGGTTGAGTCTCATCGCTAGGATTGGAGTGTCGTCTGCCCCGACAGCTTCCAAGAGGGCGTATCTGTTTGCAAGAGGAACTTCCACCGAGGTCTCCTGTACCCGCTTCATCCTCTTTCTTTCCGTCCCTACCCGTCGCGCCTCCTGCACTGTTGGAGTGTCAAGCTGACTGAAATCTTTCCCCTCTAACTTTAAACCTATGCCCTATAATTCTAAAATCCCCTATCCTGAGGAAATGATTGTAGCTATTCACATTATCTATGCATCTCATAACATTATAAACTGCTATAAGGTCACCACCCCTCAGCCTCCTATGCACTAGGGGGAAAAGGTCCCATCCGATCAAATCTTTCTTGTAACTCAAACCCTCCACACCTGGCAACATCTTTGTAAATCTTTTTTGCATGCTTTCACTCGATTTACATCCTTCCTGTAGCAGGGTGACCAGAACTGTACATAGTTTTCCAATGTGTCCTGAGCAACATCTTAATCAACAACTGCAATAAATCAGGCAATATTCCCATAAGCTGTGCAACCACCAACCCATGATGATTTTGCATCCTTAAGTTTTGATGAATTTTAAATGCTGTTTAACAGCCTGGAGAAGTAAGTAGCAATTACAGTGTAGAGTTTCAAATGCTATTATCTCGTCGGGCATCAAGTTGGTTTAAAGCATTTACAGCATCGCCAGATCATGAAGGAACAGTACAAATACAATCTGTGCAACTGTAATGTGCAAAACATCTTTGAACTTTAAAAGAATGCACTGTGGTCACTGAAGCCTCATTTTGCAGAATACAAAGTCAGAGACCGGGTTTGATCCTGACTACGGGTACTGCCTGTACGGAGTTTGTACGTTCTCCTCGAGATCTGCGTGGGTTTTGTCCGGGATCTCCGGGTTTCTCCCACAGTCCAAAAATGTCCAGGTTAAATAAAAAGTGTAGGTTAATTAGCTTGATATAATTGTAAATTGTCCCTAGTGTGTGTAGGATAGTGTTGGTGTGTGGGGATCGCTGGTCGGCACAGATTCGGTGCGCCGAAGGGCGTGTTTCCGTGATGTATCTCTGGTACCTGCTCTGGATATCAACATAATAAGAAGGACCTTGTCTCCAATGAGGAGTGAGTGATAATTTGAGAGGAGCTCACCTTCAACGTGACAGTGCAGGCAGCATGTACTGCTTTCCAGCTCCTCCACATCCTGCAAGCTCTTACTGAACAATGGTGTCCTCTGGATCTGCTCATCCTTGAGAGACAGCACCTCCTGGTGCTGGGTCAGACTCACCACTGGGATAGAATAAAGGACGGATATTACATGGGATCTCGTGTACAACCACATCCAGCAATCATATTGATCACATCGATCCTGGGAAGTGGGTAGATACCTTTACTTTCATTGTTTTTCAGCACATCACCCTTGGTCAGGGACAAACAGTAACAATGATAAAGGAACACATCAGGAGGAACCTAGACTTGTTGGACCCCCAGCAATGGCCTGGGAGATATTTGCACAGGGTCACAGAATCATACAGCACAGAAACAAGCCCTTCAGCCCATCATAAGGTCATGTGATTTGAGCAGAATTGGGCCATTCGGCCCATCAAGTCTACTCTGCCATTCAATCATGGCTGATCTATCTCTTCCTCCTAACCCCATTCTCCTGACTTTTCCCAATAACCCGACACCAATACTAAACATGAATCTACCTTTCTCTGCCAAATATATCCATTGATGGTCTCCATAGCCTTCTGTGGTAATCCCACTCTGACCGTTTTACCCATCTACACTGAATTCATTTTCCGCGGGAGGCCCAACAGCTTTGCTTGTTTGTGATATCCTTACCACGGGAAATTCATTTTGACTCACATACGCTTATACACTTCCATCAGGTCAGTCTCCATCACTGCACAAAAACAAGACCAGCCTATCCCAACTTTGTCCAGAACTGTCCTCCAAACAGGTACGACCCTGTGTTCATAAGTTATAGGAGCAGAATTAGGCCATTTGGCCAATCGTCTCCTCCACTATTCAATCAAGGCTGATCTATCTTTCCCTCTCAACCCCATTCTCCTGCCTTCTCCCCATAACCCTCGACACCTGTATTAATCCAGAAGTTTAAGAGTCTCCTCTGCACCCTCTCCAATACAGCTATTTCCTTCCTGTAGTGTGGCCACCAGAACTGCATACAGTTCTGTTTCAGTGTTACATGTCTGGGTTTTCCACAGCTAAAATCTTTCACAATTGAGAGACGTCACCATTGGGCATCTAGTCATATTTTCTGCATAATGTATCGCAGACAATTATTATGGGTAAAGAGAAGCATTGCTTTTGTGGAGAAACAAAAAAATGCAGACGCTGGAATCTTGAGCAAAACTTGAGTGCACTGGGGGAAGTCAGCGGGTCAGGCAGCATGTGTGGAGGGAATGGACATAAGGTCAGGCAGGAGGGCAGCAGGAAACAGACAAGGGGAGCAAGCTATGGTCAGGTCACTCGCTGTTTGTACACAAGCCATGAGTTATAATTGGAGATACATAACTATATACAAATTAAGAGCAAGTGATAGCCATTATCTTTGGTAAGTCAGAAGCAAATAATGTAGTTAGTGCTTCAATTTTAACGTCAGAGTTATCTGTAAGAAGGTTGCCCTAATTTAGGGACAAACCTTCATGAACAGGGAAATGGCTACTCAGATACAGTGCATCACTGTTCATCGTGTATGATGACAAGTTATCAGTGACTTCTCATTGCAAGCAAAAATTGATGGGCTGATTTCTCACAATTCATTTTTCTATATATCTAAAATAGGGCAGCATGGAGACACAGCGGCAGACCCACTGCCTTATAGCGCCAGAGACCCAGGTTCGATCCTGACTACGGGTGCTTGTCTGTATACAGTTTGTACGTTCTCCCCGTGACCTGCATGGGTTTTCTCCGAGATCTTCGGTTTTTATCCCACACTCCAAAGATGTACAGGTTTGTAGGTTAATTGACTTGGTGTCGATGTAAGTTGTCCCTAGTGTGTGTAGGATAGTGCTAGTATGCGGGGATCGCTGGTCAGTGCGGACACGACGGGCCAAAGGGCCTGTTTCCATGCTGTAGCTCTCAACTAAATTGCTTGTTGAGGTAAGATCATCGTTCAAAGGGGAATGGAAAATAAGGATAAAGAACAAAGAGGGAGCAATGCCACAATATTACTGAATTAATGACAGATATTTCTTTGAACTGAAACACATTGGGTTACCGGATTTGTCCTGAGGTTCGAGCACAGATTCTGATTCATCCTGCTTGCTTAACGGCAAAGCCAATCTGTTGAGGGCGAGAAGTACCTTTCCTGCTTTCTGCAATTAAAAAATAAACAGGCGTTGCTGTAAAGCTCACTCCAAAATATCACAGTTTCTCTCCAAAACCACTCCCTGATGACGGCTGTGGGAGGTGAAGGGTGACGTCGGTGGCTGTGACAATGGTGAATACACCTCTTCACAGAGTACCTATGATCCCTCAAGTCCCATGATCGGCTGGCGAAGTGGGACACAGTGACCTCGGCACAGCGAGGCTGCAGGTCGATGGCTGGAGGTGACGCACAGCATGGTCGCTGATCGGAGGCCGCCGCGGGAGGCCCAACAGCAGCCGGGAGAGCGAGCAGATTGAGCGCAGCCTGCGGCAGCTGCACTGGGCCAATGGCATGACGCTGGGCCAAGCCAACCTTTACTTCATCCATCCCAGTGCCGCCAGGACACCGGGCCTTAACATGGTAAAGTAAGAACTTGCCCACCCGGGCAAAACCAGACTTTTCACAGACTTGGAAGTTGCAAAGTACAAATCTCTGCGTGATGTACTGGAAGAGGATCTACTGTACAAAAGTATGGTATGATTTGACAGGAGAACGTGCAGAACAAGCATTTTACTGTAAATCTATACACGTGATAATATATAACCAGAGTAAAAGATCAAGTTCAAGTTCAAGTTCAACTTTATTTGTCACCCGAGAGGATAAAGTGCATAAAATGCATTGTGGCACAGAAGGAATTTTGAGTGCTTCCTGGTTATAGCTCATTTTCAGGACAAAAAAATCCCCCCCCCCTCTCTAAGAGTTAGTAGAAAACTCTTCTAACTTTGAACACCTCCATTACATTCAGTAGAAAAACAGGTACATATTCTTAGAAAATCAAGAAAGCAGCTGATATGTTAAGAAATACTCAGATCAAATCCAAAGGCATTTGAAGATGAGAGGAGACCATCAGAGACTTGGATTTCACTGGGGGCTCTGCTGAACCTTGTTTGGAAGCCAGCCAGAGATATTGGGCACTGACTCCTGTCATCTGGTCCTGGCATTGCCTTCAAAAGGGAAAATCAGGACAATGCCTGGGAAAAAAACTAGGCCTCCATTTGCAATTTCCATTTAACTCGCATTCCTTTTTGGTAACCTACCCCACATTTCTTTCAACCTTCAAAGAGACGAGATTACCCCACAACCTTTGTGAGGGGGATATAATTTCCAGTGGGTGTCAAAGTGGCACATACATAGATAGCACTGCTCTTACAGCTCCAGTGAACCAGATGTGAGCCTGTCACTGAAAGGGTCTTGTGTCATGGTGCCATGGACCAGTTGCCAAGTTACCCTCAGCTGGAAGGAAAGCGACCTCTCATTTACATGGTGAGCTACTTACCCGCCACTTCTGCCTGGCTAAGAATTGCTTCATTCTGTCCTTTGACAGCATCTTGGCTGAACTCTTTTCTCTGTTCTGAAGCCACGGATGATGCAGGCAGTCCTCGCATGTTAAACGCTTCCTAAACAGAGCAATGTTAAATGGCCACAAAGTTAAAAATACCAAGCACAGGACAAATATCACAGAGATTTAGGGAAATGTAATAGCTTTTAAGGTACAGGAAACCAAATACTCCTTTAGTCCAACTGAATCTCTTTGATGCAGTGGCCATACATGATTTAAATCACTGAATAGCCAGTTTGATTTGGATCATGATCGTGTAAACATGAGAAAAGCTAGGAAGTCGCGATATGCAGCGTGAGATTTGTGAAGCATGCTGTGGATCCAATGAGCAGAATCCCATCTCTATCAGAATCTTGGTCATAGTGAGTGTGGGACACACTCTCTGTCTCCCCGACCAACAAAGAGACACAGGAGTTCACACCACTTCACAAATATGACCATGAACAGCAGCCGATGATGATGATGGTATTTTATTGTCACATGATCCAACAAGGTTTCGCTGGAAGGTTAGATTGCATGGGATCCAAGGAGAGATAGCTGAATGGATACAAAATTGGCTTCATGAAATGAAGCAGAGTGTGATGGTGGAAGGTTGCTTCTCGGACTGGAGGCCTGTGACTAGTGGGTGTGCCTCAGGGTTTGGTGCTGGGCCCGTTACTGTTTGTCATTACATCAATGATTTGGATGAGAACATACATGGCACAATTAACAAATTTGCTGATGATACAAAGGTGGGCGGTTTTGCAGATAGTGAAGAAGGTTGTGAAAAATTACAGCAGGATCTTGATCGATTGGCCAGGTGGGCTACGGAATTGTTGTTGGTCGCTGGGGGGCGCTGCAAGACGGCTGCCCTGCCAGCAGCGTGTTCGTCATTTCTACTTTTTGAGGGGTTTTTTGGTGTGTCCAAATGTGTGTTTTAATGTCGATTGGTGGGTCTTGTGTGTGGGGGGGGGAAAGGGGGGGAACCACTTTCGGTCACCTCCTCCATGGAGAGGCGACTTTTTCCATGTCGCCTCCCGAGCTTCAGCAGCTGGAGCAGCGTGGACTTTTTTCATCGGGTAATGGGGTAAACCCATGCCGGGGTCGCCAGAAGGTAGTGCTCCGATCGATGGCCCGCGGACTGTTACAGCCTGAAGTCTGTGGAACTTCTAGCCACGTGCGCGGCATCCAGAGCCTGGGATCCCTCGTTGGGGATCCCCGGAGGAGAAGAGCTCCGACCGTCGGCCTGCAGCCTACAACATCCTGAAGCCGCGGTCTGTGGAATTTCTAGCTGCGGGAGGGGCATGGACCTACCATCCGGAGCGGGATCCCTCCCTGGGGATCGCTGGAGAAGAGCTCCGACCGCCGGCCTGCAGCCTACAACATCCTGAAGCTGCGGTCTCCAGTAGGGGAGCACCAATTCAGGACTTATCTTCCAGACGAGAGGGCCTGTACATCTGGCCCCTTGCTACGGCGACTGCGGAGGTTTATGGCCCCAACCACGGGGGAACAATGAAGGATGTTTGTGTTAAATTTTTATTGTGTATTGTGTGTTCTTTCTGATTGTACCGCTGCTGGCAAGCTCGTTTCACTGCATTTTATTGTGTATGTGATGAAAAAATCTGATTGATTGATTGATTGGAATTTAATACAGAGAAATGTCAGGTGTTACATTTAGGGAAGTCTATCATGGACAGGACCTATACAGTGAATGGTAGGGCTGTGGGGAGTGTTGTAAAGCAGATGGATCTAGGGCCAGCGGCTGCATGTGCTGGACTGGGGGGCGGCAGCTTCGACCACCCCGGGCCACGGTGTTTGAACCGGCCCGTTCGCGGGGTTCGGTGAGCCGTGGGACTGTTTGTACCATCGCCCGGTGGGGAATCGCCTCAGCGCAGAGGGAGAAGAGGAGGGAAGAGACTGCAGCCCTAAGATTTTTGCCTCCACCACAGTGAGGAGGTGTTTGGAGGACTCACTGTGGTGGATGTTAATTTGTGTTTATTGTTGTTTTATTATTGTATTATTGTATGTATGACTGCAGGCACGAAATTTCGTTCAGACCGTAAGGTCTGAATGACAATAAAGGAATTCAATTCAATTCAATTCAATGGTTCCTTGAAGGTCGAGTTGCAAGTAGATAGGGTGATCAAAAAGGCATTTGGCTTTCATCAGTCAGAGTATTGCGTATAGAAGTTGGGAGGTCATGTTGCAGGTGTATAAGACGTTGGTGAGGCCGCATATAGAAATATTGTGTTCTGTTCTGGGCACCTTGTTATAGGAAAGATATTGCCAAGCTGGAAAGGGTACAGAGAAGATTTACAAGGATGTTGCCAGGACTAGAGGATCTGAGTTATAGGGAGAGGTTGAGTCTCTAATCCAGGAGGCTGAGGGGTGATCTTAGTGAGGGGTATAAAATCAAGAGAGGAATAGTTCGGTGGGATGCAGAGTCTCTTGCCCAAAGTAGGGGAATCGAGGACCAGAGGACATAGGTTCACGATGAAGGGGAAAAGATTTAATAGGAATCTGAGGGGTAACTTTTTCACACAAATGGTGGTGGGAGTATGGAACAAGCTGCCAGAGGATGTAGTTGAGGCAGGGACTACCCCAACATATATGAAACAGTTTGACAGGTACATGGATAGGACAGGTTTGAAGGGACATGGACTAAACGCAGGCAGGAGGAACTACTGTAGCTGGGACATGTTTGCCGGTGCGGGCAAGTTGGGCCAAAAGGCCTGTTTTTACATCGTTTCACACTGTGTGACTCTATGTACTCAGTTCCAGTGAAATGCTTTGTATTTGCAGACAAAGTGCACCAGAGTCGCCACAAAGATACAAAGAGTACTCATCCCATCTTGCTCCCCCCCCCCCCCCCCCCTCCTCCCCACTCCTTGCCCCCTTTGTCCCTGGCAACCCCATACACTGTGTCCAGTTTGTTCACCTGGTTAACAGCTGCTGCAGAAATTCTGCTCTAAGTAAAATAGTAACACAGGATATTGCTGGAGGAACAAGGATGTACCTAGCCATGAAACAGGATTCAGGAAGTTACAAACTGAGTGTAGAGCTACAAAGGAACGTTCCTTACCTCATATCCTTCAGCAACAAATGGCTGATAAAATGCTTTGCCTTTCCAGAGATCTCAGCGAATGCATCCTCATCAAACTCCCAGCAAATGGCAGTGACATTAGTCAGGGTGTCCGCATCACTGTCACCTTGGAATGGTGACACGCCGCTCAGCCTGCAACGGGACAGGGTTCACAGTCAAAGCTCTGACACTCTGAGGTGTTTGCTACCACTGACATACTTCAGTCTGCAGCCAACGCTTAGTGTGGAAAACGTGACAGGGCAGAAATGCACTGTTTTTAGTTGTAGCTTTAGAGATACAGCACGGAAACAGGGTGTACAATGGGTGTACAATGGGTGTACATTGTGTTCTGTACTAAAATCTGCGCCCTGCATCATTAACTGAATCAATTTTGGGAGCAGGGTACATTGACTAGGTGCTACCTTATTTCTGTTTTAATGACAGAATTGGAGACAGGATGGAAAAGGCCCTTTAGATCAATGGCCCATGGTGACCATCAGAACTGTGATACCAATCCTAGCTAAACCAACTTTCGTTCTCCCACATTCCCAACAACCGTCTCCAGTTTCGACGCGGTGAGCAATTTACAGCAGGGAATGAACTCTCAGACATGGTCACCTGAGATGTGGAGGAAATGGGAGCACCTGGGAAAAGCTACATGGTCACAGGGAGAACACTCATATTCCTTTGACAGTGCTGGAGGTCAGGACTGAACCTGCTGGTGTGAGACAGTGGCTCCACCAGCTGCGACAGTGCCTCTTCTATTGCTTGAGGAGTGACAATGCTCTGCTTTTCTGCAAGACTGCCTTGGCGTGTTTTGCTAAGTGCCTCACAGAAGGAAACAAGACTTAGCACCTTACTCAAAATTCAGCACATTGGGATTGCAAAGGATAACTCAGGGAACATTTAGTGCTCAAAGGTGAGGGAGAAAATGAACAGTCAAGCTTTACAGCTGGGAGACAACGGCAATGATGATGGAACCCCAACATATCTAGGCAGTGGCGGACTGGGTCTAAAAATATTGGTTGCCAGGAGACAAAGGGGGCCCACACACAACTACAATGCTATCATTTAACAGGGGCCCACTTGCCATCACTTGCTATCACTTCATCAGGGGCCCACTTGCCATCGGGCAAGCTGACACCCTGGCCAGTCCGCCACTGTATCTAGGTGTGGGGGGCAAATTTGATATCATTGTGACAGCAATGCTTCTCCACCCACTCTCTTTCTCCAGCCCACTATACTGCTCCTTCTTTCCAGGCTACAGTAAATGTGAGAATCAGGAATAGATACATACAGAGGGTCAGGGAACATCCTGGAGAAAAGGACTAGGTGACGATTCAGATAGAGATCCTTCTACACACTGATAGTCTGGGGAAAAGGAAACGTGATATAGAAGATGATACAGAGAAATATAGAACAAATGAATGAAAGATATGCAAAAAGTAAACGCAGGTGTCTGTGGTAGCCAGTCTGTGGTAGCCAGTCTGTGGTAGCCAGTCTGGATTAAAATGTGATCATACAGCCAGAGAGTAGGAGGAATCACAGAGGGGGAGCAGCGAGAGAGGATGCTGCAGAACTCTCGTCAAGAGAGGAGCAGAGAGCAGTTTCTTCTCCAGAAGCAACACAGCTCACAAAACAATTATAAAATTTGTCGAATCCTCAGCAAAAAGGTTCAAGGTTCAATTAAAACTTTTTTTTTTTTATATATCGCTAGATGGCATTGCAGCCGAGGAGCAAAATGTTCTAACCAAGAGTTAAAGACCAAGCATCCTTACAGCAGCTGTGATGGATCTTTCAGTCACACCTTGGGGAGCAGTTAGATCACTCAAACGTGGCCCCGCATTTACTCATGGACCTGCCACACCGAATGGCATCAGTTACCATTAGCAGAACCAAGTCCTAGTCCAGATTAAGTAGACAGATGGACAACAGGAGAATATTTAGCCCAAAACATAACTGAACAATGAAGAATGGTGCCAGCAGAGTGCAGGTTGTGAAAGGCTTGGATAGTGTGGATGTGGAATGGATGTTTCCACTAGTGGCAGAGTCTAGGATTAGGGGTCATAGCCACAGAATTAAAGGACGTTCTTTTAGGAAGGAGCTGAGAAGGAATTTCTTTAGTCAGAGGGTGGTGAATCTGTGCAACTCTTTGCTACAGAAGGCTGTGAGGGCCAAGTCAGTGGACATTTATAACACAGAAATAGATATATTCTTGATTAGTACGGGTATCAGAGGTTATGGGGAGAAGGCAGGAGAATGGGGTTAGGAGAGCGATAGATCAGCCATGATTCAATGACGAAACTTGATGGGCCATATGGCCTAATTTTACTTCGGAGTCATGTGAGTGACTACATGAAGAAGGGCCGTCGTCTGCGTGCGCGTCATTACGTCTGAACGCAATGCGCACGACGGTCTGGCAGAGGCACTGTGTCCTCCCAGCCGTCGGGATGGGCAGGTAAGCAAAGTTGAATCACTTACCTGCGTTCTTTCGGGCTTGAAGCTTTTTGTAGTTTCAGAGACCAGATGTCGAGGAGACGGTCCGCGGGGAAGTCGGCTGCCGAAGACCGCAGCATTAGCGCCGGTAGCAGAATCAGCAGGAGACGTTGTGCAGGAGGAGGAGCTCCGTGGTGGTCCTGCGGGACGTAAAACCACCCGCAAGTCTTACAAACCCATTGACTTAGATGAGTCCGGGGAAGAGGTATACCCTCCCTCAACGGAGAGCGTCTGAGGACGACTCTCTCACATGGAGCAACTCAGGGAGAAGTTGCTCCAACAATGATCTGCTCCAAAGGAGGGAGCTGTATCACCAGGCACCTCTACAGCAGGCCGTGCTGGGAGCCTCACACATGGGGCAGCCCAATGTCTTCCCCATTGGAGGGGGGAAGTACATATGGAAGAAACCACTCTGAATCAGAGTACAAAAGCACAGGGGGGGAGGGGGAACCTTCCCAGGGACAAGCAGAAGTAAGTAAGTAAGTAAGTAAG
This sequence comes from Leucoraja erinaceus, assembly GCF_028641065.1. Classification (NCBI taxonomy): domain Eukaryota; kingdom Metazoa; phylum Chordata; class Chondrichthyes; order Rajiformes; family Rajidae; genus Leucoraja; species Leucoraja erinaceus. The sequence goes on from NC_073403.1 coordinate 32,637,796, forward strand.
TAAGTAAGTAAGTAAGTAAGTAAGTAAGTAAGTAAGTATAGCACTAAGTCAACTCGCATGACACCAAAGTGCTTTACATAAAATGAATAATAAGCTTCCATACAACCAAAAGAAAATAAGTACTTCTGGAATCATCCAGGTTCCACTGGGTGCTTCCCTGGATGGAGATCTAGCTAATTGACAGTCCGGGTATTATGGAGAACTCGCAGGCAGCGGCACCTGTTTCAGGGCTGCACAAATGTCTCCTGCTCTGAGGAGAGGAGCATCCACGGTCAGTTTCAGTCTGACCCAAAGCAAGAACCTCATTTAGGTCCGCTGGAGGGGTCATGTCAGCGCAGGTACCCTCAGGGGCCTGCGGCAGCACTTGTTTTCAGGGCTGTATACAAATCTCACTCTCAGTGGAGGGGAGTGTGAGTGATCAGTAGGTAACTGATCTCAAATTTAAAGTATGAACATACTGAAGCACATGCATATGGCCTCAAGAGCCAGCAGTTGGCAGAATATCCGCACAAATGCCGGCAAGGGAACAGCGCTATCAGGGTGACTTTGGAGAAACCAGCCGCCGAATCCTCTCTTCAGGTAAGACCAGAAGAAGGAAGCAAAAGCTGTCGGACCAATCAAGGTACCAACGACAAGCAAAACTTCATCAGTAGGCGACAACACACCCCACACCTCCATAGGGGGTAAGCGGTTCACTGAAGCCGGTGGTAGCTTGAAAGCTGGGCACGGAAATATGATCAGAGTCGTCTTTCAAGGCAGACTCAGAATTATGGCCAGAATTGTCTTACAAGGCAGGCTCAGTATGATGAGGTTTTCAGACCAAGACCCAAGCAGAGGTCAGGAGAAACATGGAATCCACACTCCCTACCAGTCCTACTCCCAATCAAGGAGAGAAAAGGAACCCGCATCAGGGGCCTTTGGGCTTACCACAAGACCACCAGTAGCCATGGAGGTAGGTGGGTCTGGATTTACTGAAACAAGGGATTGTGGACCAGTTACATGTTGGTAATTTTAGTCTTGTGTTTTTGTTTAAAATGACAATAACATGAATTTCAGATCTGGTTTTAAAAAACAGATAATAACATGTGATTATTTTTACTGCACAACCTACATAGGTTCCAAGCAGACTTGGAACTCAGACCAGAGTTGTCTTCAATGAGACAGCTCAAGGGAAATCTTGCTCAAAAGCCATCAGGGGTTCTTCAGACCAATGCAAGCGGCTAAGGATGGGGAGCCACAAACACAGTCTAGAGCTGTGGGGGCAGATGGAATGAGCAGGAGTCTGTAATTCCCCAACACATGGAATCAATTACCCAGAATTATTGGGGGCACAATATGGACTCAAGGTTTTCTGTAGCAACATGCAACCGGTGCTTGTTCAAATTCAGATTGATAACACCACTGCGGTGGCATATATTAATCACAAGGGTGGTGTAAAATCTGTATCTTACGACAGATTGTTGAACCTCATTTGGCACTGGTGTATCGAGAGGAATATTTGGGTTACAGCGGTACGAGGTAGATATAACACGGTGACAGATGCTGGATCACGAATGTTTAATAACAACACAGAATGGATGTTGAATCAGGCAGTATTTAACAAAATAACTACACGATTTATCATACCAGATATTGATCTGTTTGCATCTAGACTAAACATCAGTTACCCAGATATGTGTCCTGCGAGCTGGATCCAGGAGCAAAGGCAGTGGATGCTTTCTCCCTCAATTGGGGAGGAATGTTTATGTATGCTTTCCACCAATTTGTCTCACAAACCGATGCTTGACCAAAATCAAGCAAGACTAAGCCACAGGCATATTGGTAGTGCCAGATTGGCCTACTCAAGCCTGGTTCCCAAAAAATTTTGGGAACTATAGTCCAGCCAGTTATGGCTGTACCCAAGAGCAGGGACCTCCTAGTGAACCCAGTTACAGGGAGCAATCATCCACTACATGAACGTATTAACTTGTTGGTCTGCAGATTCTGAGGTGGCCATTTCAAGGCATAGGACTGTCCGAACAAATACAACACAGTTCGGATAACGGATGTCTTGGAGTTCCTATCAACTCTGTACTATAACTATAAACAAAGTTATAGTGCAATCTATGGTGCCAGAGGCGCACTCTCCTCCTATCTGATGCTGGAAGCAGGGCACGGGTCGATAGGAACGCACCCCTTTACAACAAAATTCATGAAGGAAATTTACAATTTAATACCTCCAAGGCCAAGGTACATGGACACATGGGATGTGAGCGTGGTACAAACCCTACTTTGACAGTGGGGTCCGCCTATAACTAACACTGAAGGTGGTATGCTGACAAAGAGTCCAGTCACTGCAAAAGCTACGGTTGGACTACATGACCACCAATATGAACAACATAACATTCGTAATCAGGAACCTGATAAAACAGAGCAGGCCAGGAATGCCAGGGATGAAGATCCAGTTCTTGGCATATCCAGAGAACCAATGGTTGTGTGTGTAGTAACATACTAACACTACTATCTGAGAGTTACGGAGAACCTCAGAGACTTAGAACAATCGGTCCTCATCAACCATAAAAAACCACACCAGAAGGTGTCAACTCCAACCATCTCCAGATGGTCAAAGGAGGTAATGGCGGTAGCAGGAGTGAACATTTATATGGTTAAATCTCACTCCACCAGGGCTGCATCTATGTCGGCAGCAGCTATGGACGTGCCACTTGACGACATTCTAGTGGCTGCAGGATGGACGAATGAAATAACGGTTCACCGTTTTATAACAAACCCATAGCTGGACTGGGGGTTTTTGCACGTACCATTTTAAGTTCTGTCCCCTAGTTTCCCCCCAAGGTTGGGAGGGGTAACTATTTTTAAAAAACGTTCTTTCATTTAAAGCATCAGTGTCTTTACTTAACTGCGTAATGTCTGAATGCTTCAATGATTACACGCATCCATTGTCAATCCATTCAGTGTGTGACGCCTGGATTCATAACCGGCGTAAAATCACAGAGCTTTGAAATCTTCACGTCATCACTCACGTGACTCCGAAGTAAAATAATAAGATTAAACGAGAACTTACCAGTTTGAAGTTTGATCTTGATTTTATGAGGAGTTACGATGAGCGATTACGTGCCCACCGCTCCCACCCTCATACTATCAAGGTCATATGGAAGTTCTAGTTTCTTCACAATCTTACTATTCTCAGGTCTTCTCTTTATCTGTGATTTAACACCGCTGCTTTGAAGATTGACGCGCACGCAGACGGACGGCCCTTCTTCACGTAATCGCTCATCGTAAATCCTCATAAAATCAAGATCAAACTTCAAACTGGTAAGTTCCCATTTAATCTTACTATACTCCTATAAGATTCATAATGATCTTATGAATACATTTGGTCTCCTTGTTACTATAGCCATATTCACTCACAGGATGTAACAGATAACACCAATGCTCCAAACGTCTGTAGGAAATCCGACAGAATCATAATTGATGACTTCTGGTGCCACAAACTCTGGTGTTCCAAACATGACTTTCAGGGACCCATTTAAATCTGCAGAGGGGGAGAGAGGATGGCAGTGTCAATATATCCTGCAGTACCATACAAACCCAGCATGTGGAGGTGGATCACTATCCATGGCACCAAGCACAGTGGCTCTGAGCTCAGGGCACTAGGGCAGCACAGCTCAGACATTAATTAACAGCTAACGGGATGGGATTTAGTGGGGTCATTGTAATCAAAGATAGACACAAACTGATGGAGTAACTCAGTGGGACACGCAGCATCTCTGGATAGAAAGAATTCCCTCTCTCCAGAGATGCTGCCTCCCGCTGAGTTACTCCAGCATTTTGTGTTTATCGTCGGTTTAAACCAGCTTCTGCAGTTCCTTGCTACACACTCAGTGGAAAACTAGGATAAACAGCAAGATAGACATAAAATGCTGGAGTAACTCAGCAGGTCAGACAGCATCTCTGGAGAGAAGGAATAGGTGACATTTAGGGCCTAGACCCTTCTTCAGGCTGAGAGTCAGGGGAAAGGGAAACGAGAGATATAGACAGTGATATGAAGAGATATAGAACAAATGAAAGAAAGATATGTAAAAAATTAACGAGGATAAAGGTAACGGGCCATTGTTGGCTGTGGGCTAGGTGAAAACGAGTTACAGACAATGAGACTCAACAAGACGGCTTTGAAACTAGTGCAACGACTTGGGTGGGGGAGGGACGGAGAGAGAGGGGATGCAAGGGTTACTTGAAGTCAGAGAAATCTGAGGGCGGTCATGCACAGCGGTAGAGTTGCTGTCTTACAGCGAATGCAGCGTTGGAGAACCGGGTTCGATCCTGACTATGGGTGCTGTCTGTAAGGAGTTTATACGTTCTCCCCGTGACCTGCATGGCTTTTCTTCGAGATCTTCGGTTTCCTCCCACACACCAAAGACGTACAGGTTTGTACCTTAATTGGCTTAGTAAATGTAAAAATTGTCCCTAGTGGGTGTAGGATGGTGTTAGTGTGCGGAGATCGCTGGTCGGCACGTGTAGCATCTCCTGCGGTTGCAAGGGAAAGTGCCCGGGCAGGGGGTAGGAAGGGTAGGAAGGGAAAAATTGACCAACGAGTTATGGAGGGAGCGGTCTTTGCTGCTTCATATCCCCCGTCAACTCCATTCAAGGACCCAAGCAGTCGTTCCAGGTGCGACAGAGGTTCACATGTATCTCCTCCAACTTCATCTATTGCATCCGCTGCTCTAGATGTCAGCTGATCTACATCGGTGAGACCAAGCGCAGGCTTGGTGATCGTTTCGCCAAACACCTCCGCTCGGTCCGCTTCAGCCAACCTAGTCTCCCTGTTGCTCAGCACATCAACTCCCCCTCCTATTTCGAATCCGACCTTTCTGTCCTGGGCCTACTCCATGGCCAGAATGAGCACCACCGGAAAATGGAGGAGCAGCACCTCATATTCCGCTTGGGCAGTCTGCACCCCAGCGGCTTGAGCATTTGCTTCTCCAGTTTCCGGTAGCCCTTGCTGTCTCCTCCCCTTCTCAGCTCTCCCTCAGCCCTCGGGCTCCTCCTCTACCTTTCTCCATCCTGCATCAGTCTGAAGAAGGGTTTTGGCCTGAAACATAGAAAATAGGTGCAGGAGGAGGCCATTCGGCCCTTAGAGCCAGCACCGACATTCATTGTGATCATGGCTGATCGTCCCCTATCGCCTGCCTTCTTCCCCATATCCCTTGACTGCACTAGCCCCTAGAGCTCTATCTAACTCGCTCTTAAATCCATCCAGTGACTTTGGCCTCCACTGCCCTCTGTGGCAGGGAATTCCACAAATTCACAACTCTCTGGGTGAAAAATATTTTTTCTCACCTCAGTCTTAAATGACCTCCCCTTTATTCTAAGACTGTGGCCCCTGGTTCTGGACTCGCCCCACATTGGGAACATTTTTCCTGCATCTAGCTTGTCCAGTCCTTTTATAATTTTATATGTTTCTATAAGATTGCCCCTCATCCTTCTAAACTCCAGTGAATACAAGCCTAGTCTTTTCAATCTTTCCTCATATGACAGTCCCGCCATCCCAGGGATCAATCTCGTGAACCTATGCTGCACTGCCTCAATCACAAGGATGTCCTTCCTCAAATTAGTAGACCAAAACTGTACACAATACTCCAGATGTGGTCTCACCAGAGCCCTATACAACTGCAGAAGAACCTCTTTACTCCTATACTGAAATCCTCTTGTTATGAAGGCCAACATTCCATTAGCTTTCTTCACTGCCTGCTGTCCCTGCACGCCAACTTTCAGTGACTGGTGTACAAGGACGCCCAGGTCTCGCTGCACCTCCCCCTTACCTAACCTAGCCCCATTGAGATAATAATCTGCCCCCTTGTTTTTGCCGCCAAAGTGGATCAACTCACATTTATCTATATTATACTGCAACTGTAGGCAAACGTTGCCCATTTCCTTCACTCCATAGATGCTGCCGCACCCACTGAGTTTCTCCAGCATTTTTGTCTAACATGGATAGGAAAGATTGAAAGGGTTTGGGCCAAACGGGGGTAGCTGGGATGGGTGTAGATGGAGCATCTTGGTCAGCATGGGAAAGTTGGGTCAAAGGGCCCGTTTCCATGTTGTATGACTGTGACCCTAGCCTGCGCAGCCTTTCCCTAGAGCACATGCCCTGGCCCAGCGGCTGTCCTCACTCCGCTACGTTACAGGTTTTACTCACCGAGTTTCCGGGCCAGTCCAAAGTCAATTATTTTGATACATGTGCTGTCCTTGTTGACACACACAATGTTCTCCGGCTTCAGGTCCAGGTGCACAATGCTTTGTTGGTGCATGAAGCTCACCCCTTGTAGGATCTGGCAGATGTACGAGATGCAGGTCGGCTCTGTCAGCTCAAAATCCTCGTTCACAATACGCTCAAAGAGCTCCCCTCCAGACACACTGTGCAAGAGCAGTCACATGAGATCACAGTAAATACAGGGCATCCAAATGCAACTACTGACCGGGCTGACCTGGCATCTGCAGCCACAACTGTGCAAAGACAATCTATTAAGTCCAGTCACCCACCCACCCATCAAATCACAGCAACTACAGGCTGTTCAAATGCAACCACCGCCTGGACTGACAACTTTACAAAGGCAATCTAATAAATCCAGTCCCCTCTTCCCCCCCCACCCCCCAAACTCTATCTTTCAGTTTGAAGAAGGATTCAGACCCAAAAAGTCACCTATTCCTTTACTCCAGAGATGCTGCCTGACCCATTGAGTTACTCCAGTATTTTGTGTCTATCTTCTAATAAATCCATTTGATCTTCATGGCAATAAAATACCAGAATCTGTCCTCGTCAGAGTGAACAAACCTTTCTAACAAGTAGAATACATCTTGATATATTGATTGAGATGCCTCTAAGATACATTCCATTGAGGACTGAACATTGAATGAATTTAGCACCACTGAGCAATGATGATCAGAGATATTTGAACTGACAGTACAGTTAATTTTCTGGGAACCAACAAAATAGTCAATGGAGCTTTCAGCATTTATTTCATTGAATTTACAGGTTTCCAATACAAATTCCGATAATAATTAATAATCGTGTACGGAGCAGAATTACCTGCAAGGTGCATCAATGAGTCATTCCATCTGACTGGCATCATTGAGGGTGACCAGCAGCCTCCGGGCTTTGCTTGCGACAAGCAGAGAGAACTGGGACTGAATGTCTAGAAGTGCACATGGCTTAAGATAAAATTGACGGTCGCGCACATAATCATTGTGCAATGGGGAGAACCTTTAGGCAGTGGGATATCTGATGCAAATTCACAACTGATCAAATGTATTGAATTATGACAGGATTTGATCTAAATGACCTCCTGACCCATTATAATTTGTGTCACACCCATAAAACCTGTCAAATCAATGAGATAAATGCTGGCGGCTCCATTGACCATTATGTCAATTCTAATGGCTGAACTATATTGTGAAATAAGAATGACTCTTAAACTCCCTGGTCAGTGGTGCAAAATCTGCTCTACATTCAATCCTCAATGGATATATTAATGGCATTAAAAATACTTTTGATGGGCATATGGATCTGCAGGGAATGGACGGACACGGGGTATGTGCAGCTACAGTGCCCTCCAAAATGTTTGGGACAAAGACCCATCATTTATTTATTTGCCTCTCTAATAAAGGCCATTTTTAAACATGTTGGTTTCACCATGGAGAAATGACTGCAGTGTTTATAGACAGTCCCCCCCATTTCAGAGCACCATAATGGTTCGAACGCAGCAATGTCATGTAAATGAAAGGAGTCATGTTTAGTATTTTGTTGCATAACCTTTGCATGCAATGACTGCTTGATGTGTGCGACATCACCAGTTGCTGGGTGTCTTCTCTGGTGATGCTCTGCCAGGCCTGTATTGCAGCCATCTTTGGCTTATGTTTGTTTTGGGGGCTAGTCCCCTTCAGTTTTCTCTCCAGCATATAAAAGGCATGCTCAATTGAGTTCAGATCAGGTGATTGACTTGGCCACTCAAGAATTGACATGTTTTAGCTTTGAAAAACTCCTTTGTTGCTTTATGTTTTATAGCATTATGTTTGGGATCATTGTCTTGCTGTCGAATGAACCGCCGGCCAATGAGTTTTGAGGCATTTGTTTGAACTTGAGCAGATAGGATGGGTCTATACACTTCAGAATTCATTATGCTACTACCATCAGCAGTTGTATCATCAAAGAAGATAAGTGAGTCAGTACCTCCAGCAGCCATACATGCCCTGGTCATAACACCCCCACCACCGTGTTTCACAGATGAGGTGGTAAGCTTTGGATCTTGGGCATTTCCTTCTCTCCTCCATACTTTGCTCTTGCCATCACTCTGATATGTTAATCTTCGTCTCCTGTCCACAAGACCTTTTTCCAAAACTGTGGTTGCTCCTTTAAGTACTTCTTGGCAAACTGTAACCTGGCCAGCCTATTTTTGCAGCTAACCAGAGGTTTGCATCTTGCAGTGTAGCCTCTGTATTTATCTTCAGGAAGTCTTCTGCAGACAGTGGCCATTGACAAATCCACACCTGATTCCTGAAGAGTGTTTCTGATCTGTCGGACAGGTGTTTGGGGATTTTTCTTTATTATGGTGATAATTTTCTTCTGTCATCAGCTGTGGAGGTCTTCCTTGGCCTGCCAGTCCCTTTGCGATTAGTAAGCTCACCAGTGCTTTCTTTCTTATTGGTAAGCCTAAGGTTTGGCTGATGTCTCTAACAGTTTTATTCTTGTTTCTCAGTCTCATAATGGCTTATTTGACTTTGATTGGCACAACATAGAAACATAGAAATTAGGTGCAGGAGTAGGCCATTCGGCCCTTCGAGCCTGCACCGCCATTCAATATGATCATGGCTGATCATCCAACTCAGTATCCCGTACCTGCCTTCTCTCCATACCCTCTGATCCCCTTAGCCACAAGGGCCACATCTAACTCCCGCTTAAATATAGCCAATGAACTGGCCTCGACTACCCTCTGCGGCAGAGAGTTCCAGAGATTCACCACTCTCTGTGTGAAAAAAGTTCTTCTCATCTTGGTTTTAAAGGATTTCCCCCTTATCCTTAAGCTGCGACCCCTTGTCCTGGACTTCCCCAACATCGGGAGCAATCTTCCTGCATCTAGCCTGTCCAACCCCTTAGAATTTTGTAAGTTTCTATAAGATCCCCTCTCAATCTCCTAAATTCTAGAGAGTATAAACCAAGTCTATCCAGTCTTTCTTCATAAGACAGTCCTGACATCCCAGGAATCAGTCTGGTGAACCGTTTCTGCACTCCCTCTATGGCAATAATGTCCTTCCTCAGATTTGGAGACCAAAACTGTACGCAATACTCCAGGTGTGGTCTCACCAAGACCCTGTACAACTGCAGTAGAACCTCTCTGCTCCTATACTCAAATCCTTTTGCAATGAAAGCTAACATACCATTCGCTTTCTTTACTGCCTGCTGCACCTGCATGCCTACCTTCAATGACTGGTGTACCATGACACCCAGGTCTCGCTGCATCTCCCCCTTTCCCAATCGGCCACCATTTAGATAATAGTCTGCTTTCCTGTTTTTGCCACCAAAATGGATAACCTCACATTTATCCACATTACACTGCATCTGCCAAACATTTGCCCACTCACCCAGCCTATCCAAGTCACCCTGCAGTCTCCTAGCATCGTCCTCACAGCTAACACTGCCCCCCAGCTTAGTGTCATCCGCAAACTTGGAGATATTGCCTTCAATTCCCTCATCCAGATCATTAATATATATTGTAAATAGCTGGGGTCCCAGTACTGAGCCTTGGGGTACCCCACTAGTCACTGCCTGCCATTGTGAAAAGGACCCGTTTACTCCTACTCTTTGCTTCCTGTTTGCCAGCCAGTTCTCTATCCACATCAATACTGAACCCCCCATGCCGTGTACTTTGGTCCTCATGTTGATAAAGAGCAATAAAAGTTTCCAAAGGTGATGGAAAGACTGGAGGAAATACTAGGTGCTGAGAGCTCTCTTATACCTGCATTAAGGAGGCAATTAAACACACCTGAGCAATTACAAAGACCTTTGAAGCCATGTGTCCCAAACATTATGGTGCCCTGAAATGGGGGAACTATGTATAAACACAGCTGTAATTTTTACATGGTGAACCAAATTGTATTAAAAATGCCTTTAATAAAATCTGACAATATGCACTTTAACCACGTGATTTTTTTCTATTAAAAATCTCAAATTTTGGAGTACCGAGGCAAATAAATAAATGATGGGTCTTTGTCCCAAATATTATGGAGGGCACTGTAGATCAGTGATAATATTGGCAGCATCTTCGGCACAGACACAGTGGGCCCAAGGGCCTGTTCTTCTGCTGTACTGTTGCCAAGCTCTATGTTGTATGAATGTTCACTCTCGTAACATTTAAGAAACATATAGACAAGCAGTTTAAGAAGGAACTGCAGATGCTGGAAAATCGAAGGTACACAAAAAAGCTGGAGAAACTCAGCGGGTGCAGCAGCATCTATGGACCGAAGGAAAAAGGCAACGTTTCGGGCCGAAACCCTTCTTCAGACTGATCGGGGGTGGGGAGGAGAAGAAGAAATGAAAAAGGAAGAGGAGCCCGAAGGCTGGGGGACGGGAGGAGACAGCATGAGGGCTGAGGATGAGGAGGAGACAGCAAGGACTAACAAAATTGGGAGAATTCAATGTTCCTGCCCCCAGGATGCAGACTCCCCAAGTGGAATATGAGGTGCTGTTCCTCCAATTTCCGGTGTTGCTCGCTCTGGCCATGGAGGAGACAAATAAACCATATAGACAAGCAGGACTGGTTTAGAGGGATATGGGCCAAACGCAGGCAGGTGGGACAAGTGTAGGTGGGATATGTTGGCCGGTGTGGGCAAGTTGGACCGAAGGGCCTATTTCCACTTTGCATGAAACTATGTATTTTAGAGTCATAGTTAATCAAAGTATCAAAATATATTCCAGAAATCTTCCACTGAGATAAGGATGATCACATGTTATCCATATATCCAGCTGCTCAGAAATTACATTTCTTAGATACAATATCTTACTTACTATTCCATCACCATGACGATCTCAGATCTGTTCTCGAATGCATCAAGGCACTGCACCAACTTTGGGTGGTGTAGACAGTTCATGATCTCAATCTCATCACGAGCGCTCTTCTTGTCTTTAAGTGTGCGGGCTTTGTAAAACTTGCCTGCTCGGATCTTTCCGCTAGATTTTCCCAACAACTTGTACACTTTACCAAACGCTCCTCTGAAAATAAATATGAATTGTGTGGTCAGACACCAATGGCAAGAAATTGAGTCGGCCTGATCTATTCAGTCAGTCCCAGTGTTATCTATTCTTAGAAACATCGAAACATAGAAAATAGGTGCAGGAGGAGGCCATTCAGCCCTTCGAGCTAGCACCGCCATTCATTGTGATTATGGCTGATTGTCCCCAATCAATAACCCATGCCTGCCTTCTCCCCAGAAGTTTGAGAAGCAAATTAATAAACATTTAAACAGGTACATGGATTGGACAGGTTTAGAGGGGCCAAAATCAGGCAAGTGGGACTAGTTGGTCGGTGCGCGCAAGTTGAGCCGAAGGGCCTGTTTCCTCGCTGTATCACTCTATATGCACCCATTCCAACGAAGACATTCCAACTTCATCAAGTTGCCCGGGGAGGTCTGGTAAAGCAAGCTGCAGACAGGACACCTCACGCATGTGACCCGGTCAAATCAGGGAGCATTTGAGATGTAGAGAATTCCAGATGTTTCTGTGCTGTATGGCTATGACTCGAGAGGCTTTGTGGAGGCAAGTACGAGGCTTTGGCTTGTGAGAAGAGTGGGACAGTGGAATAAGGTACGGTCTGTGTTCTTTCTTTCCGTGGTCTGGCGTAGTACAGGTGGCAGGTAGGGCAGCTGTGTGCTCCTTCTGCAGGATATCGGGGGTCAGGGAGACTTCCAATGACCCTGAGGACCACACCTGAGTGAAGTGCGTCCAGCTGCAGCTCCTCACAGACCATGTTAGGGAACTGGAGCAGCAGCTGGATGACTTCAGGACCGTCCAGGAGAGCGAGAAGGTCATAGATAGGTTTAAGAAGGAACTGCAGATTTTGGAAAAATCGAAGGTAGACAAAAATGCTGGAAAAACTCAGCGGGTGAGGCAGCATCTATGGAGCGAAGGAATAGGTGACGTTTTGGGTCGAGACCTTTCTTCAGACTTACAGACTGAAGAATGGAAGTCACGCCCGGGGTAGGGACAGAGAGTGGATGGGTGACCACCAGGAAAGGAGTACTGGAGGCCCCTGTGGCCATTCCCCTCGACAACAGCTATGTCTCTTTGGAGACTGTTGGGGGAGATGTGGTCAGGGGAAGGCCGCAGCAAGCATGTTAGTGACATTGCGGGGAGGGGGAAGTCAGGCAGAGCCATTGTAGTTGGAGACTTGTTAGTTATCAGAAGAACAGGAGACTCTAGCAGCAATCGAGACTCCAGGATGATGGATTGCCTCCCTGGTGCCAGGGACCAGGGCACCTCGGAGTGACTGCATGACATTGTCATGGGGGAGGGGAAGCAGCCAGATGTAATTGTTCACATTGACACAAGTTGTAGAGGTAGGTAAAGGGAAGAAGTCTTGCGGAGTGAATACAGCAAGTTAGGCAAAAGGTTAAAAAGCAGGACTTGAGGGCAATAATCTCCAGATTGCTTGGTGCCACGTGCTAGTCAGAGTAGGAACAGGAAGATAGGACAGTGTGACGCTGAGGAGTTGGGGCAGAGATTCAATTTTTTGGTCCATTGGGATCCCTTGTTGGGTAGAGGTGACCTTTTTCAAGAGGGATGGATCCCACCTGAACTGGAGGAGAATCAATATCCTGGCAGGCAATTTGCCAGTGCTATTTGGGAGGGTTTAAACGGGGTTGGGATCCTACACAGAAGTGAAGTAGGTGAGAGGCTGGAAGTTGGTATGGATGGTGATGAAAGCAAGTTCAGTGGTGCGGATAGGCAGGAGCGCTGCAGGGAGCGAGGAAAAACTGTGGGATTGAATTGCATTTATTTTAATGCAAATGACCTGATAGATAAAGCAGATTGGTATTTGCAACTGGAAAGTTAAAGCCAGTATGGAAACCTGACCAAGAAAGGGACAAGATTGGCCACTTAATGTTCCATGTGACAGGTGCTGCAGGGAGTTTTGGATAACTGATTAAGGAGGACATCACGGCAGAAGTCGAAGATGACATTACTGATGATTTATCACCCATCTTATATATGGGTGGAGCTGAGAAATAAAAAGAGGGTGATCACCTTGTTGGGAGTGCATTATAAGTCTCCAAACAGGTCCAACAGGTTGGGGGAGTGGGCAGATGCATGGCAGATGAAGTTTAACGTGGATAAATGTGAGGTTATCCACCTTGGTAGCAAAAACAGGAAGGCAGATTACTATCTAAATGGCGTTAAGTTGTGAAAAGGGGAAGTACAACGGGATCTGGGGGTCCTTGTACATCAGTCTATGAAAGTAAGCATGCAGGTACAGCAGGCAGTGAAGAAAGTGAATGTCATGTTGGCCTTTATAACATGAGGAATCGAATATAGGAACAAAGAGGTCCTACTGCAGTTGTACAGAGCCCTAGTGAGACCACACCTGGAGTATTGTGTGCAGTTTTGGTCCCCTAATTTGAGGAAGGACATTCTTGCTATTGAGGGAGTGCAGCGTAGGTTTACACGGTTAATTCCCGGGATGGCAGGACTGTCATATGCTGAGAGAATGGAGCAGCTGAGCTTGTACACTCTGGAGTTTAGAAGAATGAATGGGAATCTCATTAAGATTGTTAAGGGCTTGGACACACTAGAGGCAGGAAACATGTTCCCAATGTTGAGGGAGTCCAGAACCAGGGGCCACAGTTTAAGAATAAGGAGTAAGCCATTTAGAACGGAGATGAGGAAACACTTTTTCTCACAGAGAGTGGTGAGTCTGTGGAATTCTCTGCCTCAGAGGGCGGTGGAGTCAGGTTCTCTAGATGTTTCCAAGAGAGAGCTGGATAGGGCTCTTAAAGATAGCGTATTCAGGGGATATGGGGAGAAGGCAGGAAAGGGGTACTGATTGTGGATGATCAGCCATGATCACATTGAATGGTGGTGCTGGCTCGAAGGGCCAAATGGCCTACTCCTGCACCTATTGTCTATTGTCTATTGTCTATTGTCAAATAATCAATGGGAATTAGAAGAACAAATATGCTGGGAGATTGCAGGCAGCTGCAAGACTAATAGGGTTGGCATAGTAGGGGATTTTAACTATCCCAATATAGACTGTGACTGCCACAGTGTCACGGGTTTAGAGGAGGTTGGATTTGTCAAATGCATTCAGGAATGTTCCTTTAGGCAATATGTCGAGGGCCCTACATGGAAGAGGGCAAAGCTTGATCTATGCTTAGGAAATTGGGATGGGCAAGAGACTGGTGTAGCCTTTTGCGCCCAGCGACCACAGCTAATTAGCTTTAAGTTATGGATGAAGAAAAGTTATAGTTGATTGGAGTAGGTGGTTTCCAGGCAAAGACGCCCAGAAGTGGGATGCATTTAAAAGTGATGATGAGAGTTCAAGGCATGCATGTTCCAGTTACAGTGAAAGGCAAGGCAGGTTTGAAGGGAAAGGAAGCCTGAATGATGAGAAATTGAGGCTCTTGTCAGGAAAGAGGAGGCATTGGGCAGGCAATGGTCGCTGGGATCAAGTGTATCCCTGGAGGAGTTTGAGGGATGGAGGAGCATAAGAAGGAATACAGGGGGGCAAAGAGAGAGCTGGAGTATCTCTGGCAATATAGAGATTTCATAAGCACATGTTTTTTACAGTGGAGAAAAAGATGAAGGCCAGTGAACTTGGGAGAGTTAGTGCGGATGTCTTGAGGCCAGTCTATATGACGGTCGAATATGCTCTGGCACATAAATCTAGACAAATCTCCTGAGCTTGATCAGATATGGATGCTATGGGAAGCTAGATAGAAAATTGTGGAAGACCTATTTAATTAGTGAGGATGTCAAGGGTTGTGGGGAGGAGGCAGGAAAATGGGGTTGAGAGGGAAAGATAGATCAGCCATGATTTAATGACGGAGTAGAATTGATGGGCCGAATGGCCTAATTATGAACAACTCAAGGACAACATGAACTTATGAACCTAGCTGAGATATATTGTTGGACATGGGTGAGTTGTCGGATGTCTGGAGGGTAATTAATGCTGTGCCTCTATTTAAAAAGGGCTGAAAGGAAAAGCCAGGGAACTGTAGACAAGTGAGCCTCACATCTGCAATAGGGGCAATTTACTGGAGAGCATTTAGAAAGACATGGGCTGATTAGCGACAGTCAGTATGGTTTTGTACGTGGGTGATCGTGTCTCCCAAATCTTTTTTGAAGATGGTGGTGAGTATATGGAATGAGCTGCCAGAGGAGGTAGCTGAGGGAGAAACTATAACAACTTTTAAAAGACATTTCGACAGGTACATGGATTAGGTTTAAAGGGATATGGGCCAAAGGCAGGCAGGTGGGACTAGTTGATTGGAGTAGGTTGTTTGGAACAAAACAGAAGGTGATTGTGGAAGGTTGTTTTTTTGGATGGGAGGCCTGTGACTAGTGGTCTGCATCAGGGTAGGCACTGGGCACACTGCTGTCGTGGTTTATATCAACAATTGGATGAGAATGTACAAGGTACGATTGTAGAAAGTTTGTAGATGACATGAAAAGTGGTATTGTAGATAGTGATGGTGGTTATCAAAGATATTGATCAGCTGGGCAAGTGGGCTGAGCAATGCCTGATGGAGTTTAATGTCCAAGTTCACTCAAGGTGGCGGCTCAAGTAGATAGGATGGTAAAGCAAGCACATGGCATGCATGCCTTCATTCTAGGAGCATTGAATATCAGAATCAGAAAGTCATGATGCAACTCTATAGGACTGTGGTTCGGCCACATTTGGAGTATCGCAATTCTGATCACCCAATTACAGGAAACATGTGGAAACTTTGCAGAGAGTTTACCAGATTGCTGCCTGGATTAGAGGCTTTCACCTACATGGAGAGGTTACATGGACTTTGATTGTTTTCCTGGGAATGTCAGAGGTTGTGGGGAGACCTAATAGAAGTAGATAAAATTATGAGGGGCATAGAAAGAATAGACAGTTAGAACCTATTTCCCAAGGTGGAAATATCCAACAGCAGAGGGGGCATAGTTCAAAGGTGAGAGGAGAAAAGTTTAATGGAGATGTGCGAGGCAAGTATAATTTTACACAGAGATAAGTGGGGGCCTGGAATACATTGCCAGGGGAGTGGAAATGTGGATATGATACTGGCATTTAAAAGGCTTTGGATAGGCACATGCAAGTGCAGGGAATAGAGGCATATGGATTATGTCTAGGCAGGTGATGTCAAGTTAATCATGTTCGGCACAAACATTGTGGGTGAAAGGGCCCGTTCTTCTGTTGTACTGTTCTACATTCTATAAGTACGAGGAGTTGCATTTTGGAACTGTACCACCATCATGAGGTTAATCCCCAGGATGGCGGGACTGTCATATGAGGAAAGATTGGAAGGACTGGGCTTGTATTCACTGGTGTTTAGAAGGATGAAAGGGGATTGTATAGAAACATATCAAATTATAAAAGGACTGGACAAGCTAGATGCAGGAAAATGTTCCCAATCTCTGGCGAGTCCAGAACCAGGGGCCACAGTCTAAGAATAAAGGGGAGGCTATTTAAAACTGTGATGAGAAAAAATCTTTTTCACCCAGAGAGTTGTAAATTTGTGGAATTGGATGAATTTAATAGATAGAGCTTTAGGGGGCTCATGGAATCAAGGGATCTGGGGAGAAGGCAGGCATGGGTTACTCGATGGTAGGGAGGTCAGTGCCGATGATGGACTGGGCAGTGTTTACAACTTTTTGAGTATTTTCTGCTCCTGGGCGCACAAGTTGCCGAACCAAGCCACGATGCAGCCGGTCAGCATGCTCTCTACTATGCACCTGTAGAAGTTCGAGAGAGTCCTCCTTGACATACCGACTCTCCGTAATCTTCTCAAGAAGTAGAGGCGCTGATCTGCTTTCTTTATAATTGCATCAGTGTTCTGGGACCAGGAGAGATCTTTGGAAATATGCACGCACAGGAATTTGAAGCTCTTGACCCTTTCCACCATCGACCCGTTGATATAAACGGGACTGTGGGTCCTCATCCTATCCCTTCCAAAGTCCACAATCAGTTCCTTGGTTTTGCTGGTGTTGAGAGCCAGGTTATTGTGCTGGTCACATTTGGTCAATCGGTCGATCTCACTTCTATACTCTGACTCGTCTCCATCAGTGATTCGTCCCACAACAGTGGTGTCTTCGGCGAACTTGATGATGGAGTTTGCACGATGACCGGCTACGCAGTCATGAATATAGAGTGAGTACAGCAGGGGGCTGAGCACGCAGCCTTGAGGTGCTCCCGTGCTGATTGTTATCGAGGCTGACACATTTCCACCAATACAGACAGACTATGGTCTGTGAACAATTTGAGAAGGAGAAGGTTAAATAGGATGGGCAGTGATGCAGTTGAATAAAGGGGACTATGAAGGCAAGAGAGAGGAGCTGACCAAAGTAGACTGGAAAGGGAAACTAGCAGGAATGACGGTGGAACGGCTATGGCAGAAATTTCTGATGTGCTTTCTTTATGATTGCATCAGTATTCTGGGACCAGGAGAGATCTTCGTAAATATGCACGCCCAGGAATTTGAAGTTCTTGACACTTTCCACCATCGACCCATTGATATAAACCGGACTGTGGGAACCTATCCTACCCCTTCCGAAGTCCACAATCAGTTACTTGGTTTTGCTGGTGTTGCTGGTATTATGCTGGCACCATTTGGTCAATTGGTCAATCTCACTTCTATACTCTGACTCGTCCCCATCAGTGATACGTCCCACAACAGTGGTCTCATCGGTGAATTTGATGACGGAGTTTGCGATAAGTCCAGCTTCGCAGTCATGAGTATAGAGTGAGTACAGCAGGGGGCTGAGCACGCAGCCTTGAGGTGCTCCCGTGCTGATTGTTATCGAGGCTGACACATTTCCACCAATACAGACAGACTATGGTCTGTGAACAATTTGAGAAGGAGAAGGGTAAATAGGATGGGCAGTGATGGCAAGAATGTCCTTCCTGAAATTTGGAGACCAAAACTGCACACAATACGCCAGTTGTGGTCTCACCAGGGCCCTGAACAACTGCAGAAGGACCACTTTGCTCCAATACTCAACTCCTCTTGTTATGACGGCCAACATGCCATTATAGCTTCCGGACCATAAGGGGAGCAAGATTTAACAGGAACCTGGTAGGCAATTTTTCACACAGATATATTAATCGAGCCATCAGAGGAGGCAATTGAGACTCCATGTCCCTAACTCCCCAACTATTCTAGATTTTAACGGTACATTTACTTTTTCTAATCCCACATTTCTTTGTTACCATTAATAATCTTTATAGAGAAATAACTTTTCTTCTCATTAGATTCCACTATAATAAAAATCCAATGCCCCAACAAAAATGCATGGCCCTATATATTCTGCCCCATTTGATTCCTTGCTCACATTAAAAATTCATTTTTGGAGGTCTGAGGAAGGGCCCCAACCTGAAATGTCACCTATCCAGCACCTCCAGAGATGCTGCCTGAAGTGCTGAGTAAAGGGCCTGTCCCACTTACATGTCCTTGGCACACAAATTACGCGACCTCGTGGTCGCATTGAGCCGAGACGGTCCCGCAAAGGTCTGGCGCGATTTCATGTGTACGCACAGCCGTCTGGAGCGTGTGACGTCATTTGAAGATGGACACAAAGCTGGAGTAACTCAGCGGGACCAGCAGCATCTCTGGAGAGAAGCATGGGTGGCGTTTCGTGTCGAGACTCTTCTTCAATCGAAGACTCTTCTTCTTGACCCGAAACGTCACCCATTACTTCTCTCCAGAGATGCTGCCGGTCCCGCTGAGTTACTCCAGCATTTTGTGTCTATCTTCAATTTTCATGGCCCCGCTCTGGGAGTAGAAGTGGGGGCGGATCCGGACCGCAACGGCCATGAGTCCCAGGCCAAGTTCGGCGATCGTTTGCCTGCTTCTGCTGCTGTTGGAAGTGAGACGTTGCGTCACGCCAGGGTCTTGGGCTGGTCCCACTTTGGCCGTCAGTTCCGCGACAGGCCGTTGCCGCGCGAATATTTCGTTCACTACAAAAGTTTTGGTGCCCCGTGCGATGTCGCGCACAACTACATACCACTTCGCGGGGGCTTCTAAGTGGGACCGGCCCCACGCGGCCATACGATGCCCGTGCGCCTCAACGCGACCACAAGGTTGTGTAATTTGCGTGCCAAGGACACGTAAGTGGAACAGGCCCTTTACTCCAGCACTTTGTGTCCTTTTGTGTATTGACCAGCATCCACAGTGCCTGGTTTTCTCACATGTGGATCATTGGCTATGCTTGATGGTCACATTCTCAGCCACCCTTTTACCTCCCACCACAGTCCCCTCTCCCCAAACCATCGCTAGTCACAAGGCTTTGCAATGTAAATCCACTCCAGATACCTGAAAATCCAGCTGGTTTGAAACCTCAGTGCAGTACTGAGATAGAGCTGCATTGCTGGGGACAGTACATCCTGACAGCCAGGTGTGATACATGCAAAGATCCCGTGAGATGCAAATTTCCCTCCTCAACCCAAAATCAATATTTAACCTTCATCCAACATCAATTATCCAGATCATTTAGCTGTTAGCAGGGGCTAATCAGATGTACAAATAGACGGCCACATTTACAGTCTCACAGCAGATTCGCCACCACAAAAGATGTATGATTGCGAAGCACTTTGGCTCAGCTTGAGGAAGTGACAGTTTCCAAAAAAAAGCAAAGCTTTTTCCTTCTGGAAGCCATCCAATCAACACAGCTACGTTACTTGTTTCTACACAAATTTAACTTTGAAAAATGTTATTTCGGACGGGTTCCATCAGCATACATTTATTGACTCACTCAATGGGACAGATAGAGCCACAATGTAGGTACTTACACTCCAAGACACTCCTGCTGTATATACAGGTCCGTTAGCTTCTCAGAGGTGTTGATTGTTACACAAAACTCCACCACTTCCTCCTCTTCGTTTCCTTCAAAAAGAAAGAAAACTGTGTAAGTGTGGCAGAGTGGTACAGTTGGTAGAGCTACTGTCTCACAGTGCCTGAGGATGATTCTCAGTTGCTGTCTGGGTGGAGTTTGCATGTTCTCCCTGTGACCACATGGGTTTCATCCGGTTTCCTCATCCCAAGGATGTGCAGGTTTGTAGGTTAATTGGCTTGCTGTAATTTGTCCTAGTGTGCAGGGAGAGGGTGAGAAAGCAGGATAACATGTGGGCTCAACATGGATTTGGGCCAAAGGACCTGATCCAAACTGTATCCTTAAATTACAATTTCAATATGACATCTACTTCTTGATTCTCCTACCCTGGATAATAGATTCTGCGCTCATCAACTCTATTCCTCTCATGATTTTATACACCTCTCTATGTGCACAAAAGGGCCTTTTTATCTCTCAACTAAACCAGAATGCTGCCTGGATTAGATTGGGACCTATGGGTGAGTGGTGGAGTATTGCGTTCGGGGAACAGCCCTCCCCTGTGAAGCCACGCGCCCCCCCACTACCCCTCAATCTCTACCCCCATCCCCATCTCCCCCCTCCCTCTACCCTCCTTCTCTACCACCCTCCCTCTCCCATTGCGCCTGCGCAGTTGGGTGCTATGCGTGAATGTATAGGGTGGGGGATGGGGGAAAGGAGCAAATAAAAAATACTAATACTGCTAGAGAGGGGGAGAGGTGGAGAGGGAGAGGGAGCAGAGAGGGAGAGGGGCAGAGGGAGGTGGGGGCAGAGAGGGAGGAGGCAGAGAGGGAGGGGGAAGAGAAGGAGAGGTGGTAGATAGGGATGGTTTAGAGAGGGAGGGGAGGGAGTAGAGGGGAGGGAGGGGGTTAAAGAGGGAGGGGGTAGAGAGGGAGGGGGTAGAGAGGGAGTGGGTAGTTTGGCCCTTGTGGCTAAAGGGATCAGGGGGTATGGAGAGAGGGAAGGTACGGGATACTGAGTTGGATGATCAGCCATGATCATATTGAATGGCGGTGAAGGCGCGAAGGGCCGAATGGCCTACTCCTGCACCTATTTTCTATGTTTCTAGAGAGGGAGGGGGTAGAGAGGGAGAGGGTAGAGAGGGGTAGAGAGGGAGAGGGGTAGAGAGGGAGGGGGGTAGAGAGGGAGAGGGGTAGAGAGGGAGAGGGGGAGGAGAGGGGAGGGGGAGGGAGGGGGTAGAGAGGGAGGGGGTAGAAAGGGAGGTTAGGTAGAGGGGGTAGGAGGGGGGGGGAGTAGAGTGGGAGAGGGGAGGGGGGTAGAGAGGGATGGGACTAGTTAGGGAGGGGGAGGACAACTTGTTCTATTTGGGGCAAGTTTGTTTGTGTGTATTTTTAGTTAATTTATTATTATTATTATTATTATTATTATTTTATCCAGAGGGTGACTGCCTGGAACATGCTGCCAGGTTTAGGCAGACAAGATAATGGCATACTGAGGTAGTTGAGGCAGGTACTACAACAACATTTGGAAAAGTATATGGATAGGAATGGTTTAGAGCAGGGGTGTCAAACTAATTTTAAGGTCAGGGGCAAAATGCAACTTCATGCGCGCCAGATTGTGCCGCACACGCATGAACGCTGTCTGATCCGGCAGCGCGGACAGCTGTAGCCCGCTCTGGCATCGGGGAAATCATCCTGTTGGCCGGATCGGGCCCCTTCGCGGGCCGCATCCGGCCTGCGGGCTGCAAATTTGACACTCCTGGTTAGGGGATATGGGCCAAACTCAGGCGGATGGGCCAAAATAGATATGGCATCTTGGATGTTTCGGGAATGTTAGGCCAAAGGCCTGTTTCCATGCTGTGACTTTAACTCTTTCACCTCTCACTCCTAAATTCTGGAACTTCTTCATAGTAATTTGTGGAATGAGCTTCCAGTGAAGGTGGTGGAGGCAGGTTCGTTTTTATCATTTAAAAATAAATTGGATAGTTATATGGATGGGAAGGGAATGGAGGGCTATGGTCTGAACGCAGGTATATGGGACTAGGGGAGATTATGTGTTCGGCACGGACTAGAAGGGTCGAGATGGCCTGTTTCCGTGCTGTAATTGTTATATGGTTATATGGTTATATAATATTCTTCATAATAATACAGGCAAAAGTCCTAAATTATGCATGATTGTAATCTACAATTTAACCAAGCACACAAAACATATCTCTGTTTTGTAGTTTCCATAACCAACCAACTGTGTTTAATCTTTTTTTTGGAGAGACAGCATGGAAGCAGGTCCTTTGTGGCCCACCCACGCCAAACCATCGATCACCCGTTCACAAGTTCTATGTTATCTCACTTCCTCACCCACTCACTACACACTGGGGGTAATTTACAGAGGGCCAATTACCCTCCAAACCCACACATCTGTGGGATGTGGGAGGAAAAACACATCCTCGGAGGAAACCCACACAGTCACAGGGAGAACATGCAAAATATGGATCGAATCCGGATCTCTGGCACTGTGAGAGCAGCTCTATACGCTGCGCTAATTTCAAGTTCGTTATTTTCAAATTTAATTTTAACTTAAATTTTACTTATTTTAAATTTAAATTTCAGTTTGTACAATCGTACTGAATGACAGATTTTGTTCGATTTTCCTAACTATGCCAGAATGATCTCAGATAGAGTCACAGTGTGGCAGACCCTTCTTCTCGACCCGAAACATCACCTATTCCTTCTCTTCAGAAATGCTGCCTGTCCCGCTGAGTTACTCTGGCTTTTTGTGTCTATCTCTACACTCAGCACCCTGACGAATGAACGCCAATGTACCAAAAGCCTTCTTGACCACACTTTCTACCTGTGACACCAATTTAGGGAACTATGTACTTGCACTCCGAGATCCCTCTGCTCTACGACACTCTCCAGAGCTCTGCCATTCACTGCAAAGTTCCTGCCCTAGTTTGACTTCCCAACATTCAACACCTAGCACTTATCTTTATTAAACATAATTAGCCATTCTTCAGCCCACTTGCCCAATCGATCAAGATCCTGCTGTAATTTTTGATAACTATCTACAATGCTGCCCAATTTAGTGTAATCTGCAAATTTACTAATTATGTCGTTACATTTTCATCCAAATCGTTAATATAAAGCACAAACAACAGTGGGCCCAGCACCAATCCTGAGGCACACCACCAGTCACGGGCCTCCAGGCTGAACAACATCCTTCCACCAGCACCCTCTGCTTCCTTCCATAAAGCCAATTCTCCACCCAGTCAGCTCGCTCTCCCGACAGGGATGTAGCTATGAGTGTCTTATGTCCCCACTGTCGACAAGCTTGATCAGAAGTTTAATGGAAACCTGAGAAGTCTGAGCGCTGATGTTTGGCAACATTAACCCGAACGCACAACTTAATTTAAAACATTTCTAGTTTGAAATTGAGGAATTGATTACTTTAAAAAAAATGAGAAGTCCAAGAGAAGCAGTGATCATGTGCTTCAGGTAACATTGAGTGTCAAGCTCCAACACTCCAGGGCTGAGGCAGCCACAGTGCCCCCTGCAAGACAGCCATTCTGCCCTTCTGGGCTAGCAGCATGGCCGGGCTTCAACAACAAACACAACTTGTTGAAGTGAAAACAAGAAAGATCGCCTGATTTTGAAGGCAGCTTCTTCCTCGAAGGGAATAAAAAGAAATTAAGGCAAGAAGAGGTGACTGAAGGAAGCATGATGGTAAATGAAGCTGGAGGAATATGAACGTAATCTTCATGCAATCTCACTTTGTAAAGATGTAATTCTGTGCATACATTGGACAGCTCTGTGGTTCTCTCCGATTACCAAATCTGATTATTTAAAACTTTTTTAAGAATTGCAGGAGTTATATCATTCAAACCCTGAAGATACCTGGTGGCACATTGGTACAGAGGTAGAGTTGCTGCCTTACAGTGCCAGAGACCCAGGTTCGATCCTGATAATGGATGCTGTCTGTATGGAGTATTTACGTTCTCCCTGTGACTGCCTGGGTTATATCCGCAATCTCTGGTTTCCTCCCGCACTCCAAAGACGTAGAGGTTTGTGGGGTGTAATTGTAAATGGGTAAATAGGGTTTGCTTGGTATAATTGTAAATGGCCCCATTGTGTGTAGGATAGTGCTAGTGTGCAGGGATTGATGGTCGGCACGGACTTGGTGGGCCGAAGCGTCAGTTTCTGCGCTGTATCTCTAAACTCCTCTCATTGATTCAAGTGCTTGCACCATTCACCATTGACCATTTTGTCTTTACATGTGCAGTTTGCCAGAGGCGTTTTGTGGATTTGCTGGCCTCACTGTAACTGGGTCCACAGTGCTCAACTACAGGGTTCCAGCGTCAGACATGTTGTTGCTTTGGACATGCAGACCAGCATTCTCCATGACTGGATGATGTCAGCTCCAAAACGATCTTCCATGATCTGCATCAGGTCTAATTTAAACCTACTACCCACTCCTCCCCAATCATCTTATCTGTTTTGTTTCGCTCTGCTTGCAAATCTTTGTGGCTTCTACTGTTCTTTGATTATTCTGTACAAACCAATTGCCCATCTGTCCTTTATTTAGTATTCCATGTGAAACTAAAAATATTAGCTACTTATGAATCTAGACATGACTTTTAAACCAACTGTTGGAAGAACGATGGGTTAATGACATTTAATGCACTTTCGTGGTATGTTTTGTCCATGTTAATGGAGAATCCAATTCCAGGTGTGAGTGAAGATTTCAGACCTTCTACACCACCATCATCTTTACGAAGGAAAGAATCCCCCTTGCACGGCACACAACATTGGGGAAATACCATTGGTGGATCATGGTCGGACGGTGGTTTCAGCAGCTCGACTCTTCCCAAGATGGTTCTCACACACGAGGTCCACTCAAGGCCATTAACACTGTCTCCCACAGAGCCCAGTGGATGGAGTGATCTCATCCACGTCCATCCGCCACCCTAGCCGTAGTTCTCGTTTCACTGTCGTCCTGTTCAGTTTCACTGTTTGTATCACTTGTTAGCACACCTTCCCCTACTATGGACCACTGTGGGTTCCACCTTTCCTTGATCATCGTTGCTGGCTTTGATCTGTCTTTTTTGCATATCTCTCATTAATTTGTTCAATGTACCCTTTTCATTTTTCTCAGTTCCCTCTCCCCTGACTCTCAGTCTGAAAAATGTTCACGACCTGAAACGTCACCTACTCCTTTTCTCCAGAGTTGCTGCCTGACCTGCTGAGTTGCTCCAGCTTTTTGTATCTATCAAGAAGAGTGTTCCCTGAAGGTAAAATGGTAATGGGAGGATGTTGTTGGCAAGAAGGTACCTTATCCAGATGCAGAGATCTACTCTGCTGTTCTGGGGAGTCGGGTCTGAGGGTTACAGTTCTGCTCCAAAACCCCGAAAACTGGCAAAGCCAGAGTTGCGATCAAAACTGTCGAGGATTGGGGTAGGGAAGTCCAGGACAAGGGGTCACAGCTTAAGGATAAGGGGGAAATCCTTTAAAACCGAGATGAGAAGAACTTTTTTCACACAGAGAGTGGTGAATCTCTGGAACTCTCTGCCACAGAGGGTAGTTGAGGCCAGTTCATTGGCTATATTTAAGAGGGAGTTAGATGTGGCCCTTGTGGCTAAGGGGATCAGGGGGTATGGAGAGAAGGCAGGTACGGGATACTGAGTTGAATGATCAGCCATGATCATATTGAATGGCGGTGCAGGCTCGAAGGGCCGAATGGCCTACTCCTGCACCTAATTTCTATGTTTCTATGTTTCTATCACACTGCAGGTGAGATCATTTGTGGAGGGAGTTGCTCACCCAAAAAAGAGGAGGGAATGACAATGAGAAACCTGCTAAGAAGTTGCTCGTTAAATTCCCTGCGAACAACTATGACAACAAACAGTTTGGCTAACACTGTGAAGCAAAGCTTTATTGGGGACGATCAGCCATGATCACAATGAATGGCGGTGCTGGCTCGAAGGGCTGCATGGTCTCCTCCTACACCTATTTTCAAAAGCATTTTCAACCGCACTGCACCGCTTCACTTTTGCAGCAAAGGGATTTCTTGACTAAAGTGTCAACACCTATTCAGGAAGAGCAAATAAAATGAGTTTAACATTGGAAATTTCAAGTTCAAGTTCAAGTTCAAGTTCAAGTGAGTTTATTGTCATGTGTCCCTGTATAGGACAATGAAATTCTTGCTTTGCTTAAGCACACAGAAAATAGTACGCATTTACTACAAAACAGATAAATGTGTCCATATACCATGATATAAATATATACACACATGAACAAATAAACTGGTAAAGTACAAGTAAATAAATAATCACAGGAGGGAAGAAATAGAGAGTCATATCTGGCTGAAGATAGACACAACATGCTGGAGTAACTCAGCAGGTCAGGCAGCATCTCTGGACAAAAGGAAGAGGTGACTTTTCAGGTTGAGACTCTTCTTCATCTGGCTGGTTGACATAAAGTGAAGATGCATTTGGAAGCACAGATAACTCCACACAATAACTCGCAATTACAGCTAAGGTAAAGCAGACAAAATATTAAGCATTACCTTTAGGAAAACTTTTGTTCTTCAACTTTTGATTCCTATCTTCTGAACACAAAAGACCTGATGAAAATGGTGCCTTTTCACCCTGGCATTGCAAGCTGTAACCACTTGCTCCATGTCCTGAATGGGTTTTACCAAAGCCGCCCTCACAGTTAGTACTTCTCAACTCTTTGGGTAACTGTTTTGACCGTTGAAGTGTTTCAAAGTCTGTTAAGCAAAGGGCATATCTTAGTATTCATCAGAATCTGTTCTTACAACCCAAAGCAAAGAGAATAAAGTAGGCTTTCCCTGTGTAAAGGATGCCTCACCACTGCTTTATTCAGTGCAATTTTTATTTTTGCTAGATTACTGTCTGCATTGATGACCAAGCTGTCCACATATGGAGCACGTCAGGTGATTCGAGGATTGCTAAGTTTTGTTGTGCTCCATCTGCTCAGAACCAAATACTGCAGGAAATAAAGGCGCAGCAGACCAGTGTTTGAAGGGGATGAAGAGGATGGGGGTTATACACAGCAAAGAGTAGCCGGAAGCCAGAGGATTGGGAAACCTTCATAGGACAACAGAAAGGAACAAAACGGGCAATACGGGCTGAAAAGATGAAGTACGAAGGGAAGCTGGCAGGAAGTTAAAGAAGGAGAGTAAAAGCTTCTTTAGAAATGTTAAGGGAAAAAGAGTAACAAAGTCAAATGTGGGTCCCTTGAAGGCAGACACAGGTGAAATTATTATGGGCAACAAGGAAATGGCAAAAGAGTTGAATAGGTACTTTGGATCCGTCTTCACTAACGAAGACACAACCAATCTCCCAGATGTACTGGAGGACAGAGGATCTAAGGGGGTCGAGGAA
The DNA here is from genome assembly GCF_028641065.1 of Leucoraja erinaceus. NCBI lineage: Eukaryota > Metazoa > Chordata > Chondrichthyes > Rajiformes > Rajidae > Leucoraja > Leucoraja erinaceus. Next base: position 32,665,272 of record NC_073403.1, read on the forward strand.
CTGAAATAAATTTTCATTAGGCGAGAGATAGTATTGGATAGGCTAATGGGACTGAAGGATGATAAATCCCCGGGGCCTGATGGTCTGCATCCCAGGGTCCTCAGGGAGGTGGATCCAGAAATAATGGACGCATTGGTGATCATTTTCCAATGTTCAATAGATTCAGGATCAGTTCCTGTGGATTGGAGGAATAGCTAATGTTATCCCACTTTTCAAGAAAGGAGCGAGAGAGAAAACGGGGAATTACAGACCAGTTAGCCCGACTTTGGTGGTGGGAAAGATGCTGGAGTCAATTATTAAAGAGGTGATAATGGGGCATTTGGTTAGCAGTAAAAGGATTAGTCCAGGTCAACATGGATTTATGAAAGGGAAATCATGCTTGACTAACCTTCTGGAATTTTTTGAGGATGTGACAAGTAAAATGGATGAAGAGGAACCTGTGGATGTAGTGTATCTAGACATTCAGAAAGCCTTTGGAGACTGGTGACTAAAATTAGAGCAAATGGTATTGGGGGTAGGATGTTGACATGGATAGAAAATTGGTTGGCAGACCGGAAGCAAAGAATAGGAGTGAACAGGTCCTTTTCAGAATGGCAGGCAGTGGCGAGTGGAGTGTCGCAAGGCTCGGTGTTGGGGCCGCAACTGTTTACCATATATATTAATGATTTGGAAGATGGAATTAGGAGCAACACTAGCAAGTATGCGGATGACACAAAGCTGGGTGGCAGTATGAACTATGAAGAGGATGTTAGGAGGTTGTAGGGTGACCTGGGCATGTTGAGTGAGTGGGCAGATGCATGGCAGATGCAGTATAATATAGATAGATGTGAGGTTATCCACTTTGGTGGCATAAACAAGGGGGCAGATTATTATCTCAATGGGGTTAGGTTAGGTAAGGGGGAGGTGCAGCGAGACCTGGGCGTCCTTGTACACTGGTCACTGAAAGTTGGCTTACAGGTACAGCAGGCAATGAAGAAAGCTAATGGAATGTTGGCCTTCATAACAAGAGGATTTCAGTATAGGAGTAAAGAGGTTCTTCTGCAGTTGTATAGGGCTCTGGTGAAACCACATCTGGAGTATTGTGTATAGTTTTAGTCTCCTAATTTGAGGAAGGATATCCTTGTGATTGAGGCAGTGCAGCGTAGGTTCAAGAGATTGATCCCTGGGATTGCGGGACTGTCATATGAGGAAAGATTGAAAAGACTAGGCTTGTATTCACTGGAGTTTAGAAGGATGAGGGGAGATCTTATAGAAACATATAAAATTATAAAAGGACTGGACAAGCCAGATGCAGGAAAAATGTTCCCAATGTTGGGCAATTCCAGAACCAGGGGCCACAGTCTTAGAATAAAGGGGAAATCATTTAAGACTGAGGTGAGGAAAAAAGTCATCCTCCTATGCTCCAAGGAATAGAGTCCCAGCCTACTTAACCTCTGCCTATAGCTCACTGCCTCTTGTCCTGGCAACATTCTCGTAAATCTTCTCTGTACCCTTCCAACTTGACAACATCTTTGATAAAACAGTGCCCAGAACTGAACACAATAACTCTAAATGTGGCCTCACCAATGTCGTATCTAACTACAACATGACCTCCCAACTTCTTTACTCTGACTGATGAAGGACAATCTGCCAAAAGCCTTTTTGACAACCCAATCTTCCCGCGACTCCACCTTGAGGGAACTGTGCACCTGCATTCCTAGATCCCTCTGCTCTGCAACAGCCCTATCATTCACCGTGTAGGTCCAGCTCATTTTAGACTTCACAAAATAGAAATATAGAAAATAGGTGCAGGAGGAGGCCATTCGGCCCTTGGGCCAGCACCACCATTCATTGTGATCATGTCTGATCGTCCCCAATCAATAACCCGTGCCTGCCTTCTCCCCATATCCCTTGATTCCACTAGCCCCTAGAGCTCTATCTAATTCTTAAATCCATCCAGTGATTTGGCCTCCACTGCCCTCTGTGGCAGGGAATTCCACAAATTCATAACTCTCTGGGTGAAAACGTTTTTTCTCACCTCAGTCCTAAATGGCCTCCCCTTTATTCTAAGACTGTGGCCCCTGGTTCTGGACTCGCCGAACATTGGGAACATTTTTTCTGCATCCAGCTTGTCCAGTCCTTTTATAAGTTTATATGTTTCTATAAGATCCCCCCTCTATTCTAAACTCCAGTGAATACAAGCCTAGTCTTTCAATCTTTCCTCATATGACAGTCCCGCCATCCCAGGGATAAATCTCGTGAACTTACGCTGCACTGCCAAAATGAAACACCTCACATTTCTCTGTATTAAATTCCATCAACCATTCCTCAGTCCACTTGGCCAATTGATCAAGATCGGGTTTCAATTTTTCACAACCATCTTCACTATATGCAAAACCACCCACTTTTGTATCATCTGCAACCTTGCTAATAATCTTACCATGTATGTTCTCATCCAAATTTTTGATATAGATGACAAACAGTAACAGGCCCAGCACAGAACCCTGAGGCACACCACTAGTCACAGGCCTCCAGTCCAAGAAGCAACCTTCCACCATCACCCTCTGCTTCCTTCCATTAAGCCAATTTTCTATCCACTCAGTTATCTCTCCTTGGATCCCATGTGATCTAACCTTCCAGAGCAGCCTACCTTGGTTGGTTTATTGGTTTCTTGGTCCTCCAAAATATTCCAAATTGAATTTAAACTGGAGGTGGTACCATGAGGAACCTTGTGGAATGTTTTACAGAGGTCCATGTATACATTATCTTTACCTCTGCCCTCATCAACCTTTTTGGTCACGTCTTCAAAAAAACTCAGACTTGTGAGATTCGAACACCCACGAACAAACCCATTTTGGCTATCCCTAATCAACTTTTGTCTGTCTAAATCCCTGTATATCCTATTCCTCAGAATACCCGTTAGTAATTTTCTAACTACAGATGTTAAGCTCTAATTACTTTACAGATGTAATGAGGGAGGAAACTGGAGCAACCGGAGAAAACCCACGCTCTCATGGAGAGAATGTACACACTCTGTACAGAGAGCAATTGTAGTCAGGATGGAACCTGGTCTCTGGCGCTGTAAGGCAGCAACTCTGCCGCTGTGGCACTGTGATGATCTTAGTCGGGGAAATGAATAAAGATAGTCACAAAGTGCGGGAGTAACTCAGCGGGTCAGGCTGCATCTCCGGAGAAAAAGGATAGGGTGGGGATGGGACCATTCATCAAACTGAAAATAGGGGTTGAGCCGGAGAGGTGGAGGAGAGAAAAGATCAGGACCAATCAGGGCCGGGAGGATATACAAACAGCGTACAGCCAACACCCATAGTCAGGATCAAAGCCAGGTCTCTGGCATTGTAAGGCAGCATCTCTACTGCTGCACCACTGTGCCGGTTATAGTAATGATTTGGAATCGATCATTGGACTAGATCCTGCAGAGTCCTCACTTACCTCGAATGGTCACTGTTGCACTGCTTGATACTCTTCCCCAGGGACTTTCTGCAACACACACATACGTGCCAGCATCCTCTGGCAAGCAGTCCTCAATCACCCACTGAGCAACACCATCACTGACAGAAGCATGGCCAAACTTTGCAGCCTTACCTGAAACAGACCAGAAGGTTATCAGACATACCATTCATCAACAAATGTCAATTACTATTAAAACACAAAAATACTTGAGCTATAACATCAGGATAAGTATTCAACCAAGAAAACCACCCCAAAGCCAAAGTAGTATCTAAACTGCCGATACCAACATGCCAGGGACAGTGACTAACTCTATATTCAGTAATAAGTTATCAGCATGTTACCTAGCACATAAACCTAGGCATGTAGATGCCAGTATATCATTGGGGTTATCAAGTGAGCACCTCCCTTCATTGGTGTTCCATTGAGTTAGGCCCACAACAACTCAGGAAGACACAGTTAGTTCTGGTGTCCCTGAAACAGCCCCCTCAATACCTGCTCCCACCACCTATGCTAAGCACTAAGCAGCTAACTATGTAAATATCTACTAAGTAAGAGAAATCACAGAAGATTAATTCAACACTCAAACAAATGCTAAACACTCACATCCTGTCTTACACTTGTCCTAACCTACCACCAAGCAATCGTAGTCCTGATAATATCAACCTCATGTAATATGCAATCCACTGAAGATACAATTTAAAATTAATATAGCCTGGGAATTTATTGCTACCTATTATTGTAGGAAAGCAACACACTCTCCAGAGCAGTTCACACCCATCCATGGATCAAGTAATTGCATTTGCATGCGGCCAAGAACTGTGATTGGGATTTTGATGTGTCCAATTTTGGCTGCTGGTGATTGTTCACCTGGACATTGATACCTCATTGTGTACAATCAATTATCCAGTTGATTAAAGATGCCTGCATTGTGTAGGAATCGCAATGCTTCATCGCCATCTACTGTGGCTTCAGCATGTAACAATTATTGTGCCTGATATGCGATGGTAGCATTCGTGTTTTACTTTTAGTTTTAGAGCTCCAGCGTGGAAACAGGCCCCCCGGCCCACTGAGTCTGCACCGATCAACAATCATACATACTCTAATTCTATCCCATACACAAGGGACAATTTAAAGAAGCCAACCGACCTACAAACTGGCAGTCATTTAAAGAGTGAGGAAATCCATAGATTAGATTAGATTAGATTAGATTAGATTAGATCCTTTATTTGTCATTCAGACCTTTCGGTCTGAACGAAATGTCATTGCCTGCAGCCATACATATAATAATAAACAACAAAACACACAATAAACACAAATTAACATCCACCACAGTGAGTTCACCAGGCACCTTCTCACTGTGATGGAGGCAAAAGTCTTAAAGTTACTGTCTCTTCCCTCCTCATTCTCCCTGCGCTGAGGCGATATGTTGTTACCCCACCGGGCAATGGTAGTCAGTCCTGCGGCTCAACCGAGCTCCGTGAATGGGCCGGTTCAAGCTCCGCGGTCTAGGGTGGTTGAAGCTGCCGCCCTCCAGTCCAGCGGACGCAGCTGTTGCCGCGGGAGCTCCGGAAAACAGGCACCAGCCTGTGACCTGCTAGTTCCCGACGATGTCGTCCACTGGCCCGCGGACGAGCCCCGGATTCAAGTCAGCGCCGCCGGAATGCTGCCTCACCCACCGGAGCACCGTCTCAGCACTGAGTCGGGCAGCCCTCACCGGAGCGCCTTCTCAGCCCCGAGTAGGCCCGTCCACACCGGAGCGCCGTCTCAGCCCCGAGTAGGGCCGTCCACACCGGAGCGCCGTCTCAGCCCTGAGTCGGGCCGTCCACACCGGAGCGCTGTCTCCGCCCCGAGTTGGGCCACCCTCACCGGAGCGCTGTCTCAGCCCCGAGTTGGGCCACCCTCACCGGAGCGCCGTCTCACCCCCGAGTTGGGCCGCCCTCACCGGAGCACAGCCTCAGCCCGAGTCGTGCCGCTGCCACTGGAACGCCACCACAGCTCCGAATTCGGTCAGCCTCGCGTTGGTAAGTCGTGGCTGGCTCTGCTTCCAAAGCTTCGAGGTCGGTCACAGTTGGAGGCCGCCAGCTCCGCAATTAGGCCTCAGGGCAGGCGGAGGCAGAGAAGGGGGGATACGACAGAAAGAGTCGCATTCCCCCGAAGGGAGAGACAGAAAACCATGTTTCAGCCCCCCCCCCCCCCCACACATAACACAACCTAATAACTAAAATTTGACTAAAACAAGACTAAAAAAAATCAACAACAAAAAAGTAAAGACAGACGGACTGCAGGCGAGCCACAGCCGTTCAACAGCACCGCCACTTCCGTAGGTGCTAAGATTATCAGCCAATCACCAAATCGACTGTATGGACTTTGTACGTTCACCCTGTGACCAGCATGGGTTTTCTCCGGGATCTCTGGTTTCCTCCCGCACTCCAAATATGTACAGGTTTGTAGGTTAAGTGCTTTGGTAAAATTATAAATTGTTCCTAGTGTGTAGGGTAATGTTAGCATGCGTGGATTGCTAGTTGGCGGGGACTTGATGGGTCGAAGGACCAGTTTCGCACTGTATCTCCAAACTAAACTGAAACGAAATCCAGTCACTTAACATGTCAAAATTCTGACCAAAGCATTTCACATATCCAGTGTTCATTATCCATTTCAGTATTCAGTATTTACTTTAATGTCATTTTAACTGAGTATTTACATACACAGATGAAACAAAAACATTGTTTCTCAATCAGTTCCCATCAGTCCAGTTAATAAAAACAGAATAAATACATATAGCTTTAAAAATTAAAATGACCATATCTAAAATAGGCCTAATAATTGAAATAAAAACAGACATTCAGACCGAACAGTGGCTTTGCTTTGACAGGTGCCTAACTGTCAAAGTATGGGCGAGGTTAGATGTGTTGGTGTATGATATATGGGGAGGGGACACAGTCCGTTAACCAGTCTTATTGCCTGTGGAAAGAAGCTGTGTAGCATTCGGCTGGTTTTGCAGCTGATGCTCCTGTACCTCTTCCCAGATGGCAGAATGGAGAAGATGTGGTGTGATGGATGATAGGGGTCCTTAATAATGGAGATAGCTCTGCTGATGCTCCGCTTCTTATAGATCTCCAACAGAAAGGGGAGTGGGGCACCAATGATCCTACTGGCTATCTTCACTATCCTGTGAAGTTGGTTTTGCTCATAAGTCTTGCAGCTTCCAAACCAGGGAGTGATGCCGTAGGTCAATATACTCTCGATGGTGCCCCTGTAGAAGGTACTTTAATGAACAGTAGGGAGACCTGCTTTCCTTAGTCTCCGGAGGGAGTGGAGCCGCTGCTGAGCTCTTTTGATCACTGCTATATTAACCTTGATCCCTCTATACCCTTTTCATGAGCCAGTCTGTTCTTTACAAGTGACGCAGCACTAGAGTGTGTGAGCAGTTGGTGCCAGGGCTCAAGCTCACCATTTAGTAACCAGGAGATGGTGATTGGACTTGTTCCAACAACTGTGCCCTGCAGTACGATGGTGCTGCTTTCATCAGCTGTGACATCCGTCAGGGGTTTTGTGAAAACCGGGCACTCTGCAGGTACAAAAGTGACAGTAGTGTTAGTACAGATACACAATGCTGGTGGTGCAAAACCTTTTACACTTGAGACTTTAGAGATACAGCGCTGGGCAGGGATTGAAATATGGAAGCAGAGGGATGGTGGGTGGATGGGAACGGTAGGGGGAGGGATAAAGAGAAATGGGAGAAGGAGAAAGAAGTTTCTTGTGGAAACTGAAGCTTGAGGATCAGGTACAGAAAGTCACGAGTTCATGTCTGAGGAGAAAGATGAGATCCTTTGTGACTGATTGGAGTCTGTGAACTGGTCTGTATTCGGGAACTCTGCAGCCCAACATAATGATTATGCATTGCGTCACAAACTTCATCAGTAAGTGTGTAGAGGAATGCATGTCAAAGTAGTCAATCGGAGGCTTCCCCACCTGGAAACCACTGATGAACCACAAGTCCACTCCCAGGTAAAGTTCTTGTAACATTCAAGTTGGATGCAGGAAATATCGGTACAGCATTCCAAAAGACATCAGGGATGTCAAGAAGCAATTCTGGACAAAGCTAGAGTGCCAGAATAACTACACAGACAACCATCGATTGTGACTAGGCTTCAGGCTAAATGTTTTACAAAGCAAAGTCAGCTGGTATCGCTGACAACAACGCATCCGTCCTCGAACAGCTCAATACATTTTGTGCTCACATTGAACAGAAGGTCAGGGAAATGCCGCCGGCCTGGATCATCTGAATAACAAGAACATAGTCAGACAGTACAGAAAGATAGACAATCAGACTCTTTTTTTCCCCACAATGGAAAAACCAAATAGGAGAGAGCGGAGCTTTGAAGGTGAGAGGGGCAAAGTTTAAAGGGGATGTGCGGTGCAAATTATTTTTGTACAGTGTGCCTGGACCATGCTGCCAGGGATGGTAGTTGAGCAATTACATTAGTGGCATTTAAAATACTATTGGATAGGTATATAGATATACAGGAAATAGCGGGACATGGATTATGTATGTAGATAAATGATGGCCATGGCATTATGTTCAGCACATTATGGGCTGAAGGGCCTGTTCTTGTGTTGTACTGGTCTGTTCTATGACACCAATGTTAAATTTCTGATTATTGACTATAGCTCTGCTATCAACACCATAATTTTTGTTTTGATTTGATTTAATTTATTGTAATTGTCTTCAATTAAGAGACAATTAAATTATCTTTCCCTTACAGTCATACAAAAAAACAACACAAAAAACCCCACAAAAACACATGAACACAGTAGTCCACAACACAAACATCCCCACAGCGGCACCAACGTTCCCCACTGTGAGGGAAGGAACCAAAGTCCAGTCAACCTCCTCACTAATGTTCCCCAATGTTCACCCTTGGTCCTCAGGAAGCACAACCTGGACTCTAACCTGCTGCTGACCTTCTACCGCTCGTCCATCGAGAGCCTGCTGACATACTGCATTACAGCATGGTATGGCAGCTGCACCATGGCAGACAGGGAGAGGCTTCAGAGGGTAACCAGGACAGCGCAGAGGATCATTGGTTGCCCTCTCCCCTCCCTGATGGACATCTACACCTCCCGCTGCTTTAGCAGGGCAAAGAAGATCACCAAAGACAGCTCCCATCCTGCGTTTGGACTGTTCGACCTGCTGCCCTCTGGAAGGCGCTATAGGTGCATCAAATCCAGGACAAACAGACTCAGGAATAGCTGCTTCCCGAGAATTATATCTACCATAAATTCAAATCCACACATGCACTGACTACACCGCCCAACACGGACTTCCATCTGTATATATGTATATATGTATGTAGCGCCGTAGAATTTGTGCACCTATTCCCCCCCCCCCCATCTCCCTTCTGTTTTGTTTTTCTGTTTCTTGTTTTTTTGTGTAAAATTGTATGTATGCACTGAGTACGAGCAGCTTTCAGTTTCACTGTACTTGTATAGTGACAATAAATGGCATATCTATCATATCTATCTTTTTTGCTTAAGTCCAAGTCAAGAGTCAAGCGAGTTTTATTGTCATGTGTCCCAGATAGGGCAATGAAATTCTTGCTTGCTACAGAACAGGAGATAAAGGTTCAGTGTGTCTATAAACTATAGACCATATATCTACACAATAAATAAACAGATACAATGCAATAGGCTGTTATTTTTCAGAGTTTGGTGGTGGTGGGTCCACCAATTTAAATTCCATTTCGAATATTTTTGGAGGATCAGGAAACCAAGAAGTAAGAGTTACTCCAGGGAGTTACTGCAGCTCCAGGGAGTGATTCTGTGTTGTTTTTCTGCGGTCGCGGTGAGGCAGCAACTGGACAGCAATGGCGGCCAGAACTCCCACAATGCAAAGGGAGGGAGAAAGTGGCCGACGCCGGCCAGTTGTCGTGGCAGTGCGCATGTGCAGGGCCGCACATGCGCACAACCACGGCCGGTGATGTGCTCGGCGGCCAGCCGTTCCGAGTGGAGACCCGAGACCCGAGTCCCGAGACCCGAGTCCCGAGCGCTAGCGCCGAGTGGAGACCCGAGACCCGAGTCCCGAGACCCGAGTCCCGAGCCGAGCGCTAGCGCCGAGTGGAGACCCGAGACCCGAGTCCCGAGCCGAGCGCTAGCACCGAGGGGAGACCCGAGAGCTAAAGCCGAGCCGAGACCCGGACACAGATGTATTTGTCCAAAGTCTTTTAAATGTTGTTGTAGTTCCTGCCTCAACTGCCTCTGGCTGCTCGTTCCATTATTCCACTCAGCCTCTGTGTGAAAAGGTCCTTATTCAATCTTTTTCCTCTCACCTTAAACCTATGTCCCTTTGCTCTCTCGATTTCCCTACTCTGGGTTTTCACCCTATCTCTTCCCCTCATGATTTTATGCAGCTCCTTAAGATCACTCATCAGTCTCCTGCACTCCAAGGAATATCGTCCTTGCTTGCCCAACCTCCCCCTATAGCTCAGGCCCTGGCAAAATCCTTGTAAAGTTTCTCTGCTCTCTTGTGTAGGAAAGAACTGCAGATGCTGGTTTAAATCGAAGGTAGGCCCAAATGCCGGAGTAACGCAGCGGTACATGCAGCATCTCTGGAGAGAAGGAATGGGTGATGTTTCGGGTCGAGCCCACTTCTTCAGATGTCACCCACTCCTTCTCTCCAGAGATGCTGCCTGTCCCGCTGAGTTACTCCAGCATTTTGTGTCTACCTTCCCTGCACGTTCTCTACCTTCTCCAGTTTAACAACAGCTTTCAGGGTGACCTAAACTGAACACAACAATAAAAATCTAGCCGCACCAACGTCTTGTACAACTGCACCATAACATCCCAACTTTTATATTCAATATTTAAGAGGGAACTGCAGATGCTGGAGAATCGAAGGTTACACAAAAAAGCTGGAGAAACTCAGCGGGTGCAGCAGCATCTATGGAGCGAAGGAAATAGGCAACGTTTCGGGCCGAAACCCTTCTTCAGACTGATCGGGGGCGGGGGTGGGTGGGGACAAGAAAGGGAAAAAGGAGGAGTAGCCCGAAGGCTGGGGGATGGGAGGAGACAGCAGGGGGGCTGAGGAAGGGGAGGAGACAGCAAGGACTAACAAAATTGGGAGAATTCGATGTTCATGCCCCCGGGATGCAGACTCCCCAAACGGAATATGAGGTGCTGTTCCTCCAATTTCCGGTGCTGCTCGCTGTGGCCATGGAGGAGACCCAGGACAGAGAGGTCGGAGACGGAGTGGGAGGGGGAGTTGAAGTGCTGAGCCACCGGGAGGTCAGCTTGGTTATTGCGGACCGAGCGGAGGTGTTCGGCGAAACGATCGCCCAACCTCCGCTTGGTCTCACCGATATAGATCTGCTGACATCTAGAGCAGCGGACGCAATAGATGAGGTTGGAAGAGATGCAGGTAAACCTCTGTCGTATTCAATACCCTGGCTGATGAATCCTCCTTGACCACCACATCTACCTGTGACATCACTTTCAAGGAACTGTGTACCTGCACTAGTAGATCCCCCTGCTATTCTCTTAACAAACTAAAAAATAACAAAAAGAAAGAAAATACAAACAGACTGCCAGTAGGGCAATCATCTCCCCCGGCGCCCCTGGTGGTATGATAATTTTGTTTATTTTGTTCATGTATTTTAAATTGTAATGATGGTTCATCAGTATGTTGCTTCTCAGGAGCAGGGAGGTTCTACTGCAGTTGTATAGGGTCTTGGTGAGACCACACCTGGAGTATTGCGTGCAGTTTTGGTCTCCAAATCTGAGGAAGGACATTATTGCCATAGAGGGAGTGCAGAGAAGGTTCACCAGACTGATTCCTGGGATGTCAGGACTGTCTTATGAAGAAAGACTGGATAGACTTGGTTTATACTCTCTAGAGTTTAGGAGATTGAGAGGGGATCTTATAGAAACTTACAAAATTCTTAAGGGGTTGGACAGGCTAGATGCAGGAAGATTGTTTCCGATGTTGGGGAAGTCCAGGACAAGGGGTCACAGCTTAAGGATAAGGGGGAAATCCTTTAAAACCGAGATGAGGAGAACTTTTTTCACACAGAGAGTGGTGAATCTCTGGAACTCTCTGCCACAGAGGGTAGTTGAGGCCAGTTCATTGGCTATATTTAAGAGGGAGTTAGATGTGGCCCTTGTGGCCAAGGGGATCAGAGGGTATGGAGAAAAGGCAGGTACGGGATAGTGAGTTGGACGATCAGCCATGATCATATTAAATGGCGGTGCAGGCTCGAAGGGCCGAATGGCCTACTCCTGCACCTAATTTCTATGTTTCTATGTTTCTCTATTCCCTCTTTTTAATAATTACTTTGACTCTGACATTGTTTCTTGTGTTTCTCATTGACTCAACCTGATATCACAATTGCATAGTTTAATCTGATTGCGTGGAACATGCATTGTTGCAACTTGTTGCAAGAGTCACACTCTACACGATTTGCAAACTGGTCAAAATATTTACTTTTATGTAGAGCTTGTGGTTTCAGAACTTTGTGTAGAATACATCCTCTCATCTGCCGAAGCTCTGCTTTAATGACCACTTTTAAGTCTGAAGAACGGTTTCGGCCCGAAACGTTGCTTATTTCTTTCACTCCAGAGATGCTGCTGCACCCGCTGTGTTTCTCCAGCACTTTTGTCTACCATCTATTTTCCAGCATCTGCCGTTCCTTCTTAACCACTTTTAAATACATGGGTGAGAGTTTCCTGCTGCTGTAACAAGTCCCTCTACACAGCAGAACTTTAACAACAGCATGGTTTACAAGCAGCCTAGTCTGCAGACTCAGCTTCCGGCAAAATTAACTGGCCACTTCTGCAAACATCCCTCACACTACATTTAGGGAAAGTGAAGGAGGAAGTACTTTAACTGTAGTTTAAACTTCCTGTTAAGGTAATGAATAAAATTAGATCAAAGCTATGCAGCACATTAACAGAGCCTTCAACCACAATCTGTCCAAGTTGCCCAACCAAGCCTGGTCCATATCCCTCCAAACCTGTCTTCCCCATGTAATTGTCCAAGTGTCTTTTAAATGTTACTACACCAAGCGCAGACCCATTGGGTCTGCTCCCCCAATGCACCCGTCCCCTACCCGTAGCCCCCATGGGAGGCGTGGTCCTCCAACTTAACCCGTTGCCGAAGGTAAGATTCGAGCACTCCTCAGCAAAGATCAAAGCTCATGAGCCTCCCCAGCACTGCAATACCAATTGACCCTCCCCCTCCTGTCCTGCCAGGAGCTATGATTTCAAAGTAAAAAAACATTTTAAAACATTTTCAGTAATGAGTCGAGAAATAAAGCCTGAAATTTTCAGATAAGTAGAATGTGAGTCTCGTAAACCTCCTCTGGACACTCTCCAAATGCCAGCTTCCTCAGATATGGGGCCCAAATCTGCTCACAAAACACCAAAAGCAGTCTGACCAGCATATTATAGAGCCTCAGTGTTACATTCCCGCTTTTATATTATCGCAATGAATGTTAACATTGCATTTGCCTTCCTTAGTTGCCCCCCCCCCCCCCCCCCCCCCCCCCCCCTCGGTCATGACTGGCCATGGGTGATGGATCCTAGTTTGCAGGTGATGTGTGGTCGGATGCAAGCCTGGGCGATGTCATATGGAGGACAGGCTGTTGCCCATGCAGTACGTCCCATCTCTCCACGTCGCTGATCAATCGAAAGGAACAGAAGGGCCATTACAGTTTGGCACCAGCGCCGTCGCAGGAGCTGCCAGAGCGAGGTTGTAGACAACGACAACTTATCTTAGGGGCTCCGACTCCAGATTTTCTTGAGGTTTATCCAGGAGCCATTTCCATGACTGGATATGGCCACAAGGCAGTGGAGGTTTTAAATCAGTTTTCCCTCTCCTAGATGGACCACCTTCCCAGGCTGACGAGCCCCATCTCATGGGGGCGGGAGTGTCTACCTTCCCATGCAGGACTATAGCACCTGGCCACTGCCTTCCTTACTACCAATTCAACCTGAAAGTAACCTGTTGTGAATCCTGCACTAGAATTCACAAATCCCTTTGCACCTCTAATTCCTGAATCCTCTCCCCATTTGAAAATAGTCTACATCTTTATTTTTGAAACCAAAGTGTATCACTACACTTTGCTAAGCTATATTCCATCTGCTGCATCTCTGCCCACTCTCCTAACCTGTCCAAGTCCTTCTGCATAGTTCCTGCTTCCTCTACACTACCTGCCACTCCACCTATCTTCATGTTGTCTGCAAACTTGGCCACAAAGCCTTCAATTCCATTATCCAAATCATTGATTATACAATGTGAAGCAGCAGCAGCCCCATGTGGAACACCGCTAGTCAACAGCAGCCAACCTGCAACCCATGCTAATATCTTCCCTCTGATACCATGGGTCCTCACTATATTTATTCCTCACTAAGCCATATTTAAGAGGGAGTTAGATGTGGCCCTTGTGGCTAATGGGATCAGGGGGAATGGAGAGAAAGCACGTACAGGATACTGGGTTGGATGATCAGCCATGATCATATTGAATGGCGGTACAGGCTCGAAGGGCCGAATGGCCTATTCCTGCACCTATTTTCTATGTATTTATGTTTCTCACCTTGTGCAGCAGGCTCACATGCGGCACCTTATCAAAGGCCTTCTGAAAATCAAAGTAAACAACATCCACTGACTCTCATTTGTCTATCCTGCTATTTATTTCTTCAAAAAATCCCAACAGATTTGTCGGGCAAGATCACTCCTTTCACAAAACCATGCTGATTTTGGCTTGTTTTATGGTGTGCTTGTGATTACAGGTTGAAGACTGATTTTCCAGCACGCTCGGTTCCAGAGCCTTTCTGGATTATCGTTTCTCAGGGTCGACAAAGGTCACATGATAAAGAAGCAACAATACGAATACTGGCACACAAATGACACCCTTCCCATGTCTCTAAAGCACATGGAATGGCAGAAACATAAATAAAACAAGTAAGAGATGTAAGCTGAATGTGAATGGAATGACCTGCTGACCTATCCCCAGCTCCCACTGTCTCCCTGGTCATTTGGGGCCCGGCATCCGACCCCTCTCCCGACTAGCAAAGTGCACCGGCCAGCGAGTCTTTCTTCACCCACCGCACGTTACCCTGGGACAGCACTTTCTTCGGGTCACAGCCCCCTCCCCCCACGCTCCCCAGATCCTCAGCCCTTCCCTTCCTCCCCCTCTTATCCTCATCAAGATTCAATCTCCAATTCCAAGCTGCAGTTTAAACATCATTAACTCACAACAAAAACCTAACTAATTATTTTATCTTTGCTTGTGGGTCAAAGATCCACACAAATATAGTTTATAACTTCAAAGACAACCCATGTTTGTTAATTTTAACGGTCTTCTAAGTACACTTAATCTTTGCAGTTCAAAGAGCAATGCAGATTAAAGAAAAGCCACAACCAGTGCTTGTTTACAAAGAAAGTATATCAGAATCTTAAATGAAGGAAACCCAGAAACAAACTGAATTTGTATATAAATAACCAGACCTCCCTTGATGGGCTTTCATTTGAGAAATGATATTAAATAACTGGGCCGTTGAGCCAATATGAAATAAAAGAGATACTGCCGTTCAACAATGTGTAGATGCGTACTCTATGTATAACTCTAATCCTCCCCAATTCTTGTCAGTGTTTCCTTACTAATTAACATGCATTTGCAACAGTAGTGGTAATCTTTCCTTCAGGTCAGAAGTTACCTGCAAGTGGTGTCACAGTGGTGTATAGTGGTGAAAGCAACCTTTAGCACGCTGGCCCTCATTAGTTTAGTTTACAGATACAGCCCGGAAACAGACCCTTTAGCCAACAGAATCTGCTCTGACCAGCGATCCCCTATGATCTTGTTCTGTTCGACACACTAGGGACAATTTACAGAAGACAATTAACCTGCAAATCTACACGTTTTTGGAATCCGGAAGAAATCGGAGCACTGGAAGAAAATGCATGCAGTCACAGGGAGAAAGTGGAAATGCCACAAAGACAGCACCCGTAATCAAGATCGAATCCGGGTCTCTAGTGCAGCAAGGCAACAAATCTGCTGCTGTGCCACTGTGCCAACCTTAGTCATGGAAATGCATATAGATAATGACAAAGTGCTGGAGTAACTCAGCAGGTCAGGCAACATCTCTGGATAAACAAGATGGGTGACGTTTTGAGCCGGGATGGGACCCTTCTTCAGACTGAAAGTAGCGGGTGGGGTGAAGAACTGGAGGTGAGAAAAGACCAGGAGCAATCAGGGCTAGGCACCAATAACCTCAGGCAGTAGGCCCATTGTTGGCTGGGGAAGGTATGATCTCAAAGAGAGAAACAACGTGGAGAACTGTGCAACTGGTAAAATGACTAGGGTGGAGGAAGGGGACAGGGGGCAAAAGGACATTAAAGTAGAAGTTATTTAAAATTTGAGAATTCAGTGTTCATACCGTTAGGTAGTAAGCTGCCCAAGCCAAATATGAGGTGATGTTCCTCCAATTTGTGTGTGGCCTCACTCTGGCAATGGAGGAGGCCCAACACAGAAAGGTCAGAATGGGAATTGAAATGGTTTATGACCGGGAAATTACGTAGACCTTGGCGGACCAAGCGCTGATGTTCAGCAAATCGGTCACTGAGTCTACTTTTGGTCTCGCTGATGTACAGGAGTCCACATCAGGAACACTGATGCAGATGAGGTTGGAGGAGGTGCATGTGAACCTCTCTCTATCCTGAAAAGACCCCTAGAGCTCTATCTAACTCTCTTTTAAATTCATCCAGTGAATTGGCCTCTACTGCCTTCTTTGGTAGAGAATTCCACAAATTCGCAACTCTTGAAAAAGCTACTTATCTTAACTACTAAACCAGGTTCGCTTCTTAATAAACAGACACCACCCAAACTGTTTGGTAGACCAGTTCAAAACTTTACTTAACATCGGCCGATGGAAGGGAGGGAGAACTCCAGCTAAGTGACCAATGTAGACACTTAACTGTGCTCAGCCACCTTCTCTGAACAACAGAATTACATTGCCTTAAATAGGGTTTTTTTGTCCCCTTAGCACATTCCACAGACATTAGTCATGGTCAGAGGTACAGGAAAAGGTTTCCACAGAATGCATCACATCAAACCTTTTGTTTACATGGTACAAGATATACTAAAAACATTGGCCATTTGCTTTAGGTAATTTTATCTCCAAAGAGATCACCCTAGCTCTTTTCCTGCTTCCTCTCTGTCACTTCCTCACTTGGGAGACAATGTTATAGGATTTATTATCTCACACACCGCAACCTGAGGTAAACCTAATTTGACACTAAATATAAGCTGTAAGCTAGCCCAGAAGCCAATTTAATATCTTCTTATATTTTTAACTAAAATTCGGCTTCATCATTCTGAGTGAAAAAGATTTTTCACATCTCAGTTTTAAATGACCTCCCCTTTATTCTTAGACTGTGGCCTCTGGTTCTGGACTCCCCCAACAATGGGGAAAAAATTCCTGCATCTAACTTGTCCAGTCCTTTTATAATTTTATTAGTAAAATTATAAAAGTCGGTGTAGTCAACGACTTTGTTGAGTGGTGTGGACTGAATCACCTGCAGCTCAACACCAATAAGACTAAAGAGTTAGCGGTGGACTTTAGGAGGAGAGGAACACCCCTGAGCCCTGTCTCCATCAATGGTGTGGATGTGCAGTTTACCAAGGAGTACAAATACCTTGGCGTCTACTTGGACAGTAAACTGGACTGGTCCAGGAACGTTGAGGCCCTGTACAAGAAGGGACAGAGCCGGCTGTACTTTTTGAGAAGGCTCCGATCATTCAACATCTGCAGTAAGATGCGATTCTACCAATCGGTGATAGCCAGTGCCATCTTCTTCGCTGCCGTGTGCTGGGGCACCAGGGCGAAGGCCATGGACTCCAACAGGATTAACAAATCAGGAAGGCTGGCTCCATCCTGGAGGTGGAGTTGGATTAATGGGAGGTGGTCTTGGAGGGGAGGATGTTTCTCAAACTACAGAGCATCTTGGACAATACAGCTCATGACAAACGCTGGTCAACCCGAGGAGTACCTTCAGCAACAGGCTGGTTCCACCAACATGCAGGACAGAACGCCACAGGAGATCCTCCTTCCCTGTGGCTATCAAACTGTACAACTCCTCCCCCTTCTGTCGTGGGGTAGACTGACTCCCCTCCCCAATTTTTGCACATCCCCAATCCTTCCCACTCGTCACTTTAATTTCATGTCTCATGTATCTTGTATTTTATGACTGTTGGCAGATTAATTTCCCTCCGGGCATAAATAAAGTTCTATTGTATCGTATCCCTCTTGAGATCACACCTCTTATAGCCAACAATGAGCCTATCCTGAGGTCCTGCCTGAGGTCATTTTTGGCTGGCCCTCATGTTCCTGGTCTTTTTTCGCCTTCAGCTCTTCACTCGCCTCCCCCCTCCTCCCCTACTTTCAGTCAGAAACATCACCCATTCTTTTTCTCGAGATGCTGCCTGATCCGCTGAGTTGCTCCTGTACTTTGTATCTATCTTTGGTATCAACCAGCATCTGCCACTGTTGTTTTATACCCATATAGAAGTTGGCATATGATGTTACAGTTGTACAAGACGTTAGCTAGGCCGCACTTGGAGTACTATGTTCAATTTTGGATACCCTGCTACAGTGATTTGCTTTTAAGCTGAAAAGTGTGCAGAGAAGACTTCAAGGATGTTGTCAAGTCTTGAGAACCTGAGATATAGAGAGAAGTTTGTCAAGCTTGGACATTGTTCCTTGGAGCACGTGGCATGTAAAAACATTAGGGGAACAGTCAGGGTGAATGTACAGAATCTTGTTCCCAGGATAGGGAAATCATGAACAATAGGTTTCTGGGAAAAGAAAATTTCATATAAACCAGAAGGACAATTGTTAACCAGAAGGACAGCTATATTTAAGAGGGAGTTAGATGTGGCCCTTGTGGCTAAGGGGGTCAGAGGGTATGGAGAGAAGGCAGGTACGGGATACTGAGTCGGATGATCAGCCATGATCATATTGAATGGCGGTGCAGGCTTGAAGGGCCGAATGGCCGACTCCTGCACCTAATTTCTATGTTTCTATGTCTATGTTTCTATGTTTTGCAATTGATAGTGAATATGGAATGAGCTTCCAGGGGAAGTAGCTAAGGCATGTACAATAGCAATCTTTTTTTTAAATACAATCAGACAAGGATATAAATGGTGTTCAAGAAGGAACTGCAGATGCTGGAAGATCGAAGGTACACAAAATTGCTGGAGAAACTCAGCGGGTGCAGCAGAGTCTATGGAGCGAAGAAAATAGGCGACGTTTCGGGCCGAAACCCTTCTTCAGACTGGGGCATTCTTCAGACATTAAGGGACACATCTTGTAAATAGTAAATAAATAGTAAAACAAATTGGGGTGGGAGGGGAGAAGGAAGGAAAAATGGGAGGAGGAGGAGCCCGAGGGCAGGGGGATGGGAGGAGACAGCTCGAGGGTTAAGGAAGGGGAGGAGACAGCAAGGGCTAGCAAATTTGGGAGAATTCAACATTCATGCCATCAGGATGCAAGCTGCCCAGGCGGAATATGAAGTGCTGTTCCTCCAATTGCTGTTCCTCCCCTCCCACCCCAATTTGTTTTACTATTTATTTACTATTTACAAGATGTGTTCCTTAATGTATACATTAGAAAACTTTCACTTTTTATCAACATATAACACAATCTATCACATATCATTGCAACAGTGTCTACACTGACCAGAGAGTGTTTTGACATATCCAAAAAGTATAAACACTGGGCTTTATTCCTTATACAACATGGACTGCAGTCATTCAAAGTAAGGTGCCAACAGATTCAGAACATCAATTGAGTTGAGTTGAGTTGTGTTTAGTTTATTGTCACAGGGACAGTGAAAAGCTTTTGCTGTGTGCTAACGAGTCAACAGAAAGACAATACATGATTACAATCGAGCCATTCACCGTGTATAGATACATGCTGAAGGGAATAACGTGAAAGTAAGAAATGTTGCTGTAGGAGTAGACATTTAAAAGAGCCGAGCGATTGTATTGCTTGATTGCAGATCCACTTCAGTGAATAGCACACAAAGCATGGCCTGGGAATTAATTTTCATAGATTCTTAGTTATACAGTATGGATACAAGTTATTTGGCCCAACTCGTCCATGCTAACCAAGATAAAGACATTTTCGCCACCTCTAACCACATCTTCCCATCTCCATGCCTTCCCACTTTCCCCAGAGACTGTTCCCTCTGCAACTCCCTGGTTAACTTGTCCCATCCCACCCAAACCATCCCCTCCCCAGGTACTTTCCCTGCAACTGCAGGAGATGCGTTACCTGTCTCTATTCCTCCTCCCTCGACTCCATCCAGTCTTTTCAGGTGAGGCAGAGGTTCATTTGTACCTCCTCCTACTGTATTCGCTGTTCCAGGTGTGGACTCCTATATATCGGCGAGCTCAAGCGCAGACTCGGCGATCGTTTCGCTGAACACCTCCGCTCAGTCTGCCTAAACCTACCTGATCTCCTGTTTTCCAAACACTTTAAATCTAACTCTCTCTTGAAAACATCCAGTAAATTGGCCTCCACTGCCTTTTGTGACAGAGAATTCCAATCTTCTATAAATTCTGGATCAGTTCCTGTGGATTGGAGAGTAGCTAATGTTATCCCACTTTTCAAGAAAGGAGGGAGAGAGAAACCAGGGAATTATGGAACAGTTAGCCTGTCATCTGTGGTGGGGAAGATGCTGGAGTCGATTATCAAAGATGTAACAGCGGCGCATTTGGATAGCAGTAACAAGTCAGCATGGATTTACGAAGAGGAAATCATGCTTGACAAATCTTCTGGAATTTTTTGAGGATGCAACAAGTAAAATGGACAAGGGGGAGCCAGTGGATGTACTATACCTGGACTTTCAGAAAGCCTTTGATAAGATCCCACAGAAGATTAGTGGGCAAAATTAGAGCACATGGTATTGGGGGTAAGGCATTGACATGAATAGAAAATTGGTTCGCAGACAGGAAACAAAGTAGGGATTAATGCATCACTATCAGGATGAAAGGCAGTGACTAGTGAGGTGCTGCAAAGATCGGTGCTGGGACCACAGCTATTTACAACATACATGAATAATTTAGATGAAAGATTTAAAAGTAACATTAGCAAATTTGCAGATGACACAAAGCTGGGTGTGGCAGTGTGAACTATGAAGAGGATGCTATAAGGATGCAGCGTGACTTCGAAAGGTTGGGTGAGTGGGTAGATGCATGGCCGATGCAGTATAATGTGGATAAATGTGAGGTTATCCACTTGTTGTGTTGAAGCAAAGCAAGAATTTAATTGTCCCATCTGGGACACATGACAATAAACTCTTAAATCTTGAATTTTTGGAGGCAAGAACAGGAAGGCAGATTATTATCTGAATGGTGTCAAGTTTGGAAAAGGGGAAGTACAACGAGACCTGGGTGTCCTAGTACATCAGTCACTGAAAGTAATCATGCAGGTACAGCAGGCAGTGAAGAAAGCAAAAGATATGTTGGCCTTCAGAACAAGAGGAGTTGAGTATAGGAGCAAAGAAGTCCTTCTGCAGTTGTACAAGGTCCTGGTGAGGCCACACTTGGGAGTATTGTGTTTAGTTTTGGTCTCCTAATTTGTGGAAGGACATTCCTGCTATTGAAGGAGTGCAGCGTAATTCCCAGGATGGCGGGACTGTCATATGACGAAAGAATGGAGCGACTGGGCTTGTATTCACTGGAATTTAGAAGGATGTGAGGGGATCTGAAAGAAACATATAAAATTAATAAGAGATTGGACAGGCTAAATGCAGGAATTATGTTCCCGATATAGGCAGAGTCCAGATCCAGGGGCCACAGTTTAAGAATAAGGGGAAGGCCATTTAGAACTGAGATGAGGAAAGCTCTTTCACACAGTCCAGTTGTGACTCTGTGGAATTCTCTACCTCTGAAGGCAGTGGAGGCAGATTCACTGGATGCATTCAAAAGAGAGTTGGATAGAGCTCTTAGGGCTAGCGAAATCAAGGGGTATGGGGAGAAGGCAGGAATGAGGTACTGATTGTGGATGATCAGCCATGATCGCATTGAATCACATTGGCTCGGAGGGCCGAATGGCCTACTCCTGCACCTACTGTCTATGTATGTATTCACAACTCTCTGGGTGAAGGTATTTCACACCTTACACTTCCTGTATCTCCCTCCCCCCTGACAGTCTGAAGAAGGATTTCCACCCAAAACATCACCCATTCCTTCTATCCAGAGATGCTGCCTGTACCACTGAGTTACTCCAGCATTTTGTATCTATCTTTGGTTTAAACCAGAATCTGCAGTTGCTTCATATAACTAGGATATCTATCAATTGCTTGCATTTGTCAGATTCCTCAAAAACTTTACTCTCCATGTATCTATTTTTTAAACATGTTTAGAGGTCAATTACCCTCCTCTATTACGTCCTCAGGCAACTGATCCATCTCCCTGCCATTCTTTGTGTGAAAACCCTGTCCCCCAGATACCCTTTACATTTCCCCCTCCCGTTTTAAATAGAAAATAATAGACAAGAAACAATAGGTGCAGGAGGAGGCCATTAGACCCTTCGAGCCAGCACCGCCATTCACTGTGATCATGGCTGATTATCCACAATCAGTACCCCGTTCCTGCCTTCTCTTCATATCCCTTAACTGTGCTATCCCTAAGAGCTCTATCTAACTCTTGAAAGCATCCAGAGAATTGGCCTCCACTGCTTTCTGAGGCAGAGAATTCCACAGATTCACAACTCTCTGGATGAAAAAGTTTCTCCGTTCTAAATGGCCAATCCCTTATTCTTAAACTGTGGCCCCTGGTTCTGGACTTCCCCAACATCGGGAACATGTTTCCTGCCTCTAGCATGTCCAATCCCATAATAATCTTATATGTTTCAATAAGATCCAAGAGTTCAAGAGTTCAAGAGAGTTTATTTTCATGTGTCTATGAGAGAACAATGAAATTCTTGCTTTGCTTTAGCACACCAGAACATAGTAGGCACGAATGCAGAACAGATCAGTGTGTCCATACACCATTGTATAAATATATACACACGTGAATAAATAAACTGATGAAGTGAAAATAAACAGATTATGGGCTATTAATGTTCAGAGTTTGTCCAAGCCAAGTTTAATAGCCTGATGGCTGTGGGGCAGTAGCTATTCCTGAACCTGGTCGTTGCAGTCTTCAGGCTCCTGTACCTTCTACCTGAAGGTAGTGGGGAGGTGAGTGTATGGCCCGGATGGTGTAGGTCCTTGATGATATTGCCAGCCTTTTTGAGGCAGCGACTGCAATAGATCCCCTCGATGGACAGGAGGTCAGAGCCGGTGATGGACTGGGTAGTGATTACTACTTTTTGTATAGTCTTTTCCGCTCCAGGGCGCTCAAGTTTCCGAACCAAGCCACGATGCAACCAGTGCTCTCTGTGCTCCGTCAGCATGCTCTCTACTGTGCACCTGTAGAAGTTCGAGAGAGTCCTCCTTGACATACTGACTCTCCGTAATCTTCTCAGGAAGTAGAGGCGCTGATGTGCTTTATGATTGCATCAGTGTTCTCAGACCAGGAAAGACCTTCAGAGATATGCACGCCCAGGAATTTGAAGCTCTTGACCCTTTCCATACCCTCTCATCCTTCTCGATTCCAGTGTGTACAAACCCAGTTGCTCCATTCTTTCAACATATGACTGTCCCGCCATCCCGGGAATTAACCCTGTGAACCTACGCTGCACTCCCTCAATAGCAAGAATGACCTTACTCAGATTTGGAGACCAAAATTGCACACAATACTCAAGAGTCAAGAGTCAAGAGTCAATTTAATTGTCATTTGGACCCCTAGAGGTCCAAACGAAATGCCGTTTCTGCAGCCATACATTACACACAAATAGACCCAGACACAACATAATTACATTTAACATAAACATCCATTACATAACTGTGATGGAAGGCCAAAAAAAAAGACTTTCTCTCCCTGCATCACATTCCCCCCCGATGTAGAGTCAAAGTCAAAGCCCCCGGCTGGCGATGGCGATTGTCCCGCAGAATGAAGCACATCAAACCTTTGGTGCGAGGTCGCACACCGATATCTAAATGTTGGAGCCCCCGGCGTGCGCTCGCAGAGTCCGCGGCTTTATCCGCGCAAATAGAGTGTAGGCCCCTAGCTCTTTTCGGAGTCTCTTCAACCCCATAAACTCGGGCGGGGGGAAGTCGCCAAAGAGGAGACCCGAAAAGCGGTCTCCCTTCCTTTAGCCGCGCGGGTCGTCCGAGCCGTCCGCATACCCGCAGTAGCAGCCTCCAACTCAGCAGCAGCAGCGGCATCGGCAGCTGCTTACAGCAGCAGCAAGATATCGGTCTAGCTCCTCCACTTGGGAGACCCGCTCCGTCTGTCAGCACCGCGACCCGCAACGGTAAGTCAGCACCAGAGTCCCCGGCTTCTTCCCCGTTGGAGCTGTAAGGCCTCAACGCCCTGAAACCCGACGAAAAAGGTCTTCTCCATAGGGAGAGACTCAAAAGTTTCCCCCCCATCCCATATGACCCCGTCCCGCCATCCACGGGAACATAAAATAACAAAAACCTACAAAAACACAGACAAAAAATAACAAAAACGCGGACAGGCTGCAGAGGCCGCTGCTGGCCAGAGCCGCGCCGCCTACCGCAATACTCCAGGTGTCGTCTCACCAGGGCCCTGTTCAACTGCAGAAGGACCTCTTTGCTCCTATACTCCACTCGTCTTGTTATGAAGGCCAACGTGCCATTAGCTTTCTTCACTGCCTGCTGTACTTGCATGCTTACTTTCAGTGACTGATGAACAAGGGCACCCAGATCTCGTAGTACTTCCCCTTTTCCTCACTTGACATCATTCAGATATTAATCTGACTTCCTGTTCTTGCCAACAAAGTGGATTAACCACATTAAACTGCGACTGCCCACTTACCCAACCTGTCCAAGTCACCCTGCAGCCTCGTAACATCTTCCTCACAGTTCACATTGCCACCTAGCTTTGTGTCATCTGCAAATTTGCTAATGTTACTTTTAATCTCTTCATCTAAATCATTAATGTACATTAATGTATATTTTAAATAGCTGCGTCCCCAGCATCGAGCCTTGTGGTACCCCACTGGTCACAGCGTGCCATTTTGAAAGGGACCCGTTAATCCCTACTCTTTGTTTCCTGTCTGCCTACCAATTTTCTATCCATGCCAGTACCCTACCCCCAATACCATGTGCTCTAATTTTGCCCACTAATCTCCTATGTGGAATCTTATCAAAGGCTTTTTAAAAGTCCAGGTGCACTACATCCATTGGTTCTTCCTTGTCCATTTTCCTAGTTACATCCTCAAAAAATTCCAGAAGATTAGTCAAGCATGATTTCCCCTTCATAAATCCATGCTGACTCAGACCGATCCTGTTACTGCTATCCAAATGTGGCACTATTTCATCTTTTCTAATTGACTCCAGCATCTTCCCCACCACCGATGTGAGGCAAGCTGGTCTATAATTCCCTCTTTTTCTCTCTCCCTCCTTTCTTAAAAAGTGGAATAACATTATCTACCCTCCCATCCACAGGAACTGATCTTGAATCTATAGAATATTGGAAAATGATCACCAATGCGCCCACGATTTCTTTATCCACTTCCATAAGTACCCTGGGATGGAGACCACCAAGCCCTGGGGAATAATCAGCCCTCAGTCCCATCAGTCTACCCACCACAATTTTCTGCCTAATGTGGATTTCCTTCAGTTCCTCCATCACCCTAGGTCCTCTGGCCACGCGTACATCTGGGAGATTGTTCGCGTCTTCCTTATGCCCCTGTCCCACTTAGGAAACCTGAACGGAAACCTCTGGAGACTTTGCACCCCACCCAAGGTTTCCGTGCAGTTACCGGAGGTTGCAGGTGGTTGCCGGAGGTTGCAGGTAGAGGAAGCAGGTAGAGAGACTGACAAAAACCTCCGGGAACCGCACGGAAACCTTGGGTGGGGCGCAAAGTCTCCAGAGGTTTCCGTTCAGGTTTCCTAAGTGGGACAGGGGCATTAGTGAAGACAGATCCAAAGTACCTGTTCAACTCATTTGCCATTTCCTTGTTCCCCATAATAAATTCACCTGTTTCTGTCTTCAAGGATCCAACTTTGGTCTTAACTATTTTTTCCCTCTTCACATACCTAAAGAAGCTTTTACTATCCTCCTTTATATTATTGGCTAGCTTACCTTCGTACCTCATCTTTTCTCCCCATATTGCATTTTTTGGTTATCTTCTATTGCTCTTTGAAAGTTTCCCAATCCTCTGGCCTCCCGCTCATCTTTGCTATGTTGTACTTCTTCTCTTTTTATCCATGGTCACCTCTTACTCCCCTTGGAATCTTTCTTCCACTTTGGAATGAACTGATCCTACACCTTCTGTATTAATCCCAGAAATACCTGCCATCGTTGTTCCACTGTAATCCCTGCTAGGGTATCTTTCCAGTCAACTTTGGCCAGCTCCTCCCTAATGGCTCCATAGTCCCCTTTGCTCAACTGTAAAACTGACACGTCCAATTTACCCTTCTCCCTCTCAAATTGTAGATTAAAACTTATCATATTATGGTCACTACCTCCTAATGGCTCCATCACCTCGAGTTCCCTTATCAAATCCATTTCATTACACAACACTAAATCCAGAATTGCCTTCTCCCTGTTAGGCTTCAGTACAAGCTGCTCTAAGAATCCATCTCGGAAGTTCTATGCTCTCTCGTTTTACACTCCCCTACTCTGGGAAAAAGATTTTGACTACCAACCCCATCTATGCTCATTGTATGAAGCTCTAGCAGGTCACCCTTTGCCTCATTCACTCCAAAGCCAACAGTCCCAGTCTACAAGCCTTCAAATCTTGTCCGCACTTGTGTAGGAAAGAACTGCAGATGCTGGTTTAAATGCGAAGATAGACACAAAATAACTCATCGGGACAGGCAGCATCTCTGGGGAGAAGTCTGAAAAGGGGTCTCGACCCAAAACGTTACCCATTCCTTCTCTCCAGAGATGCTGCTTGTACCACTGAGTTACTCCAGCATTTTGTGTCAATCTTTTCTGCACCTTGTCCCGGTTTATCTCATCGTTTATATTGACCTTTGCTTCATTGTGCACGTTCTATTTTTTTTTTAAGTTATTTGGATTTATTTTAAAAAGCTGCAAAAGTTCACACACAAATAGGAACATTTAAAACGGATCAATTCGCATCATAAAAATGCAACCTCGAATATTGCATCCAGGAGCCGCGGCCATTCTACTGTTTCCAGGCATAGTATACGGACACATATCCGCATACACGGATATGTCTGATCCTTTCAAAAGTCTCCACTCAAGTACTCAATTGGAAATGCAAATTAAGAGATTCGATATATCCACGTTGTTGTTTTACTTTGGGTCTTTTTTTAAATCACCAAGTACAAGAATGGGGCGGCGCGGTGGTCGAGTTGCTGCCCCACAGCGCCGGAGACCCAGGTTCGATCCTGACTACAGGAGAATGGTGAATCTCTGGAACTCTCTGCCACAGAGGGTAGTTGAGGCCAGTTCATTGGCTATATTTAAGAGGGAGTTAGATGTGGCCCTTGTGGCTAAGGGGATCAGGGGGTATGGAGAGAAGGCAGGTACGGGATACTGAGTTGGATGATCAGCCATGATCATATTGAATGGCGGTGCAGGCTCGAAGGGTCGAATGGCCTACTCCTGCACCTAATTTCTATGTTTCTATGTTTCCATGGAGTTTGTACCTTCTCCCTGTGACCTGCGTGGCTTTTCTCCGGGTTCTCCGATTTCGTCTCATACTCCAAAGGTAAAAATCCCTAATTATCCCTAATCCCGAATTATCCTTAGTGTGTGTAGAATGTGTTAGTGTGCGGGGATCGCTGGTCGGCACAGACGGAATATCTGTTTCCAAACAAATCTCAAACAAATATGTATCTCTAAACTAAACATCGGTGAAGTATCATTATTAAAATACACGACCACGATAAAAGTGGAATTTGTACAATGGAGACAACAGAGCAGCGAAGATGAACTGTAGCAGGACCACTCACCTGCCCGCGGCTCCCCCGCTCCGCCCTCGGCCTGGGCTGCCGACATAGACTTGTTGCTGGCATCCCCTGCCCTGCCCGCCGGCCTGGAGGCTTTCTGCAATCTGATGTGAAGCGTGGACACGTAACTCATCGCTTCCTCTCCCTCGCTCACAACTCAACCCGTCACTCGCTGCCGAACGTTGCAGATGTTGGCTTGTCGGGACTTATTCCCCCGCGACCCAACCAAAGCTGATAAGTGTTGTGATATTCCTCCCCCCGGGGAAGCTGGCACTCCGCATACACGTGTGTGTTTAGCAGCGCCGGTGCCCTGGCCACGGGCCAGCACAGGAGAGACAACACTACAGCATACACCGGCCAGTTGTAAACACGGGCTCTGTCAATGCCTCAACCAAGCGTGACCTGTGCTTTTAAATACAAGGTCCAAATGCTTTCAGATGGTAATGCGATACTAAAAACGATGTGTGCATCGACACATGGAGGCGGGTGCTGGCGGTGTAACCGCACGTTGCTGCTGGTGTTCAGCCTCGCCATTGTCCATTGTCTCGTCCATCAGAGGCCAGGATGGCAGGACGGGGCGCGGCATGTACTCATGTGGGTCCCAGGAACAGAAACTGTGGAAGGAGTTTATGCCCACGGCAGCGCTCACACGGCGCGGCTTTCATTCACCTTACTTTCCTGCAGTGTTGCAATACTGTGTTCTTAGGTGTCGGGACTCGGAGCTGTCAAACAGGGGCGTCATTTCAGGTTTTGCTTGGGGAGGGGGTTGGGGGGCAAGCTCGTCTCCCAAGAGGGTCAAACAAGATTATAGTCTATCACTACATCCCAATGTATAACTAGTACAATAAAGCATATAATACAATTTAAGAATATGACAAAATATTGCACGGTTGCACTCACTAATTATCATGAAATATAATTATCAAGCAAGTAAAGAAAAAGACGGTAATCATGTATTCTACCGATTTGCAAGTAATTACCTACTTACCAAATACCACCAATGAGAAGTTTCGCAATAATTTCCACAAAGGCTCTGGCATAATGTGTCCGGGGGTCTGAAGCAACTCTTGTCTTCTGCTTACAATATATTTTGAAGGGATTAAAAGTAACATTAGCAAATTTACTGATGACACAAAGCTGGGTGTCAGTGAGAACTGTGAGGAGGATGCTATGAGGATGCAGGATGACTTGGACAGGTTGGGTGAGTGGGCAGATGCACGGTAGATACATGTGAGGTTATCCACTTTGGCAGATTATTATCTAAATTGTTTCAAGTTGGGAAAAGGGGAACTACTATGGGACTAATTTGAGGAAGGACATTCTTGCTTTTGAGGGAGTGCAGCGTAGGTTTACAAGGTTAATTCCCAGGATGGTGGGACTGTCATATGCTGAGAGAATGGAGCAGCTGGGCCTGTATACTCTGGAGTTTAGAAGGATGAGAGGATATCTCATTGAAACATATAAGATTGTTAAGGGTTTGGACATGCTGGAGGCAGGAAACATGTTCCCGATGTTGGGGGAGTACAGAACCAGGGGCCACAGTTTAAGAATAAGGAGTAAGCCATTTAGAACTGAGACGAGGAAACATGTTTTCTCACAGAGAGTGGTGAGTCTGTGGAATTCTCTGCCTCAGAAGGTGGTGGAGGCGGGTTCTCTGGATGCTTTCAAGAGAGAGCTAGATAGGGCTCATAAGAATAGCGGAGTCAGAGGATATGGGGAGAAGGCAGGAACGGGGTACTGATTGAGGATGATCAGCCATGATCACATTGAATGGTGGTGCTGGTTCGAAGGGTCGAATGGCCTAATGCACCTATTGTCTATTGTCTGGGATCCGTGTACATCAGTCAATGAAAGAAAGCATGCAGGTACAGCAGGTAGTGAAGAAACCGAATGGCATGTTAGCCTTCATAATGAGTAGTTGAGTAGAGGTGCAAAGAGGTCTTCCTGCATTTGTACAGGGCCTTACTGAGACCACACCTGGAGTATTGTGTGCAGTTTTCCTCTCCAAACTTGAGGAAGGACATTCTTGCTATTGAGGGAGTGCAGCGTAGGTTCACCAAGTTAATTCCCGGGGTAGCGGGACTGTCATATGTGGATAGATTGTAGTGGCTGAACTTGTTTATTCTGGAATTTAGAAGGATGATAGGGCTTTTATTGAAACATATAAGATAATTAAGGGTTTGCACACTCTAGAGGTAGGAAACATGTTCCCAATGTTGGGGGTCCAGAACCAATTCAATTCAATTCAATTCAATTCAATTCAATTCAATTCAACTTTAATGTCATCGCACAAATACAAGTATGAGTACAACGAAATGCAGTTTTGCATCAGTCCGTAGTAGTTGTGCATAAAGAAATTTAAAAAAAATAGAAAGAGAGAAGATACAGAATAATCAAAAAATGCAGAATAATTAAACAATGGGGACGGAGAGACCGGAGAAATCTATCGGCGGGACTCCGAGTTCA
The DNA here is from genome assembly GCF_028641065.1 of Leucoraja erinaceus. Lineage (NCBI taxonomy): Eukaryota > Metazoa > Chordata > Chondrichthyes > Rajiformes > Rajidae > Leucoraja > Leucoraja erinaceus. Next base: position 32,695,249 of record NC_073403.1, read on the forward strand.
GCAATGTGATTGTATTATTGTAGAAGCTGTTCCTCATCCTACTAGTACGTGACCTGAGGCTCCTGTACCGCCTCCCTGATGGGAGGAGGGCAAACAGTCCATGGTTGGGGTGTGAGGGGTCTTTGATGATCTTCCCAGCCCGTCTCAGACACCGTTTTCGGTGGAGGGCATCCATGGCACGGAGCGGGGCACCGATGATGTGCTGCGCGGTTTTCACCACCCGTTGTAGTGCCTTCCTGTTCGCAGCAGTGCAGCTGCTGTACCATACCTTGAAGCAGGTGGTCAGGATACTCTCTATGGTACAGCGGTAAAAGTTGGTCAGGATCCGGGGGGACAGGTGGGCTTTCTTGAGCCTCCTCAGGAAGTAAAGGCGCTGCTGTGCCTTTTTGATCAGCTTGGAGGTGTTGAGGGACCAGGACAAATCCTCCAAGATATGTACTCCGAGGAATTTATAGCTGGAGACGCGCCCCACCTCAGTCCCATTTATATGGATGGGGGTATGACTGCCTCCTCTGGTCTGCCTGAAGTCAACAATAATCTCCTTCGTCTTCTTGGAGTTGAGGACGAGGTTATTGTTGGCACCTCAGGCAGAGGGAGGAGATTCAGGTGCTGGATCTCCTCCCTGTAGGCTGACTCATCGTTGTCGCTGATCAGTCCTACTACCGTGGTATCGTCAGCAAACTTAATAATGGCGTTGGATCCGTACTTTGGGATGCAGTCGTGGGTGAAGAGGGAGTAGAGGAGAGGGCTGAGCACACAGCCCTGTGGCACTCCGGTGTTCAGTGTTATAGTGGAGGAGGTGAGGTTATTGACCCTAACAGACTGTGGTCTGTTAGTGAGGAAATCCAGTGTCCAGTTGCAGAGGGAGGTGGAGATGCCAAGTCCACTGAGTTTGGTGATCAAGCTGGCTGGGATGACGGTGTTAAAGGCAGAGCTGAAATCAATGAACAGCATCCTGATGTAGGAGTTGTTGTAGTCCAGGTGGGTCAGGGCAGAGTGTAGGGCCGCCGATATGGCGTCCTCTGTAGACCTGTTGGCCCGGTAGGCAAACTGATGGGGGTCCAGTGTTGGGGGGAGGCAGGCTTTGAGGTGAGCCAAGATCAGCCGCTCAAAGCACTTAGCAATGACAGGGGTGAGTGCCACTGGGCGGAAATCGTTGAGACTCCCTGTAGCTGACTGTTTGGGCACTGGCACGATGGTTGATGTCTTGAGGCAAGTGGGGACAACACCCTGGGCCAGTGAGAGATTGAAAATGTCGGCGAGGACTGGGGATAGTTGTCCAGCACATGCCTTAAGCACCTGGCCAGGGATGCCATCGGAGCTGGCAGCTTTGTGCTCATTCACCTTGCTCAGTGCATCTTGTACAGCAGAGGTGGAGAGGCTGAGAGGTTGTTCATTCGGGGGTGGAGCAACTTTAATGGCTGGGGTTTTGTTGTCCCGGTCAAAGCGAGCATAGAAGTGGTTTAGCTCGTCAGGGAGGGTGGCGTTGTCTGGGGGAGGGGTGTTAACTTTCTGGTAATCGGCAAGGGATTTGATTCCTTGCCACATGCGTCTGGGGTCAGAGTTGTTATGGAAATGCTCCTCAATCCGCTGTTTATGATTGAGTTTAGCAGTCCTAATTCCCATTTTCAGATTGGCCCTGGATGAGCTGTATCCCTCAGCGTCGCCAGATCTGAAAGCGGCATCGCGAGCCTTCAGTAGGAGTCTGACCTCCCTGCTCATCCACGGCTTCTGGTTAGGGAAAGTCTTTATCTCCTTGTGGGTAGTGACATTATCGGTACAGAATTTTATATAGTCCAGAACTGTTGAGGTGTACGAGTTGATGTCCACTTGTGAATTGAAGGTGGACTGAGTAGCAAAGAGACTCCAGTCTGTCTGCTGAAACTGCTCCTGTAAATCAGAGACAGCCCCCTCAGGCCAAACCTTCACTGTCCTCATGGTAGGTTTCACACGTCTGATCAGAGGTGTGTATTTGGGGAGCAGGAACAGGAAGAGGTGGTCAGACTGTCCAAGGTGGGGGAGGGGGAGGGCTTTGTAGGCTTCAGTAATATTAGTGTAAACTAAGTCCAGAACATTGTTTCCTCTGGTTGGGCAGGAAACATGCTGATGGAACCTGGGGAGTACAGTTTTAAGGTCGGAGTGGTTGAAATCACCCGCAACAATAAATGCCCCCTCTGGGTGAGCAGATAGATGTTTGCTGATAGCAGCTTGCAGCTCTTCCATTGTTAGCCTGGCATTAGCGTCCGCGGGAACATAGACTGCAGTGATAACAGTCGATGTGAATTCCCTGGGCAAATAGAAGGGCCTGCACTTTAACATCAGGTATTCCAGGTCAGCCGAGCAGCGACTACCAATCTTAACAACGTCCGTGCACCATGTGTTATTCACATAAATGCATAGTCCGCCGCCCTTGGTCTTACCGGAGTCCTCCACTGATCTGTCGGCCCTGAAGACAGTGCGTCCCTCCAGCTCAATGGCGTTGTCTGGGATGTTGTCGTTGAGCCATGTTTCAGTGAAGACCATGGCGTTGCAGTCGGCGATCCTTCTGTGTGTGGTGATCCGCAGCCTTAGTTCGTCTATTTTACTCACCAGGGACCGGACATTCGCGAGGAAAATGCTGGGCAGAGCTGGCTGGTGCGGATTTGATTTCAGCCTAGCTCGATGGCCTCCCCGCTTCCCACGCCTTTGTTTGCGGTCCCTGCACCGCCTCCGGGTACTTCCTGTCGGGGGCGCTGACCCGCTAGACCATGGTGTCCTGGCGATCTCCGGCGGCAGTTGAAAGTCGCTTCTGGGGATTATTACGCAGAGACGGCCGAGCAGGCCGAGAATAACCAGGGGCTATTGTTTAAGAATAAGTGGTAAGCCATTTAGAACGGAGATGAGGAAAATCTTTTTCACACAAAGAGTTGTGAGTGTGTGGAATTTGATGGAGGCTGGTTCTCTGGATGCTTTCAAGAGAGAGTTAAATAGAGCTCTAAGGGATAGCACAGTTAAGGGATATGGAGAGAAGGCAGGAACGGGGTACTGAATGTGGATGATCATTCAATGACTTGATGGGCTGAATGGCCTACTCCTGCACCTATTTATTGATTTGTAGTACTGCAGGCACGATGTGACATCATGCGACCCGCTGTTTATTTTGGCTTTGTTTTACAGAGATGCCAGAGCTGCGCTCCGGTGAGCTCCAGCAGAACTGCATCCCTGCTTACCTGTTACTTTTTATGTCATTCACGCTCATTCACACCACCAACACTGATGCACCCACTCACAGATAGTCCTCCCTGAAGCCTTGACTGCAACATGTGGGCAGCTGCGGGGACTCCATTATTTCACCACTGAGACCAATGCTCCACGTGTCATCCTTACATAGAACTTTAAGCTCCATTAAAACCCAGGAATAATTCTGTTAAAAGACGCTTCACTTTTAGTGTTACTCATTCCAGCTTAGTTGAGGGCTGGCTATTTGGGGGGGGAGAGCACACAAAGTGCTGGAGTTACTCAGCTGGTCAGGCAACATCTCCGATGAAGGGTCTTGACCTGAAATGTCACTTATTCCTTTTCTCTGGAGATCTGATTGGTTGAGTTACACCAACCTTTTGTTTCTATCTCTGGAGAACATGGGTAGGTGTCCTTTCTGGTCTGGACCCTTCCTTGAACCAATCCACGCTCTCCAGAGATGCTGCCTGTTTGTTTATGTATTTTTTAAATAAACCTGCACCTGCAGTTCCTTATATCCCCATGACCACTTTGAATGGTGTTGCTCCAACCCCTAACCTAATTGCAACATGGCTGCCTTGAGTTTGACTGGGCCAATTGACCGTCATCGAGTAAGCAAAGCACAATGGAGAGATCTCATGAGGTGAGTGCCATTAATAAATAAAATCTCATCGAAGGCACAAATGTACATGGGGTTAGTAATGTTAACATCAGGTGCAGAAGGGGCAGTCCAGAACAGACTGTAAACCTGGATAACATGCTCATATGTAGAGATTTAATGTATTTTAATGTTGCTGTTTTACCTGCTTTTAACTATTTACACTGTTTCATCAGGGACTGGATTGTTTTTACTGTTATTATGTGTGAAATGTTTAAGTTTCGTGTGCGATGCTCCGGTATTCCCTGGGAAACATCTTCTCATTTTGCACTGTACAACTGTTGCTTTGCAAGATGACAATAAGGGTTGATTGATTGATTGATTGATTAATTGATTGATTGACATTTAGACAAAAGTGATCAATGTTCTCGAAACTCCTTGGACAATTATGGGGTGGAAAAATATGGGGTGGACAATTATGGGGTGAATTATCTGTGAAGTCCAAAAGGAAAACTATGTTGTTAATGTAGTTCCTCAACTAAGTTTGAAAAGAGACATGGTTCCAGGCATTCTCTGATAATTAGTAAGGTTTGTTGGTTATTTAATCTCCGGTCAGAGAGCAGGTGAGAGACATAAGGCACTAAACTAATTCTTCATTGTTGCCCGCTTAGCTGATGGGAATTAAAAAATTTGGACCTACTGTTGGACCTACTACAACAAATGGGGTTAGTCCAAGCAATGCCCCTGCATCACTGTGAGCACTTGAAATGGAAGGTGGAACCTAATGAAGCCTGACTATGTAAAGCAAATCACAAATAATGTTTCACCCATTCCCATCTTCTACAAAGATAATCTCCGGTCACTTTCAGGTCACTGCAGTGTTTGTGCAATGGCAACATTGACCTTCGAGCCCCATCCATAGCTCCTGCCAGTCATCATAGACAGACAAACACATGAGGAGAGGTCAGTAACATCAGTACACAAACCGTCAGCATCTCACAATGACCTTTGCTTTAAGTGAAGTAGGAGGTTATAACACCATTTTATTAGTACTTAGGTCCTTGTGTTCAACATTGTGTGCAGGTCATTGTGGTAATGATTAAAAGACAATGTGAAAAGCTGGGAAAAAATAGTGTGAAACTCCAATCTTAACCCTCGAATTTTACCCTGGATTAGAAGTTTTCATCTGCAGGAAGAAGTTGGATACACTTTGGGTGGGGAGGTTGTAATTATACTTGTGATATGAGGAGAGGTTAGTAGTGATGAGGCAACTATATTAAAGGTACATGCACATGTCATCTACACACTTGGGATTGTTTTCTCTCGAACATTGGAGAGAACTTGATAAAAGTAAGACTTGGTAAAATTTATGAGAGGCATACATAGGGAACCTTTTCCCATAGTGGAAATGTCCAACATTGGAGGGCACACAGGTAGCTCTAAGGTGAGAGGGAAAAGTTTAATGGGGATGTGTGCAGGACATTTTTTTACACAGAGAGTTGGGGGCCTGGATTACATTGCCAGGGGTGGTGGTGGTGGTGGATTCAATAGGAGCATTTAAGAGGCTTTTAGATAGGCACATGTAAAGCCAGGGATATGGATCATGCGAAAGCAGATGAGTTAAGTTTAATTTGGCATCAGGTTCCTGTGCTGTACTGCTCTATGTTCTATTGTAAAGAATTAATGGTGCCTTGCAAGCATATCTTGACATCAACGTATGTATTAGAAAATATCTTCCATGTTCCTCTGTAATAATAGTCCCTTCTCTGGATTCACATCTCCCTCCAGAAGCTTGAGTATAAGATTCAGGCATACTGAGGGATTGATATTTTATATGATGTTCCATCTTCCAAGTGAGACTGTCTCTCCTTACAAGCTGATGCAAAAGATCCAATGGACACCTTTATGAAGTGGAGTTCTCCTCATTGTTTTTGGAAAAATATCACTCCACAATCATCGCTTAAAGGCAGATTTATTTTGTCATTGACGATCTGGAGCTTGTGGAACTCTTTGTACACATATTTATCATTATCATAGCACAAGCAATGGAATTGTAGTTAATTGAATGTTAACCCCATGTACCCATAGAATGCATCAGCAGAATCCAGTCCCTGATATTTATGTAGAAACATAGAAACATAGAAAATAGGTGCAGGAGGAGGCCATTCGGCTCTTCAAGCCAGCACCGCCATTCACTGTGATCATGGCTGATCGTCCCCTATCAATAACCCGTGCCTGCCTACTCCCCATATCCCTTGACCCCTTTAGCCCCTAGAGCTCTATCTAACTCTCTCTTAAATCCATCCAGTGATTTGGCCTCCACTGCCCTCTGTGGCAGGGAATTCCATCAATTCACAACTCTCTGTGTGAAAAAGTGTTTTCTCACCTCAGTCTTAAATGGTCTCCCCTTTATTCTAAGACTGTGGCCCCTGGTTCTGGACTCACCCAACATTGGGAACATTTTTCCTGCATCTAGCTTGTCCAGTCTTTTTTCTAATTTTATATGACTCCATAAGATACCCCCTCGTCCTTCTAAACTCCAGTGAATACAAGCCTAGTCTATTAAATCTTTCCTGATATGATAGTCCCTATCCCAGGGATCAATCTCGTGAACCTACGTTGCACTGCCTCAATAACAAGGATGTCCTTCCTCAAATTAGGAGACCAAAACTGTACACAATACTCCAAATGTGGCCTTACCAGAGCCCTATACAACTGCAGAAGAACCTCTTTCCTTCTATACTGAAATCCTCTTGTTATGAAAGCCAACATTCCATTAGCTTTCTCCACTGCCTGCTGAACCTGCACGCCAACTTTCAGTGACCGGTGTACAAGGACGCCCAGGTCTTGCTGTACCTCCCCCTTACCTAACCTACCCCATTGAGATAATAATCTGCCCTCTTGTTTTTGCCGCCAAAGTGAATAACCTCACATTTATCTATATTATACTGCATCTGCCACGCATCTGCCCACTCTCTCAACCTGTCCAGGTCACCCTGCGACCTCCTAACATCCTCTTCATTTTAGCAGAGCAGTCAGAGCTCATTCCACACATTTACAGAAAAAACAAATGCACAGTGGCACATTGGTAGGGTTGCACCCAGGTTTGATCCTGTCCTTGGGTGCTGTCTGTATGGAGTATGGAATTTCTCCCTGTGTTCACATGGGTTTTCCCTGGGTGCTTTGGTTTCCTCCCATGCTCCAAAGACGTACAGGTTTGTAGGTTAATTGGCATTGGTAAAAATTGTAAATTATCCCTCATGTGTGGGATAACGCTAGTTTATGGTGACCGCTGGTTGGCACAGACTCGGTGGGCCGAGTGGCCTGATACCATGCTGTATCCCTGAAACTAAATTCAAGGGTCTACATTGCCTGATGTTTTTCGAAAGTTGATAAGCATTCTGAATGTATATATATGTATATATAATACCATTGGCAAACTAAGGATAGAATCATAGCAATAATAGCATAAAAGTAGCAAGTTCCCCGCCTGTGGCCTAACTTGAAGGAAGGAAAAGTTCAGAAGTTCAGACTCAGGCAACGTAGACCCTTGAATTTAGTTTTAGAGGTGCAGCACAGTAACAGGCCCTTCTGCCCATGCCAACCAGTCCGTGCCAACCAGTGGTCCCCGTACACTAGCGCTATCCTACACATGAGGACCAATTTACAATTTTTATATATACACATAAAACAATGGAACAATTAAATACTTTTCTTCACAGCAGAGAATTAATTTTTATATGTACACATAAAACAATGGAACAATTAAATACTTTTCTTCCTTAAGAATGAGGAAGGGTGGTATTCATTTCAGTTTTGAAGAGGTGGAGATACATCTGCATATCTACTTTCAAATCAGCATGGCAATTACACACCAACTTCCAAATGGTTCTCACAGGGTGAGGTCCTGGTGTGATGGCAGGAAGATTTTGGACAACTGGAAACCAGGCAATGCTGCCCACATTCTATGACTACACAACCTGCCACCAACCAGATATGCAGCAATGCGGATATGCAGTATTAAGCACTTTTACTTCAGGTCCACTCTCTCCCATCCCCCCACCTTTGCTCCCCATCCATCTTTAGCTCTTGCCTCAATCTCCCTATAATTTCCTCATTCTCTTCTTGTTCCCCTTCCTCTCAGCTCCCTCCCTCTTCACTTGCCTTCTTTACTCTTGCTGCTTCTTTCTCCATTTAGCTGCTGACCCATCTGACCTGCCCCCATTCTCCTGCTCTGCCCACTCTCCCCATGGCTGAAACTGCAGCTGCCCGCCTTCTGAGGGTTGCTCCCCTACAAGTAATTACCTCCACTCTAAACCTGACACAGAAATCAAGCCACCTTGGTCTAGGCTCTATCCTATGGTGCTCCTAAACTCACAGCTCCACCCTCTGTGAAGCCTGGTTTACCACCTTGTACTCCAATGATTGATTGCCAGGATATGTAAAAAAGATGAATGGTTGAGTTTATGTGAAGAAGTGATCTCGTAACACCCCCGGGATAGCAAGTTACTTCAAAGTGCTCACAAAGGCAGGGTTTTTAAGAATCACAGGCATTTTATGAAATGGATCAAGATCCCAGAATATGACATTGAATCGCTTTATTTGCATACATGTGTAAACACTGTTTACACATGTATGTGTGTTTAGTGATGTGATGCAAACTCCACTGACCCTTGAGAGAAACCAGGGCAATGAACAGCAAACAGTGATAAAACAAAATGCTTGTTTTTTTTAACAGTTTCTAAATGAGTCATGCATTCTTTACCCATCCTTTGGAACTAACCCAAGCAAACAAGTCCAGCCTGTTATGTTACCATTAAGCCTTAAGGGAATCGAGACATAGAGGAGAGTGGCAATACAGTAATAAAACAGTCACAAACTAACATAGAGAGCCAGTATGCTTTCTTCTCTTTTGTTCTTATTTCCAAGATTTTTCTTTTTTTAAATGCAGTGGGTACATTAAAAAAAGATTATTGTGTCTTTAATCCACAAGTGGTTTGTAAGGAGATTATAAAATCATATATATATATATATATAATATGTTGTGTTAGGCAAAAGCAGCTTATTGCACATGATAGTTAACCTAAAACACATTGGGTCTTTGTCTACCGTGGCACTCTGACTTCAGTGCCAGAAGCCGATGTACGTTCTTGGTTCCTGACATGGAGAGATACTCCTTTAGTTGTGTTTATTATTGCCATGTTTTGTTTAGTTTAGTTTATTGTCACATGTACCGAGGCTTTTGTTGTGTGCTAACCATCGGGGGGGGGGGGGGGGGGAGGGGGGGGGGGGGGGGGGGGGAGGAGACTCATCCTTGATTATGCTGCTGGCATTGCCGAGGCAAGTGTGGATGCAGTCAATGGAAGGGAGGTTGGTTTGTTTGATGGTTTGTATGGACTGTGAAAGTTACAGTGAAATCTTTTTTTTTGCATGCTATCCAGTCAAAGAAATGACTATACAATAACATAATCAAGCCGTCTACAGTGCACAGATAAAAGATAAACAGTACACCATACAGTGCAAAGATATAACATCAAAGTTTGATAAAGTTAAAGATGGTTCAAAAGTCTCCAATGAGGGAACTGACAGGTCAGGACCATCTGTACGCTAGCTAATGAGAGGGCTGCTCCCTGATAACAACTGGGAAGAAACTGTCCCTGAATCTAGAGGTATGAGTTTTCAAACTTCGAACCCTCTTGCCTGATGGAAGAGGGGAGAAGGGGGTGTGACCGGGGTGAGGCTGGTCCTTTATAATGCTGGCAGCCTTGCCGAGGCAGCGTGGTGTAGATGGAGTCAATGGAAAGGAGGCTGGTTTGTGTAATTGTACTTTTATACTGTATTACGGAGGGAGCATTTTTCCCAAGCCATGAAGGGAATAATTTACAAGGCTCTGTAAACTGTTCAACTATTTTGACTGAAAATGGGCAAATTGAGCGTTTCTACCATATTTGGTTTATCTAATCATGCAATCTATGCTTTGATGATGTGGCCCAAGCAAGTAAACAAGACATTGGCCATTTGTAGTTGCCCTGTGGTTATTTCCTGGACTGTTTACTGTGGCACAGCTAATAGAGCTGCTATCTCATAGCCCCAGCTACCCAGGTTCAATCCTGACTTCGGCACTCACTGTATGGATTTAAAGGGAAATGCAGAGAATTTCTTTGAAAACTGAATATAATCAAAGGAAACAGCATTGGAATCTCTCAAAGTGGTTTGAAGGCAACAGGGTTGGTTGCATTGTTTACTGTTGCAGCCTCTTCCATTGACTGAGGCTATCATTGGCAATTTTACCCTTGTCAGGAGTGCAAGCACAACCCGTTCAGAATTGGACTATTGCATTCAGTGGAACTGAAATTGCTGGATAGTGGATGTGTGCTTCTAGTCCAGCACTGGGTGCTGTGCAAGAGCTGTGCCTCAGGGCAAATACAGGCAGATCACTCAATGTCCCACGGCATTGGTCTGTCAGTTTGAGAGCTAGCGGCTCGCGAGTGTGCTTTGTTAGTCCGTGTGGTGTCAGCGTGGTCTGTGACTAGGTGGGACCTGGGACAAGGTGGAGACAGACCCACAGTTTGACAGATTACTGGAGTGGGTTTAGATTGCATGAGAACTGCAAAGTGGTAGGTGGGTGGACACAGCGGGGAGGAATGGGAAGGGATAAAGAGGCCTTGGGGGTTCTGAAGGGCAGACAGGTGAGTATATTGTGTAGGAAGGAACTGCAGATGATGGTATTTTCCAAAGAAAGACACAAGATTTGGAATTTTTTCCAAAAATAAATGTATTCAATTATTATCAATAATAATATTAACAAATAAACAATAACAATGCACCCGCCACCATAAGAAAATTCTTAATACTAAATATTAATGCTCAATAGGATCCATTCAACTGCTCGCGGTGCCCAGCAGTCCCGGAAAACACAGCGTGTTTCTTTTCCAGAGGACGTAACCCCGGAAAAGGGGCAGGCATTTGCCCTCTTCTGCCTGGTGCTGTGACTCATGGATGACCAACTTGGCCAGGCCTGGGAACAACCCAACCAAGACATCTTCAGTTCCACCCTCTCTCCTATGCACAGGATGTCCAAAGATGAGGATGGTGGGACTGAAGTGTGGCGAGCAAGTAAGAAGCAGGCCATTCAAATACTCAAACAGGAGGCTGCAACCTCACACACTACATGTATGCGTGGAACACAGATTCTTCCAGCCCGTAGAAGTGGCAGGTGGCTGGTGAGTCTGAACTGGCTCAGGAATTAGTTGCATGGCACTCCTCAGTGTAGTACCCTCCACACCAGGTCCCTCTCTAACTTCTACAGGTGCACAGTAGAGAGCATGCTGACCGGTTGCATCGTGGCTTGGTTCGGCAACTTGAGCGCCCTGGAAAGGAAAAGACTACAAAAAGTGGTAAACACTGCCCAGTCCATCATCGGCTCTGACCTTCCTTCCATCGAGGCGATTTATCGCAGTCGCTGCCTCAAAAAGGCTGGCAGTATCATCAAAGACCCACAACATCCTGGCCACACATTCATCTCCCTGCTACCTTCAGGTAGAAGGTACAGGAGCCTGAAGACTACAACGACCAGGTTCAGGAAAAGCTACTTCCCCACAGCCAGGCTATTAAACATGGCTCGGACAAAACTTTGATTATTAATAACCAATTATCTGTTATTTGCACTTTATCATTTTATTTATTCATGTGTGTATATATTTATATTATGGTAGATGGACACATTGATCTGGTTTGTAGTAAATGCCTACTATGTTCTGTGTGCTGAAGCAAAGCAAGAATCTCATTGTCCATTGTCAGGGACACATGACAATAAACTTCACTGGAACACTTGAACTTGATATAAAAAGGAAGAATCACAGTACAGAGAGACTACCACTGAGGGTCCCTCTCTCAACTAGATGGTAAAATGGACCACCACTTTGTGTCTGAGGGATGGACAAAGGCAAGGAAGTGTAGCGTGTGGAGGAGGAGTTTATACAGGGGATGCCTCTCTGCACCTCCGAGGGGTTTATAAGCTGTCGAGGAAAGACAGCATGGATAGTAGGTTGGCTGGATGGCAGAAGGCAAAGAGTGGCAATAAAGGGGGCTTTTTCCGGTTGGCTGCCAGTGACTAGCGGAGTTCCACAGGGGGTCGGTGCGGGGGCCGCTATTCTTCAAATTGTATATCAATGATTTGGATGAGGGGATTGAAGGCTATGTGGCCATGTTTGTGGATGATACAAATAGGGGGAGGAGCAGGTAGTGCAGAGAAAGCAGAGATTCTGCAGAAGGACTTGGATAAGTTGGGAGAGTGGGCAGAGGAATGGCAGATGGAATATAAGAGAGCAAAGTGCAGTGTCATGCATTTTGGTAGTAGGAATAAAGGCGTAGATTATTTTCTAATGGAGAGAATTCAGAAATCACAGGTGCAAAGGGACTTGGGATTCCCAAAAATTTAATTTGCAAGTCGAATCGGTGGTAAGGAAGGCAAATCCCAAAAGATTTTATAAATACATGTGGGAAAGGGTAACTAGAGAGAGAGCGGGACCTCTCAGGAATCAAAGCAGTCACCTCTGTGTGGAACCACAGGAGATGGACTAGGTCCTTAATGAGCATTTCTCCTCTGTATTTACTGAGGAGAAAGACAGTGGAATGGAGGAAATTGGAGCAGTTACTGGAAGTGTCATGAGAGCAGTCAGGGTTACCGTCGAGGAAGTTCTGAAGGTACTGTTGTCTTTGAAGTTAGACAAATCTCCGGGGCCTGATCAGCTATATCCGAAGACATTGCGGGAAACTAGAGAGGAAATTGCGGGAGCCCTGGTTGAAATTTATAAGTTGTCCTCAAATACAGGAGAGGTGCCAGAGGATTGGAGGGTGGCAAATGTTGTGCCACTTTTCAAGAAGGGCTGCAGGGAAAATGCTGGGAACTAAAGGCCGGTGAGCTTAAACATCTGTAGTTGGTAAGTTAGTGGATAGTTTGAGGGATAGGGTATACAGGCATTTGGATGGACAAGGGCTGATTAGGGACAGTCAGCATGGTTTTGTACATGGGAGGTCGTGTCTTATAAATCTGATTGATTTTTTTGAAGACATGACCAAAATGGTTGATGAAGGCAGAGCAGTAGATGTTGTGTACATGGACTTTAGTGAGGCAAGGTACCGTATGGTAGGCTGCTCTGCAAGGTTAGATCGCATGGGATCCAAAGAGAGATAGCTGAATGGATAGAAAATTGGCTCCATTGAAGGAAGCATAGGATAATGGTGAAAGGTTTTGCAGTTAGTGAAGTTAGTTGTGAATGATTGCAGCAGGATCTGGACAGAGAGCTGGTTGATGGAATTTAATACAGAGAAGTGTGAATTGTTGCATTTTGGGACGTTGAACAAGGGCAGGACCGACACAGTAAATGTTAGGCCTCTGGGTAGTGTTGTAGAACAGAGGGATCTAGGAGTACATTTGCATGGTTCTTTGTAGGTCGAGTTGCGGGTAGATAAGGTGGTCAAAAGGGCCAAAGGCACTTTGGCCTTCATCAGGCAGAGTATTGAGTATAGAAGTTGGGAGGTCATGATGCAGTTGTATAAGAAGTTGGTGATACAGCATTTAGAATATTGTGTTCAGTTCTGGGCAGTATGTTATAGGAAAGATATTGTCAAGCATGAAAGAAAAGATTTATGACGATTTAGGACTAGAGGGTGTGAGCTATAAGGAGAGGTTAAGTAGGCTGGGTCTCTATTCCATGAAGTGAAGGAGGATGAGGGGAGATTTTATAGTTATACAAAATCATGAGAAGAATAGATCAGGTAGATGCACAGTCTTTCACCCATAGTAGGGGAATCGAGGACCAGGCAACATAGGTTCAAGAAGAAGGGGTAAAGATTTAATAGGAATCCAAGGGGTAACATTTTCACACAGAGGTGATAGATGTATGGAACAAACTGCCAGAGGAGGTATTTGAGGCTGGGACTATCCCATCATTTAAGAAACAGTTGGACAGGTACATGGATAGGACAGGTGTGGAGGGTTATTTGCCCAAGCGACTAGGGTCGCTGGGACATTGTTGGCTGGTCTGGGCCAGTTGGGCCAAAGGGCCTGTTTCCACCCTGTATCACTCTATGACTCTAAACAAATCCCTTTTTAGTAATCCAATCAAACTCATGCATCCACAACACCTTAGAGTTTCTCTGCAAGGTATTCATACATATTAGCAATTGCAAAGATATTTGAACCTTCCTTATCTGATGTATTGATCTGGGACCTAGACTTCTCCTGGCAGTTTGTGGCTTCTTACACAGAAAAGGGCTAACAGGCCTTGTGAATGCATGAATCCTCTGCTTTATTTTGGCTCCATTTTGGCCATTCCCTCATCTTATCGTATGATAACCTATCATCAATGATAACTAAAGTACAATAGTGACTTCCATTCTAACAAATATCTTAACAATAAGATGCTGATGTATTTTCCAAGAATCTCATCAAGCTTCCCGAGTTTTTGTTGGCATAGCTTCATGATTTCCGTCTGATGAGTCTTCACCTCCCAAGTTTTCATGGGTGCGAATCCCATCCATCCATATTGATAATTCATCTGTGCTGATCCATAGTAGAGAATGAAGTTTCTAAAATAACCTGGAATAAAGTAAGTTGTAAGTCCATATTTCCACTGTTACTCGTGAGATGAACCCATACATTCTTCCCTTCTACTCTTAACAGAAGGCCTCTCTCTGTACACTGCTCCTACTCTATAATACAATTCTTCCACCACTGGAATCAAAGCTATAATATGATCAGTCATCTCTCAGTCACACAATGAAAAGTGATAATTTCCACTGTACTTTTAAGTATGGTATTTATAAAGGTTTCTCATATGAATTTCAGCTGGGTTCAGTCCAGATTTCCCTACAGGCGTGACTCTTATTTAAAATAACCATGGGGAATACTTTAATCCAGCTAAATTCAGTCTCAGCCTTTAATTTAATTAATTTAGGTTTTAGGGTTTGTCCCTTTTACAAAACCAACAGGTTGTGGTCGATATTTACAATTCAATTACTGCTGGATTCCCAGCTGTTCACGTAATTTTCATCAATTTGTTTTAATATGATGTGGATCATTATTTGAACTAAGTCGAATAGGGATGCCAAATCTAGGAAGAATTTTCTTTAATTCCTTGATAATAGTAGCCGCTTTATTATCAAGGGACGGATACATTTTGATCCACCGGTCAAATGCATCGACTCTGACAATAAGTACCCTCTACCCTGGTATTTCCTCTAACTCAATGTAGTTCTTCTTTCTAGGTGGTTAGCATCGACCTCTTGAAGGAAGCCTTGTCGCTCGAACTTTTAATTCCTTATTATTTAACTATTTATACTGTTTCATCAGGGACTGAATTGCATACTGTTATACTGTTATTATGTGTGAAATGTTTTAAATTTCATGTGCGATGTTCTGGTATTCCCTGGGAAACGTCTTCTCATTTTGCACTGTGCAACTGTTGCTTTGCAAGAAGAAAATAATGGTTGATTGTTTGATTCATAAACTATATTTCACGTTTCCTGGGTATTCTTTTATATAGACCAATACCGCAATCCCAGATATTTGCCAGATTCTGTCCTTCCCTTGATGATCGCTAAATAATCCCATTCCATCTCTGGCTGTCTTTCTGGGGGTGAGACAAGAAATGGCCAATAATCAAATTTCCAATTACTTTTGAAACAGATCCCATAAGCCATCCATAAATGCCAGATTTTTAAAGTCCTTCCAATACACGACCGTACTTATGAATCATGTCCTACAATTTAAGGAATCTAATTTACAACTGGTCAAATTATTATGCATGGTAATTAGAATTTTGGCGCAAAGTGGGTGTTTCCCCTAGCCACAGAGTTGTGTCCATTTCTATATTCCTATATTTAATTTGAAATTGCCCATCCAGACAAAGTATTACAGTACGATGGTTTTTTAAGTTGGAGCTTGCTTCAATGATTTTTGGAGACTTTCTGTACTTTTCCAGTTTCCCGAAACTTTGTTCTTCTGCTTCATGGATTTAAGAGAGAGTTAGATAGAGGTCTAGGGGCTAGTGGAGTCAAGGGATATGGGGAGGAGGCAGGCACGGGTTATTGATAGGGGACGATCAACCATGATCACAATGAATGGCGGTGCAGGCTCGAAGGGCCAAATGGCCTCCTCCTGCACTTATTTTCTATGTTTCTATGTTTTTCTATGTTTAGAAACATAGAACATAGAAACATAGAAATTAGGTGCAGGAGTAGGCCATTCGGCCCTTCGAGCCTGCACCGCCATTCAATATGATCATGGCTGATTTCACTGGTATCAAAAGTTGGGTTCTTAATTTTATGTTGGTATGGTTTGACACTAGTGTGTGTGGAGCAGCTCTATCATCAAGTCAATTATTGATTAGTATATAAGTCTTCTCCTTCTTCGTGATGTTGAATCTGCAAGTAGAAATACCACTGTGAGGAAGAACCTTTATTGTCTTTTGGCATTTCCCTAATTGCGAATGTTGTTGGTGGCCTCTGATCTTGGACATTGGAGGGACAGTGTTACTCTTCTCTAGAGAGCTACTTGGATGGAAATGATGGTTACACATCCTGCCTAAGCTGCGTCCTCCACCCGTTCTGAGGGTTCACACACTCTTTTACCTCACTCTGGTCCACCAATGTGGTGTGGTGGCGCCTATCGGCCGCGACTCGACTACAGTCCGTCTGCCTTTTTTTTAATGTTTGTCTTGTTAAATGTATATTTTGAGTCTAGTTTTTATTATTATATGTGGGGGGTGGGGGAAACCATTAGTCTCTTCTCCATTCGGGGACCTGACTTTTCCCTGTCGGGTCTCCGGTGTCGTTGGGCCTAACATCGTGGTGCAAGGGGCGGCCTCCGGACGAGACCTACCTGGAGGCTCCAGTCGCGAAGCTGGCTGTCTTCGGAATGGGAAGAGATGTGGTGGCGCGTGGCTGTGACCCGACTTCGGAGTTTCGGAGGCTCCGGCCGCAGGCCCGATGGACAGGAACATCGGGAGCTCATAGTTCCCTGGTGGGAGACCGGTTTTTGGAGCTCCCGCAACTGCAACTTCTCTCGCTGGAATTGCGGGGTTTAAGTGACTAGGAGCGGGTCTAACATCGCCCCGCGTGGGTTAAACGATCACAGGACTTACCATTGCCCGACAGGGTGTTTAACATTGGAAGCCCCAGTTCGCCTCGATGCTGCAGTTGGACTGCTGGTCCATGGGAGAAGAACAAAGGGAAGAGTGAGTGAGGTGTTGGAGATCCATTTAGATGGATGTTCATGAAAACTGTGTTAAGTGTGTGTCTTGGGTTTTTTTTTGTAATGTAAGACTGTAGAAAATGCAATTTTGTTCAAACCAAGCTGTTTGGCATTCTATTCTACTCTCCAGATGATGGCGTATACAGGCAACACTGTCCTGAAGGCATAACAAACTCACCAACAGCTTGATTAAATGAATGTACATTTGTTTGGGTGTGCCACAATTCCTCCTGTTTATTATCATTCCAATACTACCTGCACTTGCTGACATTCCTGTGTAATTCATAGCTTCTCTTCTTTAACTAGTGCCAAATCTGATTCCCATCAAGTTCTTCGTCTTTAACACCAGCCACTTTGTCTCCCTTCTTAATTTCTTTATTTATTTTTTGTTCTCTTCATATTTACTCCGTTCTGTCAACATAGAAACATAGAAATTAGGTGCAGGAGGCCATTAGGCCCTTTGAGCCAGCACTGCTATTCATTGCGATCATGGCTGATCGTCCCCAATCAATAACCTGTGTCTGCCTTCTCCCAGTATCCTTTGATTCCACTAACACCTAGAGCTCTATCTAACTCTCTCTTAAATCCATCCAGTGAGTTGACCTCCACTGCCCTCTGTTGCAGGGAATTCCACAAATTCATAACTCTCTGGGTGAAAAAGTTTTTTCTCACCTCAGTCTTAAATGACCTCCCCTTTATTCTAACACTGTGGCCCCTGGTTCTGGACTCGCCCAACATTGGGAACATTTTTCCTGCATCTAGCTTGTCCAGTCCTCTAACATCCAGTTTCTCTAACATCCCCTCCCCATCCTTCTAAACTCCAGTGAAAACAAGCCTAGTCTTTTCAGTCTTTCCTCATATGACAGTCCGGCCATCCCAGGGATCAATCTCGTAAACCTATGCTGCACTGCCTCAATCACAAGGATGTTCTTCCTCAAATAGGAGACCAAAACTGTACACAATACTTCAGATGTGGTCTCACCAGAGCCCTATACAACTGCAGAAGAACCTCTTTACTCCAATACTGAAATCCTCTTGTTATGAAGGCCAACATTCCATTAGCTTTCTTCCATGCCTGCTGTACCTGCACGGCAACTTTCAGTGACTGGTGTACAAGGACACCCAGGTCTCGTTGCACCTCCCCCGTACCTAACCTAACCCCATTGAGATAATAATCTTCCCCCTTGTTTTTGCCACCAAAGTGGATAACCTCACATTTATCTATATTATACTGCATCTGCCACGCATCTGTCCACTCACTCAACCTGTCCAGGTCACCCTGCAACCTCCGAACATCCTCGTCACAGTTCACACTGCCACCCAGCTTTGTGTCATCCGCAAACTTGATAATGTTGCTCCTAATTCCCTCCTCCAAATCATTAATATAGTAAATTATTATTATATTATTAATTAGTAAACAGTTGCGGCCCCAACACCGAGCCTTGCGGCACTCCATTCGCCACTGCCTGCCATTCTGAAAGATAGATAGATAGATAGAATCTTTATTTGCCACGCAACCAGGGTTGGTGGTATTTGGGTTCGGTACATGATGGTACACTGCTTTAGTTACATACCACTAATAACACAGATCACCGTAATAAAGTGCATCCATACCACATCACAAATCACAAATCTCACCAACAATACATAGTGCAAAAGAACAAACAAAGACCATAGACAAGACACTGTATACATCAAAAGTCATATTATTGTCTGATTATTGGACGGAATTGAGAGTTCTTATTGCTGAGGGGTAGAAACTGTTTTTAAAGCGGGTGGTTTTAGTAGCAAGTAACCTGAGGCGCCTCCCTGAAGGGAGAGACTGAAAAAGGTGATTTGCTGGATGGGAGTGGTCCGAGATGATCTTTTTTGCCCGTTTTGAGGTACGTTGGAGATAAATGGAATGGATTGAGGGGAGGGAGGAGTTGATGATCCTGGAGGCCTTGGAGACAATGCGCTGTATTCTGTGTAGTGAGTGACTATCGGTGTTACCGTACCTGACTGTGATTGAGGAGGTGATTGTAGATCAGTGCATGTTCCTTTAACCATAGTGACCTCCCCATTACTAACCACTCCCCATTGTCTCCAGTATAATTGTAGTGTCCCCACCTCTAGCTCGCTCTCTAGCTCCAGTGATGACCACGGACAGCTACAGCCTAGTGTTAACTCTCAGTTAATAAACAGTTACAGTGAAAAGACTTGTGTGTGCAGTAAGTCATTTTACATGGTGTCAGAAGTGGGATCCGGTACATGGTTACATACCACTAATAACACAGATCACCGTAATAAAGTGCATCCATACCACATCACAAATCACAAATCTCACCAACCATAGTGCAAGGACAAACAAAGACCATAGACAAGACACTGTAACATCAAAAGTCATATTATTGTCTGATTATTGGACGGAATTGAGAGGTCTTATTGCTGAGGGGTAATCAAAGCCCCCACTACCTGAGGCGACCTCCTGAAGGAGAGACTGCAGTCCGAGTGATCTTTTTGCCTCCCTTGGAAATGGAATGGAGGATTGAGGGGAGGGAGGAGTTGATGATCCTGGAGGCCTTGGAGACAATGCGCTGTATTCTGTGTAGTGAGTGACTATCGGTGTTACCGTACCTGACTGTGATTGAGGAGGTGATTGTAGATCAGCGCATGTTCCTTTAACCATAGTGACCTCCCCATTACTAACCACTCCCCATTGTCTCCAGTATAATTGTAGTGTCCCCACCTCTAGCTCGCTCTCTAGCTCCAGTGCTGACCACGGACAAGCTACAGCCTAGTGTTAACTCTCAGTTAATAAACAGTTACAGTGAAAAGACTTGTGTGTGCAGTAAGTCATTTTACATGGTGTCAGAAGTGGGATCCGGATCTGCATCAACCCCAAGGACCTCAACCTTGCCATCAAGCGCCCCCACTACCCCATGCGGACGGTAGAGGACGTTGCTGCACAGGTCGGCCCTGCAACTGTCTTTTCTGTCCTGGATGCCAAGAGCTCCTTCTGGCAGATCCCTCTGGACGAACGCTCCTCATTCCTCACTACCTTCAGCACTCCCTTCGGCCGGTTCCGTTTCCTCCGCATGCCGTTTGGGATCAACTCTGCCAGCGAGGTTTTCCAGCGCACCATAGAACAGCTGTTTGCCGGCTTACCGTGCGCCATCATCGTGGATGACATTCTGGTGTACGGGAGGGACGTTGCTGAGCACGACCTGAACCTCCGCAAAGTCCTGGACAGAGCGCGGGTGATAAACCTCAAGCTTAACCCGAAGAAATGTCGATTCCGGGTCCCGGAAGTCACTTACGTTGGCCATGTCTTCACGGCAGGGGGTCTCAAGCCCGACCCCCAGAAAACGTCAGCGGTCACAGATATGCCCGCTCCTACCGACGTCCCTGGCCTGCAGCGCTTCCTGGGCATGGTCAATTACCTGGGTAAGTTTATACCCGACCTCAGTGAACTGAGTGCCCCCCTGCGGGAACTAATCAAAAAGGACTCCGCGTGGGTCTGGCTCCCGCACCATCAGTCGGCTTTCGTGACTCTGAAGTTGAAGCTTGCCGCTACCCCCACTTTGAAATTTTTCGATCTGCACCGACCCATTATCCTCACTTGCGATGCCTCTAAGTTTGGTCTCGGTGCCGCTTGTCTGCAGCTCTACGACGGCCTTCAGCTGCCCGTCTCCTACGCTTCTCGCACCATGACCCCTGCCGAGCAGCGCTATGCCCAGATTGAAAAAGAACTGCTTGCCGTGGTCTTCGCTTGCTCCAAGTTTAAAGACTACATCCTCGGCATCTCTTTCACCATCGAGACTGACCACCAGCCGTTGGTGACAATCCTGAATAAACCTATCCATGTTGCTTCTTCCCGGTTGCAGCGCATGATGCTGCAGCTCCAGCGTTTCACGTTCCAGATCGTCTACCGTAAGGGCAAAGACATGTTTGTAGCTGACACCCTATCTCGTGCTCCGCTGCCTTCCGTTGTCCACCACCCGTACGAATCCTCGGATCTTCTGGTACTAAACGTCAACATTGTTCCTTCACAGCAGATGCACTCTCTGGTGCAACACACTGCTGATGATCCTGCCCTGCAACAACTTGCGGACGTTATCCGCCGTGGTTGGCCTGACCGTCGCTCCGAACTGCCTGCTGGCGCTGTGCCTTATTTCCTCGTTCGCGATGAACTGGTGCTTCACGCCGGCGTGGTGGTAAAGGGTCACAAAGTCGTTGTGCCTGCCGCCCTGCGGGATCATTACTTCCAGTCTGCTCACAGCGGCCACCCCGGAGTGGAAGCTACTTTGTCCCAGGCCCAGAGCCAATTCTACTGGCCAGGTATGGCTCAGGACATCCGTGACAGGGTCTCCGCCTGCGCTGCTTGCAACACCCTGCACCCCCATCAGCAGCGCCAGCCTCTCCTGCAGCCGCCGGCTCCAGAGCTCCCATGGATGGCCGTTGCCACCGACCTCTTTGAGTGGCGCGGAAAGCACTTCCTGGTCCTGGTGGACTCCTATTCCAGCTGGTTCGAGGTCGATCAGCTGACCTCCATCACCTCTGCCGCTGTCATCGGGAAGCTTCGCCGCCACTTCTCCACCTTCAGCTCCCCGGTGACCCTCCGGTCCGACAACGGCAGCAATTCTCCAGCGACGAGTTTAAAACCTTTGCTGCCCGTTGGAACTTTCACCACATTACCAGCAGCCCCGAGTTTCCTCAGAGCAACGGACTTGCTGAACGGGCCGTACGTAGCGCCAAGGAGCTGCTGGAACACTGCCGCCTGTTCCGTGCTGATTTCCACCTTGCCCTGCTCAACCTCCGCAACATTTCCCGCGACCCCGCGCTCGGTTCCCCTGCCCAGCGCCTTATGTCACGCACCACCAGACCTCCCCTGCCGGTCTCCCAGCAGTCCCTCAAGCCCTCTGTACAGAATCCTGCCACTGTCACTGAGCGCATTGTCAAGAAACAAGTGATCCAGAAGCGCTCCTTCGACAAGTCCGCCCGGCCCCTTCCACGTCTGTTCCCGGGGCAGGTTGTCCGAATGCAGTCCCCCTCTGGCCACTACCGCCTGGCCGTCGTAGTCGGCGACGCCGGTTCTCCGCGCTCCTACTTCGTCGACTACGAGGGGGCTATCTACCGTCGCTCCCGCCAGCACCTGCTGCTTGTGAATGAGCCCGCTCCGCCTCCCGCGGATCCTTCCCACCCCCCCATTTCTTCTCGAACTCCCGTTGCCCCTCACGCCCCGACAACTCCTCGCATGCCGCGCACCCTACCCTCACAACCGTCCGCCCGTTCCCCTGCCTCGCCTGTCAAGCCGGCTTCGCCCGTCAAACCTGCCTCGCCTGCCAAGCCTGTTTCTCCGCCCGGAGCCCCGCTTTCTCCTCCGCCCGCCTCTCCTGCCGATCCCCCGGCTGCTGTCCCTTCTGTTCCCGACGATGAGGAGGAGGGCGGCTTACGCACCCGCTCTGGCCGGCTGGTCAAGCCGCCTGTCCGCTACGGGGAGCTCGCATAGTTTTATACTGTTGCCGGTGCGATTGGTGTTCGTAGCGTATGAGCCGTGGTCACTCTGTATAGTACCTGCCATGCTTTTGTTTCTAAGAGGAAGGATGTAGATCAGTGCATGTTCCTTTAACCATAGTGACCTCCCCATTACTAACCACTCCCCATTGTCTCCAGTATAATTGTAGTGTCCCCACCTCTAGCTCGCTCTCTAGCTCCAGTGATGACCACGGACAGCTACAGCCTAGTGTTAACTCTCAGTTAATAAACAGTTACAGTGAAAAGACTTGTGTGTGCAGTAAGTCATTTTACAGTGATGATGCTTTCAATGATTGATTGATAGAAACGGACCAGGAGGTGTTTATGGACTCTGAAGTTTTTGAGCTGTCTGAGGAAATATAGGCGTTGTTGACCTTTCTTGATGACGTGGTCTGCATTGATGTGCCATTTTAGATTATTGGAGATATAGGTGTCTAGAAACTTAAATGAGTTCGTGGAGGTTATGGGGTGAGAGTTGACATGGACCAGGGGTTTGTTGTTTTGATTGCGTCTGAAAACTAAGGTTTTTGAAGTATTAAGCTGGAGGTTGTTGTCTGCACACCATTTGACTGCGCTATCGACTGTTAGATGGTATTGTGATTCGTTGTTGTCTGAGATGAGGCCAATTATTGTTGTGTCGTCTGCATATTTAAAATTTTTAACTGAGCTGCATTGGGATGTGAGGTTGTTGGTGTAAATGGAGAAGAGCTGGGGTGACAGAACGCACCCTTGGGGGGCTCCTATGTTGAGAGTCAGAGGGCTGGAGAGTTTTTCACCCACCTTGACTAAAAGAACCCTTCACTCCTACTCTTTGCTTCCTGTCTGCCAACCAAGTTTCTGTCCATGTCAACACCCTACCCCCAACACCATGTGCTCTAATTTTAGTCACCAGTCTCCCGTGCAGGACCTTATCAAAGGCTTTCTGAAAGTCTAGATACACTATATCCACTGGCACCCCTTCACCCATTTTACTTCTCACATCCTCAAAAAATTCCAGAAGATTAGTCAAGCATGATTTCCCTTTCATAAATCCATGCTGACTTGGACTAATCCTTTTACTGCTATCCAAATGCCCCATTATTACCACTTTAATAATTGACTCCAGCATCTTTCCCACCATCGAAGTCAGCCTAACTGGTCTGTAATTCCCCATTTTCACCCTCGCTCTTTTCTTGAAAAGTGGAATAACATTAACTATCCTCCAACCCACAGGAACTGATCCTGAATCTATTAAACATTGTAAAACGATCACCAATTGCAGACCATCAGGTCCAGGGGATTTATCATACTTCAGTCCCATTAGCCTCCCCAATACTATTAAGTAAACATGTTAGTCTGTGTCCAAAATGGCTGTCGGAAGGGAGCGTGGACGCTGGCGCGCTTTAGCTGCCGCTGCTCTCTCTTCACCTTGTGTTTTTTGATTTTTTGTCTTTGGAGCGATTTCTGTCTTTAATTTGTGTATTGGTGATGTCCTTATTATTTATTTTACTGCGACTATATGTTTTTTCTCTTTTGTTAATTTCTGTAAGGTGTCCTTGAGACTTTGAAAGGCGCCCGCAAATAAAATTTATTATTATTATTATTATTATTATTTCTCGCCTAATGCAAATTTCTTTCAGTTCCTCGACCCCATTAGATCCTCTGTCCTCCAGTACTTCTGAGAGATTATTTGTGTCTTCCTTAGTGAAGACAGATCCGAAGTACCTATTCAACTCTTCTGCCATATCCTTGTTGCCCATAATAATTTCACCCGTGTCTGCCTTCAAGGGACCCACATTTGATTTTGCTACTCTTTTTCCCCTTAACATATCTAAAGAATCTTTTACTGTCCTTCTTTATATTCCTGGCCAGCTTCCCTTCGTACTTCATCTTTACAGCCCGTATTGCCCGTTTTGTTTCCTTCTGTTGTCCTATGAAAGTTTCCCAATCCTCTGACTTCCAGCTACTCTTTGCTGTGTTATACATCGTTTCTTTTAGTTTTATTCTATCCCTAACTTCTCTTGTCAGCTACGGTTGCCTGCTACTCCTCTTAGAATCTTTCTTCCTTTTTGGAATAAAATGATCCTGCTTCTTCCAGATTATGCCCAGAAATTCCTGCGATCGCTGTTCCACCGTCAATCCTGCTAGGATCCCTTTCTAGTCTACATTGGCCAGCTCCCCTCTCATGCCTTCATAGTCCCCTTTGTTCAACTGCATCACTGACACTTCCGATTTAACGTTCTCCTTCTCAAATTGCAGGTTAAAACGAATCATATTATGATTACTACCTCCAGGCGGTTCCTTTGCCTCGAGTTCTCTTATCATATCTGGTTCATTAGACAACACTAAATCCAGATTTGCCTTTTCTCTGGTCGGCTCCATTACAAGCTGCTCTAAGAATTCATCTCGGAGGCATTCTACAAACTCTCTTTCTTGGGGTCCTGAACCAACCGGATTTTCCCAGTCGACCTGCATATTGAAATCCCCAATCACCACAGTGGCATTACCTTTGTTACATGCCAGTTTTAACTCCTGCTGCAACTTACACCCTACATCCGGGCTACTATTTGGGGGTCTGTAGATAACACCAATTAGTGTCTTCTTGCCTTTACAATTCCTCAACTCAATCCACAGTGACTCTACCTCGTCAGTCCCTATGTCCTCCCTCGGAAGGGACTGAATTCCATCCCTCACCAGCAGATCACCCCTCATCCTCCTGCGCTCCATGGAATAGACCCAGTCTACTCAACCTCTCCCTATAGCTCACACTCTCGAGTCCTGCCAGCATCCTTGGGAAGCCAAAGCTTTATGAATCTATACAGTTCAATGTTTCAGGCCGCCTCGGCTTTGCCCCCTCCCCTCGGCACTTCCTCCCCCCACCCCCCCCCCCCATTCCTTCCCTCCCTCCTTGCTCTCTGCCACCAATCCCTCCCTCTGTCCCCCCTCCCTCCCCTAATCCCTCCCTCCGCCTTGAAACCCCCTCCCTGTCTCCCCCCCTTTTTTGCAGCCAGTTGGTCCGCACAGGTTTTAGATCACGACTGGGTATACCATCAGGTCCAGGCGCTTTCCGAGGGTTCAACCCTCTAAAGGATTTTCTGATGTCGACCTCTGTGACTGTGACCACGACCGAAATTCCATCACAAGCAATCATATAACCATATAACGATTACAGCACGGAAACAGGCCATCTCGACCCTTCTAGTCCGTGCCAAACACGTATTCTCCCCTGGTCCCATATACCTGCGTTCAGACCATAACCCCCCATTCCTTTCCCGTCCATATAACCATCCAATTTATTTTTAAATGATAAAAACGAACCTGCCTCCACCACCTTCACTGGAAGCTCATTCCACACAGTCACTACTCTCTGAGTAAAGAAGTCCCCCCTCATGTTACCCCTAAACTTCTGTCCCTTAATTCTCAAGTCATGTCCCCTTGTTTGAATCTTCCCTACACTCAGTGGGAAAAGCTTATCCACGTCAACTTTGTCTATCCCTCTCATCATTTTAAAGACCTCTATCAAGTCCCCCCTTAACCTTCTGCACTCCAAAGAATAAAGCCCTAACTTGTTCAACCTTTCTCTGTAACTTAGTTGCTGAAACCCAGGCAACATTCTAGTAAATCTCCTCTGTACGCTCTCTATTTTGTTGACATCCTTCCTATAATTAGGCGACCAAAATTGTACACCATACATAATGCCTTGTACAATTTTAATATTACATCCCAACTTCTATACTCAATGCTCTGATTTATAAAGGCCAGCACACCAAAAGCTTTCTTTACCACACTATCTACATGGGATTCCACTTTCAGGGAACTGTGCACAGTTATTCCCAGATCCCTCTGTTCACCTGCATTCTTCAATTCCCTACCATTTACCATGTACGTCCTATTTTGATTTGTCCTGCCAAGATGTAGCACCTCACACTTATCAGCATTAAACTCCATCTGCCATCTTTCAGCCCACCCTTTGGATTTACTTTCAACTTATTTGCCAAAGCAACCTCATATCTTCTTTTAGCTTTCCTAATTTCTTTATTAAGATTCTTTTTACATTCTTTATACTCCTCAACCACCTCATTTACTCCATGCTGCCTGATCTCTCTCTTTTTCTAAACCAAGTGTCCAATTTCCCTTGAAAACCATGGCTCTTTCCAATTTTTACTATTTCCTTTCAACCGAACAGGGACATAAAGATTCTGTACTCTTAAAATTTCACCTTTAAATGTCCTCCATTTCTCTTCCACATCTTTCCCATAAAACAAACTGTCCCAATTTACTCCTTTTAAATCCTTTCGCATCTCCTCAAAGTTAGCCTTTCTCCAATCAAAAATCTCAACCCTAGGTCCAGTTCTGACCCTCTCCATAATTATATTGAAACTAATGGTATTGCGATCACTGGTCCCGAACTGCTCCCCAACGTATACCTCTGCCACCTGACCCATCTCATTTCCTATCAGGAGGTCTAGCACCGCCCCTTCTCTAGTAGGTACTTCTATGTATTGCTGCAAAAAACTATCCTGCACACATTTTACAAACTCCAACCCATCCAGCCCAATTACAGAATGTGTTTCCCAGTCTATGTGTGGAAAATTGAAATCTCCCACAATCACTACCTTGTGCTTACTACTAATATCTGCTTACATATTTACTCTTCCAATTCTCGCTCCCCATTTGGCGGTCTATAATACACCCCTATAAGTGTTGCTACCCCTTTCCCATTTCCCATAGCCTCCCTAGACGAGCCCTCTAATCTATCCTGCCAAAGCACTGCTGTAATATCTCCCCTGATAAGCAATGCAACACCTCCTCCTCTTGCCCCTCCAATTCTATCACACCTGAAGCAACGAAATCCTGGAATATTTAGTTTCCAATCACAGCCCTCCTGCAACCATGTTTCACTGATCGCCACAACATCATACTTCCAGGTGTCAATCCAGGCTCTAAGTTCATCCACCTTTCTTACAATGCTTCTAGCATTAAAATATACACATTTAAGAAACCCACCCTCTCTTATTCTCTGTTTATTGTCTTTTTCTTCATCAAGCATGATTTCCCTTTCATAAATCCATGTTGACTTGCACTAATCATTTCACTGCTATCCGATACCCCATTATTACCTCTTTAATAATTGACTCCAGCATCTTTCCCACCACCGAAGTCAAAGACTCGCACTTTACTCACAAGGCACTTCCCTCACTGCCACTCACTGAGAGCAGTCTTGCTTATATTGACTGATAAATTGCCTAATTTACCAATTTACAAACCAAATTCCTCAGTTTTAAACGGTTTCCCCTTCTGACTCACCTCTAACTCTCTTCCCTCTCGGGCTTGAGCCAATCAGTGCTTTTTCCTGCTTCTCTTTGTTGCTGCTTGTTCAAAATCCACGTAAGTTCTGAGTTCCAGCTCCATCTTCATCCCCTGCTCCATCTCCAGCTCCCGCACATCCAGGTCAATCTCCAAGTCTATCTCCATCTCTATCTCTAGTTCCACCTCTATCTTTTTCTCCAGTTCCATATCTTTCTTTCTCCAGCTCTAACTCCACCTCAAGCTCCAGTTCCCTCTCTATTTCCTTCTCCAGCTCCATCATTAGCTCCACCTATCCCAGCTCCAGTCCAGCTCCGTTTCCAGCTCCTTCTCCTGCACCAGCTCCAGCTCAATCTCTAGCTCCATTTCCCACTCCATCTTCAGCTCCATCTCCATCTCCAGCTACATCTCCTGCTCCATATCTACAGCTCCATCTCCCACTCCATCTCCAGCTCCATCTCCATCTCCAGCTACATCTCCAGCTCCATATCTAACTCCATCTACAGCTCCATCTCCCACTCCATCTCCAGCTCCATCTCCAGCTACATCTCCAGCTCCAGCTCTAACTCCATCTACAGTTCCATCTCCCACTCCATCTCCCACTCCATCTCCAGCTCCATCTCCATCTCCAGCTACATCTCCAGCTCCAGATCTAACTCCATCTACAGCTCCATCTCGAGCTCCATCTCCAGCTCAAGCTCCATCTCCACCTCCAGATCCATCTCCCGCTCAAGCTCCATCGCCAGGTCCATCTCCAGCTCTAACTCCAACTCCAGCTGCATCTCCAACTCTATCACTAGCTCCATCTCCCACTCCATCTCCAGGTCCATCTCCAGATCTATCTCCATCTCCATCTCAACTTTTGCACTAGCTCCA
This sequence comes from Leucoraja erinaceus, assembly GCF_028641065.1. Lineage (NCBI taxonomy): Eukaryota > Metazoa > Chordata > Chondrichthyes > Rajiformes > Rajidae > Leucoraja > Leucoraja erinaceus. Next base: position 32,724,000 of record NC_073403.1, read on the forward strand.
TCTCCAGCTATAATTCTAGCTCCATCTCCAGCTTCATCTCTAGCTCTAGCTCCATCTCCAGCACTACCTCCATTTCCAGCTACACCTGCAGCTCTACCTCTATCTCCATCTCCATCTGCAACTCCAGTTCCATCTCCAGCTGCAGCTCCAGCACCAGCACCAGCTCCATCTCCAACCATAGCCAGCTCTAGTTGCAGCTCGAGCTCCAACTCTAGCTCCAGCTCTACCACTAGCTCTAGCTTAAGCACCATCTCCAGCTCTATCTCCATCTCCAGCATCATCTCCAATTCCAGCTCCCTCAATTTCCAGCTCCATCTCCAGCTTCATCCCCAGCTCTAGCTCCATCTCCAACTCTAGCTCAATTTCCAGCACCATCTGCAGCTCCATATCTGGCTCCATCTCCAACCCCATGTCCAGATATACCTCTAGCTCCAGCTATAGATTGATCTCAATCTCTAGCTCCACCTCCAACTCTAGCTCTGGCTCCATCTCCTGCCCTATCTACCTCAATCTTCAGCTCTATCTCCAGCTCCAGCTCCAGCTCCAGCTCCAGCTCCAGCTCCAGCTCCAGCTCCATCTCCAACTCCTTCTCCAGCTCCAACCCCATCTTCAGTTTTAGGTCCATCCCCATCTCTAGCTCCAACTCTTGATGCAGCTCTACCTCTAGCTCCAGCTCCAGCTCCACATCTGGCTTCATATCCAGTTCCACCTCCACCTCCAGCTCAATCTCCATCTCCTGCTTCATCCCCAGCTCCAGCTCCATCTCCAACTTCAGCTCTATCTCTAGCTCCATCTCTAGCTCAATCTCTAACGCAATCTCCAGCTCTAGCTCCACCTCCAGCATCTCCAGCTCTAGCTCAAGCTCAATCTCTAGCTCCATCTCCCACTCCATCTTCAGCTCCATCTACAACTCCATCTACATCTCCAGCTCCAGATCTAACTCCATCTACAGCTCCGTCTCGAGCTGCATCTCCAGCTCAAGCTCCATCTCCACCTCCAGATCCATCTCCCGCTCAAGCTCCATCGCCAGGTCCATCTCCAGCTCCATCTCCAGCTCTAACTACAACTCCAGCTGCATATCGAACTCTACCACCAGCTCCATCTCCCACTCCATCTCCAGGTCCATCTCCAGATCTAGCTCCATCTCCATCTCGCTTTTGCACTAGCTCCATCTCCAGCTATAATTCTAGCTCCATCTCCAGCTTCATCTCTAGCTCTAGCTCCATCTCCAGCACTACCTCCATTTCCAGCTACATCTGCAGCTCTACCTCTATCTCCATCTCCATCTGCAACTCCAGTTCCATCTCCATCCCCAGCTGCAGCTGCAGCTCCAGCACCAGCTCCATCTCCATAGCCAGCTCTAGCTGCAGCTCGAGCTCCAACTCTAGCTCCAGCTCTACCTCTAGCTCTAGCTCAAGCACCATCTCCAGCTCTATCTCCATCTCCAGCATCATCTCCAATTCCAGCTCCCTCAATTTCCAGCTCCATCTCCAGCTTCATCCCCAGCTCTAGCTCCATCTCCAACTCTAGCTCAATTTCCAGCACCATCTGCAGCTCCATATCTGGCTCCATCTCCAACCCCATGTCCAGATATACCTCTAGCTCCAGCTATAGCTTCAGCTCTATCTCCAGCTCCAGCTCCAGCTCAGTCTCCAGCTCTAACTTTTAGTTTTAGTTTTAGGTCCATCCCCATCTCTAGCTCCAACTCTTGATGCAGCTTATCTCTAGCTCCAGCTCCAGCTCCACATCTAGCTTCATATCCAGCTCCATCTCCACCTCCAGCTCAATCTCCATCTCCTGCTTCATCCCCAGCTCCGGCTCCAGCTCCAGCTCCATCTCCAACTAGCTCAATCTCTAGCTCCATCTCTAGCTCAATCTCAAACTCAATCTCCAGCTCTAGCTCTAGCTCCATCTCCAGCATCTCCAGCATCTCCAGCATCTCCAGCTCTAGCTCAAGCTCCAACTCCAGCTCTAGCTCCATCTTCAACTTCAGCTCCAGCTCCAGCTCCAGCTCCAGCTCCATCTCCATTTCCATCTCCAGCTCAATCTCCATCTCCTGCTTTATCTCCAGCTCCAGGTCCATCTCTAGCTCCATATCCATATCCATCTCCAGCTCCAACTCCATCTCCAGCTTCAGATCAAGCTCTCGCTTCAGCTCCATCCCCAGTTCCATCTCCTGCTCTAGCTCCAGCTCCATCTCCTGCTCTAGTTCCAGCTCCATCTCGCGCTCCATCTCCAGCTCCATCTCAAGCTCCATCTCGAGCTCCATCTCCAACTCCAGCTCCAGCTCCATCGCTAGCTCCAAATCCTTTGCTAGCTCTAGCTCCATCTCTAGCTTTACGTCCATCTTCCTCTCCATCTCCAGATCTAGCCAAATCCCCATGTCCATCTCCATCTCCAGCTCCATCTCCAGTTCCATCTCCAGTTCCAGCACCATCTCCAGCTCAAGACCTTCTCCAGCTTCAGCTTCTCCATCTCCAACTAGCTTTGGCTCCATCTCCAGTCCCATCTCCAGATCTACTTCTAGCTCCAGATCTATCTCCACCTCCAGCTTCAGCTCCATCTCCATCTCCAGCTCCAGCTCTTACTTCAGTTCCAACTCCATCTCCAGATCCATATCCAGCTCTAGCTCTAGCTCCAACTTCAGCTCTAGCTCCATCTCCATCTCCACCTCTATCCCAAGCTCCATCGCCAAGTCTAGCTCTGGCTCCATTTCCAGCTCCTGCTCTTGCTACATCTCCACCTCAACCTTCAGCCTCGAGACCCAATTCCAGCTCCATCTCCAGCTCTAGCTCTTGCTCCATATCTAGCTTCAGCTCCAGCTCCAGCTCTAGATCTATCTCCAGCTCAAGCTCTAGCTCCATCTCCAGGTCCAGTTCCAACTCTGACTCCATCTCAAGCTCAATCTTCAGCTCTTGATCTACCTCCCTGTTCAGCAACATCTCCAGCTCCAGCTCTAGCTCCATCTCGAATTCCATCTCGAGGTCTAACTCAAGATCCATCTCCTGCCCAATCTCCAGCCCCAGTGCGAGCTCTAGCTCAATCTCCAGTTTGAGCTCTAGCTCTAGCTCCAACTCTAGCTCCATATTCAGCTTCATCTCCAGCTCAATCTCCAGCTCGTATCTCCAGCTCCATCTCCAGCTCCATCTCCAGGTGTAGGTCTAGTTACATCTCCAACATTAGCTCAAGGTCCTCCTCCAGCTCTAGCTCCAGATCCCGCTCCAGCTCCAGCTCCAACTCCACCAACATCTCCAGCTGTAGCTCTAGCTCCCTCCATATTCAGCTCGAACTCCAGCTCCAACTTTAACTTCATCTCCAGCTCAACCTCTAGTTTCATCTCCAGCTCCATCTCTAGCTCAATCTTCAGCTCTTGCCCAACCTCCAGCTCCATCTCCAGCTCCTACCTCCATCTCCAGCATCATCTCCATCTCCAGGTCCATCTCCAGCTCCAGCTGCAACTCTATCTCTAGCTCCATCTCCAGCTCAATCTTCAGCTCTTGATCTAGCTCCCTGTTCAGCTACATCTCCAACTACACCTCCAGATCTAGTTCAAGCTTCATCTCCTGCTCCATCTCCAGCTCCAGTACCAGCTCTAGCTCAATCTCCAGCTTGAGCTTTACCTCTAGCTCCAGCTCTAGCTCCATATTGAGTTCAATCTCCAGCTCGTATCTCCAGCTCGTATCTCCAGGTCTAGGTCTAGTTACATCTCCAGCATCTCCAACTTTAGCTCAAACTCCATCTCCATCTCTAGCTCCAGCTCCAGATCCCGCTCCCTCTCCATCTCCATCTCCAGCTCCACCAACATCTCCAGCTCTAGCTCTAGCTCCCTCCATATTCAGCTCGAGCTCCAGCTTCATCTCCAGCTCCAGCTCTATATCCATCTCCAGCTTATGCTCTAGTTCCATCTCCAGCTCCAGCTCTTCCTCCATCTCCAGCTCAATCTTCAGCTCTTGCCCTAGCTCCATCTTCAGCTCCATCTCCAGCTCCAGCTCTTTTTTAAAAATATTTATTTTATTAGAAGCAATTGTACAAGGAGAAAGTAATTGACATAACAATTATACAATTTTTGTACAGCTTCAGTTTTAACATTTTATAAATTAATAAGTAAATCGGAAAAAAAGAAGAAAGAAGGGCAAGGGAGAAGAAAGGAAAAAGAAAAGAAAGAATTTCGAAAAAGATACGAAAAAGAAAAAAGAAAAACCCCATAACTAACGAAGAAGTGAAAAAAAACGGAGATATATCCCACTACCCATTCTTACGCCCGCTCACCTAACCCTAGCATCGGTTTTGAATTTGTGTTCAACCATTATGATGTTGAAGAAATTCAATGAAAGAAAACCATATTTTGGAAAATTGATCTGATTTGTTAGACAAAACAAACCTTATTTTTTCTAAATGTAGTGTCTCGGTCATTTCTGTGATCCACATCGTCACTGTGGGAACTGTGGGAATCTTTTTCCAGAATTTAAGTATACGTTTTTTCGCAGTTATTAAACCATAGTCAAGGAAGCGTCTTTGGAATATCGTCTTTGGAATATCGTTAACTTTGGAATATCGTCTGACATTCCCAATATTATTAATTTTGAATCTGGCTCCAATTGAATTTTGAGTGTTTTAGAAATGGTATTGAATATTCCTGTACAGACGTTTTGTATTTTTATACAGGATACAAAAGAATGGGTTTGGGTAGGTTCTTGGAAGTGACATTTATCACAGAGAGGGGAGACAGTTGGGAAGATCCTGTTCAATTTGGTCTTTGAGTAGTATAACCTGTGCAATACTTTGAATTGGATCAGGCAATGCACGGCATTTAAAGAACAGCAGTGTATGTATAGTAGGCTTTCCTCCCATATATCTTTTGAAATGGGTAAACCCAGCTCGTCCTCCCATGCTCGCCTACAAATCTCAGAGGGTGGGGTGTCAATATTTAGAAGAGTGTTATAAATGTAAGATATCAACTTCCTTGTATCGGCATGTCTATTCAAACAATCGTCTGATATATCTGGACCCATAAAAGGACAGTCTTGCGTATGTGTTTTCACATAATCTCCGATTTGAAGATATCTAAAAAAAGTGTTGGCGTTCAAGTGATATTTCTCCTGTGGTTCTTGAAAAGAAGAGAGAGTCCCCTTCTTATAGAGGTCTCCCACAGTATTGATTCCCAGGTTCTTCCATTGAACAAACAACATATCTAAAGTAGACGGTTTAAACAAGGGATTGTTTGCAATAGGAAGAAGGAGAGACATGTTTCTCAATTTAAGAATGAATTTCAGCTGTTTCCAGATACGGATAGTACTATGTATTATCGGATTTTGATCATACGTTGACTTATTCAAATGTATTGGAGATAGGAGGATCGAGCCTATACTAAAAGGCAAACAATCTTCCCTCTCCATTTTTAACCAATTTACATGTTGACACGTATCGTCCAACCAGAACGTTATATTTTTAGTATTAGTTGCCCAGTAGTAAAAAAGAATATTAGGTAGAGCTAGTCCTCCATTTTCTTTGGATTTGCACAAATGTCTTTTGTGTATTCTATCCAATCCAATCCAACTTTATTTGTTAAGCACTTTAAAACAGCCAATGTTGACCAAAGTGCTGTACAGAAGAATAAACAAGACATCATAAACAGACACCATAACAGCTCACATGAGGCGCAAAAATTACATATGAAATACAACAATAAATTAAAAGACATAAAACATGAGTAAAAATGATAGCCACGGAATAAAAGCAATAAAAAAATAAATAAATCAAGTAAATAAATAAAGTCGACATCTTACTGGGTATCAAAGGCCACGGAGAAGAAATGGGTTTTAAGAAGTGATTTAAAAACAGAGAGAGAAGAGGCCTGTTTAATGTGGAGAGGCAGATCGTTCCATGATTTGGGTGCCGACACAGCAAAGGCACGGTCCCCTCTGAGCTTCAGCTGAGTTTTAGGCCCACTCAGGAGCAGCTGATTATCTGACCTGAGAGAGCGGGCGGGTGTATAAGGGTGTAGAAGCTCAGATAGGTAGGGCGGGGCAAGACCATTCAGGGATTTAAAAGCAAATAAAATAATTTGTAAATGGATCCTAAACTGAATAGGCAACCAGTGGAGTGAGGCTAAAATGTGCGAAATGTGCTCATGTTTACGTGTGCCAGTTAAAAGACGTACAGCTGCATTCTGTACCATCTGGAGACGGGCGATGGAGGACCCACTAACCCCCACATACAGTGCATTGCAGTAATCCAGCCGAGTGGTAACAAAGGCGTGGATTACCATCTCAAAGTGCTGCCTTGACAGAATTGGCTTTATTTTGGCCAGCTGCCTCAAATGGAAAAAGCGTGATTTAACAACAGCCTTGATCTGACTGTCAAATTTAAGCTCAGGGTCCACTTTAACCCCTAGGTTTGTGATGCTTGATCTGATATACTGGGCCAGGGAGCCCAGATCTACAGGGGGGGCCCCAGTGGTGCCACCAAAAACCATTACTTCCGTCTTTTTATCATTAAATTTTAAAAAGTTCAGAGCCATCCAGGCCTTTATGTCGTTGAGACACTCAAGTAACAGTCCGACAGAGCATGCATCCTTCTTTTTAAGAGGCACATAAATCTGACTGTTGTCTACATAAAAGTGGAATGAAATTCCGTGCTTCCTTAGTATGGAACCAAGTGGCAGCAAATAGAGAGAGAAGAGGAGAGGGCCAAGAACTGAGCCCTGTGGGACCCCACACGAGAGAGGAGCAGAGGAGGATACAGAGTCCCCAAGGCTGACACATTCTATGGGTTTTGTTGTCCCAAATAAAGTTAGTGAGAATAGAATCAATTTAAAAAAAAAACTTTTAGGGAGATATATTGGTATTGATTGAAATAAATATAAAAGTTGCGGAAGGAAGATCATCTTTATGGCATTTAATCTACCAATAAGGGAGATAGGAAGTGTTTTCCAAAATTGAATGCAGGCATATAGTTTAGTGATTAATGGTGAGAAGTTTATTTTAAACAGAGAGGAATACTTTCTAGTCATGTAAATTCCAAGATATCTGAAATTTTCAGTAACAATTCTGAAAGGAAATTGTTGGAGTTGAGAAGAGTCTTGTTCTTTTATTGGCATGATTTCACTTTTATTCCAATTTATTCTGTATCCAGAGAAAGAACCAAATTGTTCTATAATGTTTAGAACATTTGGAATACTAACTTGGGGATTAGTAATGTATAGAAGTACATCATCTGCATATAACGAGATTTTATTGGTCGTATATTTGGTATTCTATCCATAAATGCCTGATACTCTTGGCAAGAGGTTCTATGGCTAAAGCAAATAACATTGGAGAAAGGGCACACCCTTGCCTGTTACCCCTAGATAAATAACAATTTAAGTGAATTTGATTTGTCAGTATTCTAGCTGTCGAATTAGTGTATGAAAGCTTCACCCATAAAGTAAGGTTTTCTCCCAGTTTAAATGTTTCCAACACTGTAAAAAGATAAGACCAGTCCACTTGGTCGAAAGATTTTTCTCCATCCAGAGAAATAATTGTTAGATCTTCATTTGGCATTCTCTGCAAATATATTATGTTAAACAAACGTCTCAAATTATAAAACAAATGTCGTTTAGGTATAAACCCAGTTTAATCTGGATGTATTAGTTTACCGATAACTAAACTTAATCTGCGAGCCAAAGTCTTAGCTAGTATCTTCTGATCCATATTTAAAAGGGCTATTGCCCTATAGGATCCAGGCTCATTGAGATGTTTATCATTTTTTGGAATTAATGTAATAGTTGATTCAGCAAGAGTTTATGGTAAAGTATGTTCTTTAAATGCTTGAATATAAAGGGCCTGTAAGCGTGGGGAAATTAAATCATTAACATTTGTATAAAATTCGTCACTAAACCCGTCCGGGCCAGGGATTTTTCCACTTTGCAATGATTTAATAGTCTCTACGATGTCTTTTGTTGTTATCTCTGCTCCTAATTCATCCCATTCCTCCTCATTAAGGAATGGGAGATGGCAATTCTCAAGAAAACTTTTCAACTTTGCAGGATCGACTGCTGTTTTTGATGAATATAGTTTTTGATAGAATTGTAAGAATCTTTCATTAATATCTTTAGGCAATGTAAGCAGAACTCCTTTTTCTGACCTAATTTTGTGTATTGTACGGCTATTCTGTAATTTGCTATTAGCTTGTGTGGTTTATCACCAAATTCAAAAAATGTTTGCTACGTAGAATGAAATTTTTGCTGAGAGAATCTGATTTAATTTAAAATTTAATGCAGCTATCTTATTATGTGTCACAACGGTTGGGTCTGCTGCGTTTTCTAGGTTTTATCTGATTTTCTAATTCCAATTATTCAGCCTTATTTTTCTTGTTTTGAAAAGCTTGGTATGCGATAATACAGCCTCTAACATTGGCTTTAAACGTTTCCCACAGCAAAGATGGAGAATTGCCAGGGGTGTCATTTGTCTCAAAAAATTGTTTCATCTGTAGCTTCAGATAGTCACAACAACTTTTCTCAGCTAGTATTTGTGGATTGAATCTCCAAAACGATTGTTTATTATACATTCCTTCCAATTTTACTGAAAAAGTGAGAGGACAGTGATCCAAAATAATAATGTTGTGATATTTTTGGTTATAGGTAAAAGGGATAAGTTTGGCATCCACCAGGAAATAGTCAATTTGTGTATACATTTTATGAACACCTGAATAAAAAGAGTATTCTCTTCCAGACGTATTGGCAATCCTCCATACGTCACTTATGTTTGTATTATTTATATGTGTTTAAAAGTTCACTCGATTTTGAAGTACTTTTCCTTTGACATGAAGATTTATCCAAGTATTGATCTAATACACAATTTAAATCTTCTCCAATGATCAAATTCTTCTGACCAGAGTCTGAAATTATATTAAATATTTTACTTAAAAAAATGGGGATTATCAAAATTAGGAGCATAAATATTCACCATAGTCAATGTAGTTGAATACAATTCCCTGGATATTAGAATGTACCTGCCTTCCTTATCAGCTATAGTGGATTTATGTTTGAATGGTATACCTTTACGAATTAGAATTGCTGTTCCTCTTGCTTTGGAAGAAAACGTAGAATTATATAATTGACCAATCCAGCTACCCTTCAGCCTGTTGTGAGCTCCATTTTTGAGATGAGTCTCCTGAAGAAATATTATATCAGTATTGATAGATTTTAAGTGGGCAAATACTTTACCACTTTTAATTGGCTCTTTAATACTAATATTCCAACTACCAAATGTAATTCCTCCTATTTTCTTAGCTACATCATCTTGCATTTTAAAGCTTACATGATCTCTTTTGATTTAAATGGTCCAACACATTATTTGAAATATTTCCTTTAATTGCTGGGTGGGTGAGCCCTATCCTATTTCCCCCTATCCCCCAGAGATATATTCAAGAAAAATGTGCATTAGTAAAGATAGATAAGATATTTAGTAAAGAAAATAGAAAGTGAAAAAGGGAAACAATGGAAATTACAGCATATAGGAATGCTGCTGGTGAATACCACCCAATGGTGGTTGGATTAGTGAAAGCTTCTGTAAGATAGATAATATTAAATAACTCCGCACCTTAAGTTAATAAAAACTAAACAGAACAAACCTTAAGAATGTTTAACAGTATTTAAATCCGTCAGGGAATCAACATTCCCAAGAAATTATGTATCTTGGTGTGCTCTAATTAAGTAGTTGAATATTGAGAAGTTTAACTAATATACGGCACTTTTACCTAACTTTCTATTAATACTGTTTTGACATATTAACCGACTGTCAGTAAGTTTATAACAACTTATTGATTACAAACACAGTTTCACACACTAATTTTCTCCCTCTCTCCCTATTTTTTTTCCTTTCCAAAACTTTTTCGACACAATCATATGATACAACACATCAAAACATAATCAGAAATTACAATATAACAAATAATCATTATAATACAACAATGCATTCATTATTTACAATACTCTCAACCCCACGCGGTGACCAGCGCCCACGGATGGCCTCCAAAGACTCCGTGGACACTGCGTGATCTCTCTCCAGGGACACACGTGCACAGACATAGGCCCGAAAGAGGGGCAGGCAGCAAACTCTAGCCTGACCATCGACCGCCCGCTGCCTGGACCAGGAGCAAACTGACCGGGAAGTCCCCCCCCCCCCCCCCCGATCGGCTCTCCCCCACTCCCTGCCTTATGTCCAAACACTAGAATCGTGGGACTAAAATGCAACCAGAACTTGAGGAACAACCCCTTCAGATATTGGTATAGGGGCAGTAACCTCTCACACTCCATATACGCATGGAACACGGTCTCCTCCTCACCGCAGAAAATACATGTGGCGGACAAGCCCGTGACCCGACTCAAAAGTTTATTGCATGCCACCGCTCTGTGCAGCATTCTCCAACCCAGGTCCCCAATGTAAAGGGGGACAACTCCCTTGTAGAGGGACCCCCATTGGGGACCTCCCCCACCTTCGGGTGGTACCACCGTCCGCCATGGTGTGTCAGGACGGGAGACGAAGGCAAGGAGGTGCAGAATGTGCAGGAGCATTCTGTAAAGTGCGCGTCTCTTCGCATCACGAAACGGCATGCTGGCCATCTCAGAAAGGCGGCTCAGGTTGTGTGGAGCCGGTGCCCGAGAAATATCCCGGAGCCTAGGCCCGATGAGCAAATCTGACGGAGCGGGGCTAAGCTCAGTCAGAGCCACTCTAGGGTGAGGACCGGCCACTCCCGCAGCCGCAACATCCCCATCCCCTCGTGGCACAACACGCTGGTTGAAAACAGCCAATTTCCTCACCCTGAGCACATCCCGATAGAAACTGATGCCAGCCACCGGGAGCCGCGAGACCCCCCTTGACAACGACCCCGACGGAAAAAATAGGTGGCCAGAGCGTGCCATCTGGGGGGGGGGTGGGGGGGGTTCTCTACATACATATACCTCCACAGAGTCCTGAGGCGGAGAGCCGCCACCTGGGTACGCACGCATACCAAGGACTGGCCGCCCTCCTCTAACGGGAGACTCAGGACTGCTGCGGAGACCCAGTGCTTCCTATTTCCCCAAAATAAATCTACCAGCTTCTTCTGTAAAGCAGTTACAATTATGGAAGGCGTGACAAGAGTAGCCAGCCGGTACCAAAACATGGAGGCCACCAGCTGGTTTATGACCAACACCCTTCCCTGAAAGGAAAGAACTCCAAGCAGGCCTGACCAGCGCCCCAGCCGGGCAACCACTTTCGTCTCCAACTCCTGCCAGTTTGCCGGACAAGCATCCTCAGTGGGGCTCAGGTACACCTCCAAATAGAAGGTTCCACGCATACATTGTCATCTCCTCCGGCAGAGAGTCTACTTGCCACTGACCCACTAAAAGCCCAGAACACCTACTCCAGTTAATACTGGCAGAAGATGCAGCCGAGAAAATCTACTGGCAATCACGCATCCTCTGCAGGTCACAGGATCGGTGAACATAAGGAGTACATCATCGGCATACGCCGAAAGAACCACATCCACCACCGGGCCAGGTAGGGCCAGGCCTGTCAACCTCCTCCGAAGAAGACACAGGAACGGCTCCACACAGACCGAGTACAATTGACCCGACATGGGGCACCCCTGACGGACCCCCCTCCCAAAATGACAAGGAGCCAACAACACACCATTAAAAGTTCACAAGACACTCCACTGCAGCGTACAAAAGCTGACCCGGGCCACAAAATGTGGTCCAAATCCAAACGCTTGCAACGTCCCAAAGAGGTAGTCATGCTCTACCCTATCAAAAGCCTTCTCCTGATCAAGAGAAAGAAAAGCAGCAGACGGACCAGTTCCCTGTGCTAGATAAATCAGGTCCCCAACCAGGTGGATGTTATCCTGAATGGACCGACCAGGGACTGTGTAGGACTGGTCATGGTGAATCAGTTGAGACAGCACGGAGCCCAGGTGATTTGCCATTGCCCGTGCAAAAACATTATACTCTGTACATAGGAGGGAGACCGGGAGCCAGTTCTTCAACATGCGGAGTTCCCCCTTCTTGGGCAGCAAGACAACAACTGCTTTACGCCACGAGAGAGGCATCTCCCCTGTCGCCAGGCTCTCCCCCAGAACCAACATGTAATCACCCCCCAGGATATCCCTGAAAGCTCTACCAAATTCTACCGTCAACCCATCCAGCCCGGGGTACTTATCCCTCCTGAGCTGATGCAGGGCACGAGTCAACTCCTCCAGTGATAAGGGGCCATCAAGAAGATCGGCCACCTCCCTATCTACAGTCGGTAGACCCTCCCACAGGTCCCGCTGAGCCTCCCCCATGAACCCATCTGCGAGAACAGGGACGCATAAAAGGACCTGACTAAGGCACTGATCCTCTCCGGATCAGTGACAGAGGAGCCATCATCCGCGAGCAGCTCTTCGAGTTGTTTGCGGGCTCCCGCCCCTTCTCCAGAGATAAAAAGGTGAAGCTCGGTCCAGATTGTGCAGCATCTGGACCCGCGACCTCACGTAAGCACCTCGAGACCGCTCAAGCTGCACGTACCTCAAGACTTCCTTCGTCTCCTGAAACTCTCCCCATTTGCAGGAGTCCTCACCAATCCAATCCAGGCGAGTCTCTGTGTCCATTAGCTCTCTCTTAATTCTCTCGACCGCTGAGTCCCGCCGTCTGGTTGACCCCCATGTGTATTATTTACAAAAGAGACGGATGTGAACTTTTCCTAGATTTCCAAGAGTGCCTGGAGATCGAGGGTAGGAAAGATTTTGGTGTCTTTGTTGTTTCCAGCACTGATTTTCTGCCCTAAAATCATTTTGCACAGTGTTGCTGCCAGGCTTAATGTGAAGAAAGGACTTTTGCTTTCCAGCATAAACTGCTCTCGGCTGTGGACGACCTTGGGAACTTGTTTGCAGCAGGAGGAATTTGTCTCTGCTGCTTATCTTAGACTATGACAGTCTCTGTGATTTCAAATTGAGCTGAGCTGCTGGGGTGCCTGGGGCTGGTTTTGTGCCATTGTCAAGATGGCTGGGGCATGGCCGAAGGCCTGGAGTTAAGCAGCTGTGGTATTAGCAGCGGGTGCAGGGCCATTTGAGGATGAACTTCATGTTGACGGGTTGCGACTTTTTCGGCATCTCGGTCCAAAATGGGCTCCTGTGGACCAACTCGAACAGGTACTTCGGATCTGTCTTCACTAAGGAAGACACAAACAATCTCCCAGATGTACTGGAGGACAGAGGATCTAAGGGGGTAGAGGAACTGAAAGAAATGTTCATTAAGCGAGAAATAGTATTGGGTAGGCTAATGGGACTGAGGGTTAATAAATCGCCTGGGCCTGATGATCTGCATCCCAGAGTCCTCAGAGAGGTGGCTCTAGAAATAGTGGACGCATTGGTGATCATTTTCCAATGTTCAATAGATTCAGGATCAGTTCCTGTGGATTGGAGGATAGCTAATGTTATCCCACTTTTCACGAAAGGAGCGAGAGTGAAAACGGGATATTACAGACCAGTTAGCCTGACTTCGGTGGTGGGGAAGATGCTGGAGTCAATTATTAAAGAGGTAATAATGGGGCATTTGGATAGCAGTAAAAGGATTAGTCCAAGTCAGCATGGATTTATGAAAGGAAAATCGTGCTTAACTAATTTTTTGAGTATGTGGCAAGTAGAATGGATGAAGGGGAGCCAGCGCAATGTAGTGTATCTAGACTTGCAGAAAGCCTTTGATAAAGTCCCGCTTGTAAGACTGGTGACTAAAATTAGAGCACATGGTATTGGGGATAGGGTGTTGACATGGATAGAAAATTGGTTGGCAGACAGGAAGCAAAGAGTAGGAGTGAACGGGTTCTTTTCAGAATGGCAGGCAGTGGCGAGTGGAGTGCTGCAAGGCTCGGTGTTGGGGCCGCAACTGTTTACCATATATATTAATGGTTTGGAAGAAGGAATCAGGAGCAACACTAGCAAGTTTGCAGATGACACAAAGCTGGGTGGCAGTGTGAACTGTGAAGAGGATGTTCGGAGGTTGCAGGGAGATCTGAACAGGTTGAGTGAGTGGGCAGATGCGTGGCAGATGCAGTATAATATGGATACATGTGAGGTTATCCACTTTGGTGGCAAAAACAAGGGGCTGATTATTATCTCAATGGGGTTAGGTTAGGTATGGAGGTCACTGAAAGTTGGCATGTAGGTACAGCAGGCAGTGAAGAAAGCTAATGGAATGTTGGCCTTCATAACAAGAGGATTTCAGTATAGGAGTAAAGAGGTTCTTCTGCAGTTGTATAGGGCTCTGGTGAGACCAAATCTGGAGTATTGCGTACAGTTTTGTTCTCCTAATTTGCGGAAGGACATCCTTGTGATTGAGGCAGTGTAGCGTTGGTTCACAAGATTGATCCCTGGGATGGCGGGACTGCCATATGAGGAAAGATTGAAAAGACTAGGCTTGTATTCATTGGAGTTTAGAATAATGAGGGAGGATCTTATAGAAACTTATCAAATTATAAAAGGATTGGACAAGCTAGATGCAGGAAAAATGGTCCCAATGTTGGGCGAGTCCAGAACCAGGGGAGTCTTAGAATAAAGGGGAGGACATTTCAGGCTGAGGTGAGAAAATACTTTTTCACCCAGAGAGTTGAGAATTTGTGGAATTCCCTGCCACAGAGGGCAGTGGAGGCCAAATCACTTGATGGATTTAAGAGAGCTCAATAGTCAATAGTCAATAGTCTATTTAATTGTCATTTGGACCCCTGGAGGTCCAAATGAAATGCCGTTTCTGCAGCCATACATTACACACAAATAGACCCCAGACACAACATAATTACATTTTACATAAACATCCATCACATAGCAGTGATGGAGGCCAAAAAAACGTATCTCTCCACTGCACTCTCCCCCCCCGATGTCAGAGTCAAAGTCAAAGCCCCCGGCTGGCGATGGCGATTGTCCCGCAGCCATTAAAGCCACGCCGGGTGGTGCGAGGTCGCACACCGGGTCTTGGTGTTAAAAACCCCGGTGTGCGCTCGCATAGTCCCGCGGCCATTCCAAGCCGCGCGGGGCAGTGCTGTTAGGCCCCGCTCCAGGAGCTCTTCGACCCCGCAACTCGGGCGGGAGAAGTCGCCGTTGCAGGAGCCCCGAAAAGCGGTCTCCCTCCAGGGACCCGCGGGCTCCCGGTGCCGCCGTCCGCAGACCCGCAGTAGCAGCCTCCGCATCAGCAGCAGCAGCGGCAGTGGCAGCAGCAGCAGCAGCAGCAGCGGCAGCGGCAGCGGCACCGCTCCTCCACCGCTCCACCCGCTCCGGTCTCGGCCAGCTCCGCGACGGCAACGGTGAGTCGTAGCACCAGAGTCCCCGGCTTCTTCCTGTTGGAGGCCGCTCCTCGTTGCGGCCCCAACGACAACTGAGACCCGACGAGAAAAAAGGTCGGGGTCTCCAGTGCAGGGAGAGATTCAAAAAGTTTCCCCCTCCCTCCCACCCCACCCCCACCCCCCCCACACACACACCCCAACATAAAATAACAAAAACGACATAAAAACACAGACAAAAAAAAATAATAAAAAAACACGCGGACAGGCTGCAGAGGCCGCTGCTGACCAGAGTCGCGCCGCCTACCGATCCCTAGATAGATAGAGCTCTAGGGGCTAGTGGAATCAAGGGATATGGGGAGAAGGCAGGCACTGGCTATTGATTGGGCACGATCAGCCATGATCACAATGAATGGCGGTGCTGGCTCGAAGGGCCGAATGGCCTCCTCCTGCACCTACTTTCTATGTTTCTAAAATAAAGCCAAAGATTTATTTTCTTACATCATTACTCACATCGACCTCTGCCTGCTTCTAAACTGAGGGGGAGAGGGAGGGAGAGAGAGGAAGGGAGGGAGGGAGAGAGAGAGGGAGGGAGAGAGAGGGAGGGAGGGAGAGAGAGAGAGAGAGAGAGGGAGAGGGAGAGAGAGAGAGAGGAGAGAGAGGGAGATGGAAAAAGAAAGGAGGGAGAGGGAGAGAGTGAGAGAGAGGAGGGAGAGGGAGGGAGGGAGGGAGGGAGGAGAGGGAGGGAGAGAGAGCGAGGGAGGGAGGGAGAGAGAGAGAGGGAGAGGGGTAAGGAGGAGGTCGGTCTGTGAACATATTTGGCCTTGCTATGCTGAGAAATTTGCACTTACAGATACGTTGAAGATCGCTGTGAACTAGCTCTTACAGATAAATATTATCAGGGGAGACTCAATTTCTACTTAGCTCTTGAACTCTCTCTCTCCTCTCTCATTCCCCCCTCTCTCTCTCTCTCTCTCTCTCTCTCTCCTCTCTCTCCCCTCTCCCCTCCCTCTCCCTCCTCCCTCTCTCCCCCCTATCTCTCCTTCTCCTTACCCCCATAGTGTGTGACAAGACTAAGAGCAGCACCCTCTGTGACTTTTCTCGATGCCTCCCTCCCCCCTCCGCCTCCTTGTGACACCCCCTCCATTCAAAAAAAGACATCTCACGACATCTTTCATCCCTTCCGGGGGCTGGAGTTTGTGGAGGGTGCGTTAGGAGAGGTGGGGCGATCCACCTGTGGTATCTGGATTGTAATACTAGGAATCATCTTGTCGACTTTAAACCCCCTCTCACTCTCTCTCTCCACCCCCTCTCTCCCTCTCTCGCTCCCCCCCCCTCTCTCTCCCCCTCTCTCTCTTCCCCCTTCCATCTCTCTCCCCCTCCATCTCTCTCCCTCTCCCCTCCCCTCCCTCTCTCCACCCTCTCTTCCCTCCTCTCCCTCCCTCATCCCCTCTCCCTCCTCTCCTCTCTCCCTCTCTCCTCCCCTCTCCCCCACCTCTCTCCCCCTCCCTCTCCCTCTCCCCTCCCCCTCTCTCCCCTTCTCCTCTCTCTCCCCTCTCCTCTCCCCTTCCTCTCTCTCTCTCTCCCTCTCCTCTCCCCTCTCCCTCTCTCTCCCCACCCCTCCCTCTCACCTCCCTCTCTCTCTCCGCCCCATCTCTTCCCTCCTCTCTATCTCCCCCTCCCTCCCTCCCCCCCCCCTCTATGGCCTAGGAGGTTAAGTATAAGCTGTATGCTTGACTTTGTATAAATATAATCAGGGCGGACTGGATTTCTACTTGGCTCTTGTACTAGAGTGTGGCTTCATTGTATCTATTTATAACTTTATTGTATTTATTAATAGTATTAGCTGATCTGTTTGATTCAGAGCTAAATACATAAACAATAGGTGCAGGAGGAGGCCATTCGGCCCCTGTGGACCAACTCGAACAGGTACTTCGGATCTGTCTTCACTAATGAAGACACAAACAATCTCCCAGATGTACTGGAGGACAGAGGATCTAAGGGGGTATTGGAACTGAAAGAAATTTTCATTAGGCGAGAAATAGTATTGGGTAGGCTAATGGGACTGAAGGATGATAAATCCCCTGGGCCTGATGGTCTGCATCCCAGGGTCCTCAGGGAGGTGGCTCTAGAAATAGTGGACGCATTGGTGATCATTTTCCAATGTTCAATAGATTCAGGATCAGTTCCTGTGGGCCCTGTACAACTGCAGAAGGACCTCTTTGCTCCTATACTCAACTCCTCTTGTTATGAAGGCCAACGTGCCATTTGCTTTCTTCACTGCCTGCTGTAGCTGCATGCTTACTTTCATAGACTGATGAACAAGGACCCCCCGATCCCGTTGTACTTCCCCTTTTCCCAACTTGACACCATTTAGATAATAATCTGCCTTTTCCTGTTTTTGCCACCAAAGTGGATAACCTCACGTTTATCCACATTAAACTGCATCTGCCATGCATCTGCCCACTCGCCCAACCTGTCCAAGTCACCCTGCATTCTCATAGCATCCTCCTCACAGTTCACACTGCCACCGAGCTTTGCGTCATCCGCAGATTTGCCAATGTTACTTTTATTGCTAATTCTGTCGCTAATTCACTTATAATTCTAAACTATATTCGGCACTCTGTATCTTCCCCTTTGTTAATGGTTTAGTTTAGAGATACAGCGCGGAAACAGGCCCTTCGGCCCACCGAGTCTGCGCCGACCAGCCATCGACCAGCCATGACTCCACTAGCCCCTAGAGCTGTGACTAACTTGATTTGAGAGATTTGTTTGGAAATCTTCTCCATACATCCTCTCTGGGATTAGACGGTGGGATTAGCAGTGTTTTGAAAACAGATACACCGTTGCTGTGCTTAATATCCGTGCAGAAGCATTTACAGCTCCTGGAAAAATATGGTGCCCTTGTTTAGGAATGTTGTACAAATAGTGGGAGCATGGCCAAGGAATTGTAGATAGTGACTCACAGTGATGAAGCAGGCCCTTCAGCCCACCCAGTCCGTGCTGACCGGAGATCGCCCGTTCACACACTAGTTTAGCTTAGAGATACAGCGCGGAAACTGGCCTTTCGGCCCAACTTGCCCACACCGGCCAACATGCCCCATCTACACTAGTCCCACCTGCCAGTGTTTGGCCCATATCCCTCTAAATAATCCCAGGAATGAGTGGATTAACGTACAATGAACGTCTATCGGCACTGGGCCTGTACTCGCTGGTGTTTAGAAGAACGAGGCGGGACCTCATTGAAACTTCCCCAAATAGCGAACGGCCTGGACATGACCAGAGGACATGGGTTCAAGGTGAGAGGGGGGGGGGGGAATTTTAATTTGAACCTGAGGGGCAACGTTTCCACATAGGTGGGTGTATGGAACGAGCTGCCGGAGGAGGTAGTTGAGGCAGGGACTATCACAACACTTGGACAGGTACATGGATAGGACAGGTTTGGAGGGATATGGGCCAAACGCAGGCAGGTGGGACAGATAGCACAATGGGCTAAGAGTTCGGCTGGCGACCGGAGGGTAGCCGGTTCAAATCCCGCTTGGAGTGCATACTGTCGTTGTGTCCTTGGGCAAGACACTTCACCCACCTTTGCCTGTAATGGAATGTTACGGCGGCAGGCGCGGGTACACCGCGACGCCCTGTGTCTCCCTTTCAAGGGAGATGCTAAAAATGCATTTCGTTGTCTCTGTACTGTACACTGACAATGACAATAAATTGAATCATTTCATCATTTCATCATTTCATTTCAATCATTTCATTTCATTTCATTTCATTTCATAGTGTAGATGGGGCATGTTGGCCGGTGTGGGCAAAGTGGGTGGAAGGGCCTCTTTCCTGTATCACTCTGTGACTCTCTCTCTCCCTTTCTCTCTCCCCTTCTCTCTCTCCCTCTCTCTCCCCCCTCTCCCTCCACTCTCTCCTCTTCTCTCTCTCTTCCCCTCACTCTCCTCTCTCTCTCCCCCCTCTTCTCTCTCTCCCCTTCACTCTCCCATCTCTCCCCCTCATTGTCTCACTCTCTCTCTCCCCCTCATTCTCTCCCCCTCTCCCCTCTCCCCTTTTCTCTCTCCCCGTCTCCCCCTCTCTCTCCACTCTACCTCTCCCATTTCTCTCTCCCTCCCCCCTCTGCCCCCCATTCCCGCCTCTCTCTCCCCCTCTCTCAGCCACTCTCTCCTCCTCTCTCTCATCGTCTCTCCCCCCCTCTCGCTCTCTCCCTCCCTCTCCCCCCCCCTCTCTCTCCCATCTTTATAAATAGGTTTGTGTGCCTGTTGTTTCAAAACCGGGAACACTTCTGAGATCGGTGAGTGAGCGATATATTATATGTATATATATATCGAGAGAGGGGGAGAGAGGGAGGGAGAGAGGGAGTGAAGGAGAGAGAGAGAAGAGACAGTGAAAGAGAGGGGGATAGGGAGAGAGAGAGAGACAGAGAGAGAAAGCGAGAGGGAGAGACAGTGAGGGGGGGAGAGAGAGAGAGACAGACAGAGACAGAGGTAGAGAGCAAGAGACAGAGAGACAGAGAGAGAGGAGATAGAGAGTGGGAGAGAGAGACAGAGAGAGAGTGCGAGAGAGAGGAGAGAGAGAGAGAGAGGAGAGAGAGAGAGAGAGAGAGAGAGACCGAGAGAGTGAGAGGGAGGTGAGAGAGGGGAAGAGACACAGAGAGAGGGAGGGTGGGCAGACAGGGAGATTTCACAGGATCTGAGGAGATGAGCCTAACTTGGCAGGGAGATAGGGAGAGAGAAACATGAGCCTTGAGAGCCGAAGAAACTTTTCCTGGCAGTACTGTTCTATGTTCAATGTGGGAGAAAAGAGAGAGAGGAGGGAGGGGGAGGGGGGGAGAGAGAGGGAGAGAGAGAGATGGGGAGAGAGGGAGAGAGAGGGAGAGACAGAGAGGGAGGGAGAGAGGGAGGGAGAGAGGGAGGGACGGTGGGACAGAGAGGCAGATATGGCAGGATCTGAAGAGGTTAGTCTAACCAGGCATTGGGGGCTAGCACGCGCCTTGCGGGCCAAACGGCCAGCCCCTGAACTCTCCGGCCACCCCTCCCTCCTGCCCCCACAGGCTAGACATGGACGGGGGAGACTCACTGGGGCCTGAGATCTTCATCGAGGAGATGATGTTGTTGATGGGCCAAACGCTGGCCAAGATGGAGATTGACGACCATTACCAAGTGATCCGCCAGATCGGTGCGGGGACATTTGGCACCGTGCAGCTCGTCAGGCACAGGCAACAAGGTTTGGAGAAGTATCACCAGGGATCAGCAGATCTATAATTCCACGAGACATTCTCTCATCCTCCAAGCATTATAGTCCTAGCCTGCCCCGACCATCTCAGCGACCACTAGGGACCATCAGAATCAATTAGAAGTTCTCACCGCCTACTAGACCACCAGATCTCACCAGAGACCAGGAGAGACCAGCACATCCCATTAGAAGTTCTCACTGCCCACCAGATCCCACCAGACCTCACCAGAGATCAGCACATCCCATTAGAAGTTCTCACTGCCCACCAGATCCCACCAGAGACCAGCGCATCCCATTACAAATGTTCACTGCGCACTAGACTCCACCAGATCCTACCAGACAAGGGGAGAAGACAGGAACAGGGTACTGATTGTGGATGATCAGCCATGATCATATTGAATGGCGGTGCTGGCTCGAAGGGCTTAAAGGCCTACTCCTGCACCTAGTGTCTGTATCTATGTATCTCTCACCTCCTCTCTTCCCCCTCTCTCTCTCGACACCCTCTCTCTCCTCACTCTCTCCCTCTCTCTCCCTCTCTCTCTCTCTCTCTCTCTCCCCCCCTCTCTCTCACCACCCCTCTCCCGGTCTCTCACCCCCTCTCTCTCCTCTCTCCCTCCCCTCTCTCTCCCTCTCTCTCCCTCTCTCCCCCCCCCCCCCCCCCCCTCTCTCCCCCCCTTCTGTCTCTCCCCCCCTCTTTCTCTCCTCCACTCTTTCTCACTCCCCCTCTCTCAAAAGAGAGATAGGTAGTTAGGGCGAATGGAGTCAGGGGATATGGGGAGAAGGCAGGAATGGGGTACTGATTGTGGATGATCAACCATGATCACATTGAATGGCAGGGCTGGATCAAAGGGCCGAATGGCCTAATCCTGCACCTATTGTCTATATTTCTATGAATAAAGTCCTAAACTGCCCACCGTGGACCAATAGAAGTTCTCACCCCCTATTGGACCACCACATCCCCATTAGAAGATCTCATAGCCTACCAGAACCCATCAGATATCAGCAGAACCCACCAGAGCCCAGTAGAGACCACCACATTTCATTAGGTCTCACAGCCCACCAGACTCCAGCAGAACCCACTGGATACCAGGCGTGACCACCACACCCCACTAGAAGATCTCACAGCTCACCGGTTCCCACCAGAACCCACTAGAGACCAGGAAAGACTACCAGAGATCATCAGAAGTTCTTTCTGTCCACCACAGACCACTAGAACCTTTCCCTGACCACTGGATAGCAACATAAACCATTAGAAGTTCTCACTGCACACTAGACTCCACCAGGTCCCACCAGACACCAGTAGAGGCCTCAAGAAGCTGATAGAAGATATCCATGATCATCAGAGGCCATTAGAGGTTCTCCCTGACCACCAGAGACCAACAGAATCAATTAGAAGTTCTCACCGCATACTCGACTCCACCAGATCCCACCAAACCTCATCAGAGACCAGGAGAGAGCACCACAGACCCTTGAAATGTCTCACAGCGCACCAGATCCCAGCAGACTCCAACAGAACCCACCAGGTACCAGGAGAGCCCAGCACAGACCCTTAGAAGGTGTCACAGCCCACCTTATCGTGCCAGACCATCAGATCCCACCAGAATTTACCAGAGACCAGGCAAGATCACCACAGGCCATTTGGAGGTCTCACAGCACACCAGATCTCAACAGACTCCAACAGATCCCACCACAGACCAATAGAGAGCATCACAGACCCTAAGAAGGTCTCACAACACACCAGATTCCACCAGACACCAATGGAAGCCTCAAGAAGCTGGGTGAAGTTCACCCTGACCACCAGAGGCCATTGGAAGTTTCCCTGACCACCAGGGATCAACATAATACAGTAGAAGTTCTCACCGTCTACCTTACTCCACCAGATCCCACCAGACCTTACCAAGCACCAAGAGAGACCACAACAGGTCATGAGAAGGTCTCACAGCCCAATAGATCCCACCAGACTCCAACAGAACTCACCAGAGACCAGGAGAGACCGCCACATGGCATTAGAAGGTTTCACAGCCCACTAGATCCCAGCATTCCCCAGCAGACCCCATCGGAGTCCAGGAGATACCACCACAGACCATTAGGTCTCACAGTCCACCAGACTCCACCAGAGACCAGGGTAGACCACCACATCCCACTAGAAGGTATCAGAATCTACCTGATCCCATCAGACCTCACCAGAGACCACCGCAGGTGATAAAAAAATTCTCACAGCCCACTAGTTCCCAACAGACCTCACTAGAAACCAGACGAGTCCACCAGAGACCACCAGAAGGTATTTCTGTCCACCACAGACCATTAGAACATCTCTCTGGCCATCAGAAACCAAAATAATCCATGAGAAGGTCTCACAGCCGACCAGACTCCATCAGATGCCACCAGAAGCTCCCTGAGGGTCCCATCTCTCGCCCGGCAGGTACTCTGATGGCCCTGAAGCTGATGGAGAAGGGGCGGACGGAGGTGAGGGGTTTCCTGAGGGAGTACAGCACTGGCCTCTTCCTCTCCCCCCACCCCTTCATCACCTCTGCATTTGGTATCGCCTTCGAGTCCAGCGAACATTACGCCTTCATGCAGGAGTTTGCCCCAATGGGGGACCTCTTTGACCTCATCCAACCTCTGGTAGGTGATGGAGAGAGGGAGAAAAAGAGAGAGGGAGGGAGAGAGGGAGAGGGAGGAGAGTGATGGAGAGAGGGGGAAAGTGAGAGGGAGGGGGAGAGAGGGAAGGAGGGAGAGGGAGAGAGAGAGAGAAGAGAGAGAGAGGGAGAGTGGGAGATAGGGAGAGAGAGAGGGAGGGAAGAGAGAGGGGGGGAGGGAGCGAAAGAGGAGGGAAGGAGGGAGGAGAGAGGAGGGAGAGAGAGAGAGGGAGAGGGAGAGAGAGAGAGTGGGAGAGAAGGAGGAGGGAGGGAGGTGAGAGGGAGAAGGAGAGAGTGAGAGGGAGAGAGTGAGAGAGAGGGAGGGCGAGTGAGAGGGAGGGAGAGAGAGAGAGAGAGGGAGAGAGAGAGAGGGAGGGATAGGGAGGGATGGAGAGAGGGTGGGAGAGTGATGGAGGGAGGGATGGAGGGATGGAGGGAATGTGACATGATCAAACCCTCAGAGTGAATTACCCCGCTTTGTTCTTGCCTCTCCACTCCAATCCCTCCCTCTGTTTCCCTCCCTCTTTATCCCTCCCTCCCTCTCCCCTTCCCACTCTCTCCCTCTCTGTCTTTCCCTCCCTCTCTCCCTCTATCTCCCTCTCACCCTCCCTCCCTCCCTCCCTTCCTCAGGTTGGTATCCCACAGGCCGCAGCTAAGCGTTGTGGCCTACAGCTCTCTCTGGCCTTGGATCACCTGCACCAGAGAGGCCTGGTCCACCGCGATGTCAAGCCTGACAACGTTCTCCTCTTCGACCGCGAGTGCAGGCACGTGAAACTCTCCGACTTCGGCCTGGTCCGCCGAGAAGGTCTCAGGCTTCGGCCTGGCAGTGACCAGGGCCCTTATGCCCCTCCGGAAATTGTCCCGGGGGTGAGAGGGGCCCGCGTGGCCAGGCCCGAGGACGCCTGGGCCTTCGGTGTGCTAATTTACGTCCTACTGACTGGGAATTTCCCCTGGGAGAGAGCCACAGACCTCGATCCGCGCTTCCAGGCCTTCAAAGCCTGGCGAAATAGGCCGGAAGGCTTGCAACCACCCCCGGAGTGGGCCGGGGTGGCCCCGGGGGCTTGCAGGATGCTGAAGGGCCTACTGGCCTTTGATCCTAAGGAGAGGGCCCCGGTAAAAGTGGTTCGCGATCATATTAGGGAGCGCTGGGCGGTTGGAGCCTGTACAGAAGGTCCAATATCGGGTTGAAACACCTACAGGAGGACCAAGAGGCCTGGATTTCGGGACAAAATTGAGTAGGCCGTAAAGCCTTGGCCTTCAAGGCGATTTTCAGCTTTGGAAGAGGTCCATGATCTTTTTATGGCCCATTATACATCCCCGCACTAATCCCACCTCCCCTCTCTCTCACCCTGTATACCTGTATCCACACTAATCCCACCTCCCCCCTCTCTCCCCCTGTATACGTGTATCCACACTAACCCCACCTCCCCTCCCTCTCTCTCCCCACCTCCCTCTCTCTCCCCCTGTATACGTGTATCCACACTAACCCCACCTCCCCTCTCTCTCCCTGTATACGTGTATCAACACTAACCCCACCTCCCTCTCTCCCCGTGTATACGTTTATCCACACTAACCCCACCTCCCCTCTCTCTCCCTGTATACGTGTATCCACACTAATCCCACCTCCCCTCTCTCTCCCTGTATACGTGTATCCACACTAATCCCACCTCTCTGCTCTCTCCGGTATCCGTCCCCACTAATCCCACCTCCCCACTCTCCCTAAATCTTCCTGTCCCCACACTAATCCCACCATGAATTTGCATCTTTGCTTTCAAATTCACAAATTTGACACAAATAAAAGGTTTACGAGGATGTTGCCGGGACTCGAGTGGCCTGAGCTACAGGGAGAGGTTGGGCAGGTTGGGTCTCTATTCCTTGGAGCGCAGGAGGATGAGGGGTGATTTTATAGAGGTGTATAAAATCACCAGAGGAATGGATCGGGTACACGCACAGAGTCTCTTGCCCAGAGTAAGGGAATCGAGGACCAGAGGACACGGGTTTAAGGTGAGGGTGGGGGGGAGTTTTAATAAGAATCTGAGGGGCGACTTTTCCACACAGTATGGAACGAACTGCCGGAGGAGGTAGTTGAGGCTGGGACTATGACAACACTTGGACAGGTAGATGGATAGGACAGGTTTGGATGGATATGGGCCAAGCGCGGGCAGGTGGGACTAGATGGGGTATGTTGGCCGGTGTTGGCATGTTGGGCCGATGGGCCTGGTTCCATGATGTGTCACTCTGTGACTCTATCCATTAAATTATCAATTAATATTTACTGGGGCGGAAATTGTGCTTGTTTCTTCATTTTAGTACAGATTCTCAGAGAGATCGGCACAGTGGCGCAGCCGTAGAGTTGCTGCCTCACAGCGCCAGAGACCAAGGTTCCATCCTGACTAAGGGTGCTGTCTGTACGGAGTTTGCACATTCTCCCCGTGACCTGCGTGGGTTTTATCCGAACGCTCGCGTTTCCTCTCACACTCCAAAGACGTGCGGGTTTGCAGGTTAATCGGTTTCAGCAAAATTGTAAATTGTCTCCTAGTGTGTGTAGGATAGTGTTAGTGTGCGGGGATCGCTGGTCGGCAAGGACTCGGTGGGCCGAAGGGCCTGTTTCTGCACTGTATCTCTAAACTAAACTAGTGTTTAGTTTGAGAATAGGGAAGATTCAAACAAGAGGACATGACTTCAGAATTAAGGGACAGAAGTTTAGGGGTAACATGAGGGGGAACTTCTTTACTCAGAGAGTGGTAGCGGTGTGGAATGAGCTTCCAGTGGAAGTGGTGGAGGCAGGTTCATTGGTATCATTTAAAAATAAATTGGATAGGCATATGGATGAGAAGGGAATGGAGGGTTATGGTATGAGTGCAGGCAGGTGGGACTAAGGGAAAAAAAGTTGTTCGGCACGGACTTGTAGGGCCGAGATGGCCTGTTTCCGTGCTGTAATTGTTATATGGTTATATGGTTATAGTGTGTGAACGTGCGATTGCTGGTCGGCACGGACACGGTGGGCCAAAGGGCCTGTTTCCGCGCTGTATCTCTAAACTAAACTAGTGTGAGTATTTTCTAATGGGTGTTTATTCTGGAAACATGCATGGAACAATTCTCTTGGTCGAGAGAGAGGTGAGGAGTGAGTCAATAAATATTGGCAGAGATTTCACCAACTGGAGAATTGCAATCCCACTAAATCCCTGGAACATCGTGTCCAAAGCTTGCTCAAAGCCAGCGCATTTTCAAAAGGCTTTTAACGCATTCTAGAAAGTTTAATCTGTGTCCTTCTCTGCTTTAGAGGAGAAGCGAGGGTCAGACACATGCATACATTATTTTATAAATTCGATTAGTTTAGAGATCTCTGATTATGCACAGTTAAGAAAGTTTAAGAAAGAACTGCAGATGCTGGAAAAATCGAAGGTAGAGAAAAATGCTGGAGAAACTCAGCGGGTGAGGCAGCATCAAACATAGCATGATTATACACAGTTTATCAGTGATTATTGATCACATCATTGATTAACACCTCCTTCCATCCATAAGAGAGACACAAAATGCTGGAGTAACTCAGCGGGTCAGGCAGCTTCTCAGGAGAATGTGGACAGGTACAAAGTGCTGGAGTAACTCAGCGGGTCAGGCAATATCTCTGGAGAGAAAGGATGGGTGACGTTTCATCGGACGTTGGTTAAACTGATGATTTTATGGTCTTATCAACTCTCTCTCTCTCTGTCTCTTCCTATCTGTCTCCTTCCTCCCCCTCTCTCTCTCTCCCCCCCATCTCTCCCTCTCTCAAGCTCTCCAAAACTTTCTCACAACTTTTCAAAACTATCCCAAACTTTCTCACTCATTCCCTTCCTCCATCCCTCCCTCTCTCTATCTCCCTCTCTATCGCCCTATCTCTCTCCCTCCTTCCCTCTCTCAAGCTCTCCAAAACTCTCAAAAGTTTCTCAAAAGTTTCCAAAGCTCTCCCTAACTTTCTCACACTAATTCCCTCTCTCCATCCCTCTCTCTCACTCTCCATCCCTCCCTCCCTCTCTCTTTCTCCCACTCGAGATACAACTGTAAAATTAAAACTCTTTCTCTGTTTCCTTTAATGTCCTTCCAAATAAAATAAAAGCATTGTTTATACATTGTGGACAACTCGATGTTTGAATTGTGTTCTTCAACCATTTTAGTTGAGTTTAGTTTAGAGATACAGCGCGGAAACAGACCCTTCAGCCCACCGAGTCCGTGCTGACTAGCAATCGCCCGTTCGTACACTAGTTTAGTTTAGAGATACAGCGCGGAAACAGGCTCTTCGGACCACCGAGTCCGTGCCGACCAGCGATCCCCACACACTAACACTATCTTACACACACTAGGGGACTATTTAAAATTTTTACCAAAGCCAATTAACCTACAAACCCACACATCTTTGTGTTGTGGGAGGAAACCGGAGCGCCCAGAGAAAACTCATCGACTTCTACTGTGTTCGTTCCAACACAAAACAATGGATATCCAGTTTTCTGGCAAAACGTCTTCAGCGAGTGTGTGTGAATGGAAAGAGCTCTGATTGGCATCCAGTGTTGAGTGGTACACGTCAGGGCACAGTACTGGGCCCACATCTGTTTTTGCTTTACATTAATGACATCCATGAAAAAGTCACAAGCACGACCAGACTGTTCGCAGATGATTGTTTGCTGTACCGTCCAATTAAGTCAGCTGATGATGAAGATGTCCTCCAAAAAGATCTCGATACTATGGTTGAGTGGTCACAACAATGGGGGCATGCAGAGCAACCCTTCCAAATGTGAAACCAAATGTGTCACTAGAAAGAGAAAGCCAGGCAAAATATCATACAATATACATGGTGCCACCCTTGAAGAATCCAAACAGATTAAGTATCTTGGTGTCAAATTGTAGAACGATGTACGTTGGAATGGTCCGACTCATCATACAACGGTGTCCTGAATTTTCTGAGTTGCAACTTTCATCATTGTTCAATATCTATCAAGGAGGAATTATACTTCACCCTCGTTAGACCACATTTGGACTACGCAGTTGCAGAATGGGACCCGTACACAAATAAAAACATTTATCCCGTTCAACGTGTCCAAAGACAGGCAGCCCGATTTGTTACGAATACCTCTGAGAGAGATGCGAGTGTTACCAAACTTCTGATTTCACTGGTCGGGGTGGAACCCTCTCCATGACAGACGTGAAGCTCACCGCTTGGCCTGTTTGTACAAAATGTTAAATGGTCAGCTCGACATAGATTACCAAACCTACACCAAATCAAAACCTATTAGGAGCAGACGAGGGCATTCGAACCAATGTGAGATACCAGCAACAAAGATGTGCATAGCAATCCACTCTTCCCCCGCACAATTAAAGCCTGGAATAATCTTCACCCTAACATAGTTACCTAACCAGACGCAACTAAATTTAAGCTAGCTCTCATTTCCCAAGAACACTTTTTTGCTTAAGTCCACCCTCCTCCACCTCCAGTTTAAATTCCATTTGGAATATTTTTGGAGGACCAGGAACCAATAACAAGAACACATGTCACAGGGAGAACGTGCAAACTCCACAAAGACAGCACCCGTGGTCGGGATGGAACCCGGGTCTCTGGCGCTGTGAGGCGGCAACTCTACCCCTGCGCTACCGTGCAGACCAGAGGGGGAGGGAGTCGGAGAGAGGGAGGGAGTGAGGGACAGAAAGAGCGCGGAGAGAAAGAGAGAGAGAGAGAGACAGGGACCGTGAGAGGGAGAGAGAAAGAGAGAGAGAGAGAGGGAGAGAGAGAGAGAGAGAGAGAGAGAGAGAGAGAGAGAGAGAGAGAGAGAGAGAGAGAGAGAGGGAGAGAGAGAGAGAGAGAGAGAGAGAGAGAGAGAGAGAGAGAGAGAGAGAGAGAGAGAGAGAGAGAGAGAGAGAGAGAGAGAGAGAGAGAGAGAGAGAGAGAGAGGGAGAGGGAGAGAGGGAGAGTGCCAGGACTGAGGGAACATTGCACTGTCATGAAGGTGAATGAATACTTCCTAATTTCTCTTTCCCTTCTTCTCTCCCTTCCTAGCTTAAGCTCCCCAAAACTCTCCTAAACTTTCTCACACTTATTCCCTGTCTCACTCCCACCCACCATCTCTCCCTCCTTCCCTCTTTCAAGCTCTCCAAAACTTCCTTAAAACTTTTTCAAACTTCCTCAAAACTTTCCAAAACTCTCCCACACTTTCTCACACACTCATTCCTTCAGCGAGTGATGCATGCAATCCCTTTAATGCAACAGGGGGAGCATGCACAGGTGCTGGCAGGCGGTTTCCACCGCACTTCAATTCTCCCAACGCACCCAATATGGGCTTGTAGGCCAAATTCTGTCTTATTTCCAATGCATTTGCACCAATAACTCCCACAAACTCATCAACTCGACCTTGAAGGGCAATGGCGAGAATGCAGGGATTCTGGCATGTTTGAAACAGGCCCTTTGGCCTACTTTCCCCCTGCCAGCCCAGTTCACATTGTCTCAAGTTGGGTCTACATTCGCTCAAATCTTACCCCCCACCACCTCTCGATGCCTCCCCCCCCCTCTATCCATATCCCTGTCCTGAGAAAGAAACCCCAGCAAGTTGTGGATCAGCACAGCACGGAATCAGACACTTCGACCCAACTTGCCAACATGCCCCATCTACACTAGTCCCACCTGCCCGCATTTGGTCCATATCCCTCCAAACCTGTCCTATCCATGTACCTGACCAAGTGTTGTCATAGTCCCTGCCTCAAATACCTCCTCCGGCAGTTCATTCCATACAGCCACTGTGTGGAAACGTTGCCCCTCAGGTTCGTATTAAAACTTATCCCCCCTCTCACCTTGAACCCATGTCTTCTGGTCCTCGATTCCCCTACTCTGGGCAATAGACTCTGTGCATCTACCCGATCTATTCCTCGTGATTTTGTGCACCTCTATAAGATCACCCCTCATCCTCCTGCGCTCCAAGGAATAGAGTCCCAGCCTGCTCAACCTCTCCCTGTAGCTCAGGCCCCTCGAGTCACGTTTGTGACATTTTGCTTTACTTTCCAAAGAATGGCCCATATCTCCATCTATCTATCTATCTATCTATCTATCTATCTATCTATCTATCTATCTATCTATCTATCTATCTATCTATCTATCTATCTATCTATCTATCTATCTATCTATCTATCTGTCTATCTGTCTATCTGTCTGTCTGTCTGTCTGTCTGTCTGTCTGTCTGTCTGTCTCTCTGTCTGTCTGTTGTCTGTCTGTATCTAAAGCTCTCATCTTGTTTGTTTGAGTTTGTTTGCATGTGCTTGTACCTATATTTGCGCAAAAACAGTGCACAACAGTGCTACAAATTTTGGGCCACCTTACTCACCATTGTCCTGCCATGTAAATTAATCAAGTTTCCTTCAGATTGATAGTATGTTTTACAAATTAATCACATTTAAAACTTAACAAAAACCACTTAAAAAAAACACTTTTCCACTTGCCCGTCAGCCGAGTTCGACGTCACAATAACATCACGATAGCATTCCGAATTTCCTTAATAGAAATCGGCATTTTCATTGACATTGATTTTATTCTAAATAAAAGCACATTTTAATCAATTTCTCCCATTATCGTTAACAGCTAACATTGTCTTTAGATTATTTTAAAGAAAAAAAGGTGATTTACATTGAGAATTTCATTTTTAAAAATCCCGATTTTCATTGTGTGTGTGGGGGGGGGGTGGGGGAGTTGAGAGTTGAGGAGTGGGGGGATGGAGAGGAGGGGATAAGGAGGGAGAAGGAGGGGAAAGTAGGGGGGGGGGAGAGGGAGAGTGGAGGAGGGGGGGATAGAGGTAGAGGAAGGGGGAGTAGGGAGAGGGGGAGGGGAGGCGAGAGGAGAGGCGGGAGGGTGAAGAGGAAGGGGGGGAGGGAGGGGTGAGGGGAGGAAGCAGAGGACAGTTGGTGGAGGGTGGGGAGAGGGAGGGTAATGGAGGAGGGGAATAGGGGACTGAAGAGGGAGAGTGAGGTGCGTTCACCTTTTCCAGGTTATTGCCATTTTGAACTTTAAAAACGTCGCAGTTGTGCTCCCACTTGCGGGCCGCGCCTGCGCAGTTTGGGGAGGGTTTGCCGTGACTTGCGTCACAATAGGAATCTCTGGCGTCACAACGGGAACCCATCAGCCGCACCTGCGCAGTTAGGGGCTATGGGTCAGTGGCAGAATATTGCCTAGGGGGAAAGGGCCAATGGTTCCGCACCTAGTTTAGTATATTATTATTATATATATTACTAAAACTCTCATCTTGTTTGTTTGTTTGTATGTTTGTTTGTACATATGTTTGTTCCCGAAACTCTGTAAAAATGATACATGATAAACCAACAATTTTAGGCCCACCTTACTCATCATTCACTGGGGGTGTGCAGTACCAAGTATCATTCCACTTGACAAAGTAATTCACTTGATAAACTTTAATTTACTTTATAATGTAATGTGAATCAAGGTGGCAGTCGTGCCTGCACTGTGCGTTCTCTCTTGCCAGGCCCGTCGGAAGTGTCACAATTGAAAATGGCACCGTCGTCCCGTGTGTGTGTGTGTGCAGAGGGCCTAGCATCCTCGCGTACAGGATTGCCGTTTTGCCGGAAAATTGCCTCGTGTATAAGTAAGTGGTAGTAAACTTTACAAATATGATGAAAAAGTCTCATCTTTTTTCATGCATCCCCAATAGCATTAGGGGAAGGTTGTTACTTCCGTGGTCCACCAGTCATCTAGTGCGCGCGCGTGTGTGTGTGTGTTTTTTTAACTTTTTACCGTGAACTGCCCACCCACTTGTCGGCCCCATCAGCTGCGCCTGTGCAGGTGGGGGAGGGTTGCCGGTCGTGCTATCTGTGTGTGCGGAGTTGGGGGTTGCCCTGCCCGCCGCCATTTTATGATCGTCAACCACACCTGCGCAGTTCGGGGAAGAT
Source organism: Leucoraja erinaceus (assembly GCF_028641065.1). Taxonomy (NCBI): domain Eukaryota; kingdom Metazoa; phylum Chordata; class Chondrichthyes; order Rajiformes; family Rajidae; genus Leucoraja; species Leucoraja erinaceus. Next base: position 32,756,062 of record NC_073403.1, read on the forward strand.
TGCCTGGCTGAGATTGCCATTTTAACATATGTATGTTTCCGAAATACAGGCAAAACGGTAGACATATGGTGCAACAATTTTAGGGATGCCTTACTCACAATTCTCCTGGTATGTGCAGTAGTGTTTCATTCGATTTAACAAAGTAATTCCCTTTATAAACTTTAATTAACTTTCTACCATGAAGGGCACAAATCTCAAGGCGGCAGCTCATGCCTGCGCAGTGTGCTCCCATTTGCCGGCCCGCGATCAATCAATCAATCAATCAATCAACCTTTATTGTCATCTTGCAAGCAACAGTTGTACAGTGCAAAATGAAAATACATTTCCCAGTGCATAGCGGAGCATCGCACATGAAATTTAAAACATTTCACACATAATAACACTAAAAACCATCCAGTCCCTGATGGAACAGTATAAATAGTTAAAAGCAGATAAAACACAATGTTAAAATACAATAAACCAATCATAAAAATGTCCGGGGCCGCTGATTTGAGTGGCCAGTGCCAGTTATTAAAGTGTCCGTGCCAGCCGCAGAATCAAGTGACTGTGAGTACAGAGTGACTGTTTAGCAGCCTCACAGCCTGTGGCAGGAAGCTGTTTAGCAGTCTTGTAGTCCGGGCTTTGATGCTTTGATATCTCTTGCCTGATGGCAGGAGATCCAGGTGTATGTGGAGGGGGTGCAGTTTGTCCTTAGCAATTCTCTGAGCTTTTTTCAGACAGCGGCTCTGAATGATCCTCTCTGCTCCCCTCACTACCCTCTGCAGAGCCTTCCTGTCCGAGCAGTTGCAGGTGCAGTACCACGTATTTATGCAGTACGTGAGTACAGACTCCACCGTACCCCTGTAGAAAGTCCTGGGGATGTTGGTGGGGAGTGAGGCCTGTTTTAGTTTCCTCAGGAAGTGCAGTCGCTGATGGGCCCGTTTAACAGTCCCAGTGGTGTTCCTGGACCAGGTGAGGCTGTCTGTAATTTGCACACCGAGGAACTTTATGCTCTCCACTCTCTCCACTGTGGTGCCACTGATGTTGAGCGGTGTATGCTTTGGCTGCGCCCTCCTGAAGTCGACAACCATCTCCTTCGTTTTGTCGACATTTAATTCTAGATTATTTTTGCCGCACCAGTCCACTAGTTGTTTTACTTCCTCCCTGTACATTGATTCGTCATCTCCACTGATGAGTCCCACCACTGTTGTGTCATCCGCGAATTTGATGATCTTATTGTCCCTGAATCTGGCAGCACAGTCATGTGTGAGCAGTGTGAACAACAGCGGGCTGAGCACACAGCCTTGAGGGGAGCCGGTGCTCAGCGTGATCGAACCTGAAGTGTTCTTGCCGACACGGACTGACTGCGGTCTCTCTGTCAGAAAGTCCAAGATCCAGTGACACAGGGTGGTGTTGAGGCCCAGCAGGGTTAGTTTCTCCACAAGTCTCTGTGGGATGATGGTGTTAAACGCTGAGCTGAAGTCAATGTACAGGATTCTGGCGTATGTGTTTTTGTTTTCCAGATGCGTGAGTACTATGTGCAGCGTAGTAGAGATGGCATCCTCTGTAGAACGGTTGGGGCGATAGGCAAACTGGAGGGGGTCTAACGATGAGGCGAGGCTGGCAGTAATGTGGGGTTTCACCAGACGTTCAAAACACTTCATTATTATTGGGGTCAGGGCGACAGGGCGGTAGTCATTTAGGCAGGCAACCACTGGTTTCTTCGCTATGGGGATTATCGTGGAAGTTTTGAGGCATGTGGGGACAATGGCTTGACTAAGGGAGATGTTAAAGATGTCTGTTAGCACATCTGCTAACTCCTCAGCACATTCCTTGAGCACACGTCCTGGGATGTTGTCGGGTCCGACTGCTTTCCACGGGTTGACCTTAGACAGGATTCTCCGTGTGTCCATTGAGTCTATGGTCAGGACTGGCTGGTCGGTTTGTAGGCAGGGGCTGGCTCTCCCCTTGGGTGTGGTGTTTGCTGCATCAAAACGTGCAAAGAAGTTGTTCAGTTCATCTGGGAGAGAAGTGTCCGTGTCGGTTACCTGCTGCCTTGCCTTGTACCCCGTCAGTGTTTGGATTCCCTTCCACATCCTCCTGGTGTGTCCTGTGTCACAGAGGTGTCCCTGGATTTTCCCCGCGTAGGCACGTTTCGCTGCCCTGATTCCTTTTTCCAGTGCAGTCCTGGTAGATCAAAGAGCGGCTGTGTTATCGGCTCTGTAGGCTGCATCACGAGCCCTCAGCAGCGAGCGCACCTCTGCTGTCATCCATGGCTTTTCGTTTCCACGTGCAGTGAAGGTTTTCATGATGGTGACATCCTCGGTGCACTTGGCAATGTAGCTGGTTACAGTCTCTACGTACTCCTCGATGTTGATGAGGTCATCATAGGATGCTGCTGTCCTGAACACATCCCAGTCAGTGTGCAGGAAGCAATCCTGCAGTGCTGAGGCTGGACCCTCTAGCCAGACCCTGGTGCGTTTTCTCTCCGCTCTGACTTGTTTTTGCAGAAGTCTGTAGGCTTGTGTTAAAAACACTGAAATGTGGTCCGAGTGGCCCAGGTGAGGGCGTGGGGCTGCCTTGTAAGCCTCTGGGGTGTTGGTGTAAACCAAGTCCAAGATGTTCTCTCCCCTGGTCTCAAAATCCACATATTGCTTGAATTTTGGGAGCACAGTCTTAAGGCTGGTGTGATTAAAATCCCCGGCCACCACAATGAAGCTATCAGGATATTTGGTCTGGAACTCACTGATGGCGTCATGCAGGGCTCCCAGTGCGTCGTTGGCCTTAGAATTTACATTTACACTTGGAGCAACATATACAGCCACAACAAACACAACGCTCATCCGCTCATACACAGTTGGGGGAAGATTTGTCTGGCATCACAATGGGGCCCAATGGGTCCACGGGTCATCTAGTGATTCAATAGAGCTCTAACCAACTCTTGAAAGCATCCAGAGAACTGGCCTCCACCGCTATTTGAGGCAGAGAATTCCACAGATTCACAACTCTCTGTGCAAAAACGTTTTTCCTCGTCTCTGTTCTAAATGGCCAATCCCTTATTCTTAAACTGTGTTTCCATCCTCTGTGTGTCCAAACTCTTAATATTCTTCTATGTTTCAATAAGATCCCCTCTCATTCTTCTAAATTCCAGAGTATACAAGCCCAGCGCTCCATTCTCTAAACATATGACAGTCGGCCATCCCGGGAATTAACTTGGGGAACGTACACTGCACTCCCTCAATAGCAAGAATGTCCTTCCTCAAATTTGGAGACCAAAACTGCACTCAATACTCCAGGCCCTGTACAACTGCAGAAGGTCCCCTTTGCTCCTAAACTCAACTCCTCGTGTCATGAAGGCCGACATGCCACTGGCTTTCTTCACTGCCTGCTGTACCTGTATGCTTACTTGAAAGAGAGGGGAGCAGGAAAAGAGGGGGATGGGAGAGAGAGGAAGGCAGGAGGGAGGTTAGAAAGATAGAGAGAGTTGGAGAAAAATGGGGGAGATTGAGAGGGTGGGTAGAGAGATGGTGGAGGGGAGGGGGGATGGAGTTGGGGAGGGAGAGAGGGGTGAGAAAGGGGTTAGAGAGGGGAGAGTGGGGTGTGAGAGGCAGAGAAGTGAGAGGGTAAGAAAGAGAGAGAGGGGAGAAGGAGGAGAGGGAGGAGAGGAGTTTGATTTTGAGAGAGTGGGTGGGGGAGAGAGGGGGAGGGAGAATAGATGGTGGATAGAGAAGGGGAGAGGGAAGGGAGTCAGAGAGAGGGGGGGCAGAGGGGGAGCGGATAAAAGAGGGGAGGGAGGGAGGGAGAGGAGGAATGAAAGGGTTGAAGGAGAGAGGGAATAGGTGGATAGAACAGGGGTAGAGGGGAAGAGAGCTGAGGGGTTAGACAGGGGAGAGAGGGACAGGTGGAGAGAGAATGGAAGCGGGAGTGGTGGGGGGAGAGGGTGGGGGCGGGAGAGATGCAAGCAAGCGGGAGACCGGGGAACAAAGTGCTGGAGAAACTCAGTGGGATCGGCCGCGTCTCTGGAGAGAAGGAATGGGTGTCGTTTCGTGTCGAGACCCATCTTCAGACACTGTAACATTCGACTCCCCTCACTAGGCAAGAACCTTCAACACTGTCGGGCGTTGCACGACTCGCTGAGTTACTCCAGCACTGTGCCTTTTTCTTTGTGGGCAATGGGTGCGTTACGGGGAAAGGAAACCGGTCACAGAGCAATAAAGAAGCATTTTGCAGTAAAGTGCACGTTTCTGTCTAATTTGTAGACAGCAACACTCCCACCTTGTGGTGAAGCGGTGAACTGCAGTCCTATCCAATGTGTGGTCAACACTCCCACCTTGTGGTGGAGCGGTGAACTGCAGTCCTATCCAATGTGTGGTCAACACTCCCACCTTGAGGTGAAACAGGGGTTCTGAGGCTTCCGTTGGAGGAGGGTGGTCAGGCACTGGTTTGCGTCCATACCCAGGTGGCGGCTCTCCGTCTCAGGACCCTGCGGAGGTCTATGTATTCCGAGTGTCTTCCTAGAAGGCACACGCTGACGACGTACTTTTGCTGCCAGGGTCACTGCCTCCAGGAGGACACACAGGTCCTGGTAGCGTCAATCGGTCAACACGCTGCGCGGGAGTTGACCGACTTCTATCGAGATATATTTAATGCCAGGAATCTGGTCACCATCAGCCAGGGCGCTGCTCCACAGGGGGAGGGGGGTGTTGGGGCTTCGAGGGTGGCCAGTCCTCACCCTGTTACGTTGGGTATCGAGGAGAGGCATGCGCGTGTAGCTATTCCGGCCCAGCTTACCCCCGCTCCGTCGGAATTGCTCATAGGACCTACGGCACGGGTCCCTTCCCGAGAGCCGGCCCCATGCAACATGAGCCGCATTTCCAAGCTTGCCGTTCCGTGACGCGGAGAGGCGCATACTGTACAGGCTGCTCCTACGCCCCTAGTCTTCCATCCGGACACGCCCTGGCGGTCTGTGTTACCACCTGACGGCGGGAGTGGTCCTCAGTGGAGGTCTCTCTATAAGGGAGTCCTCCCCCTTTACATCGGGGACCTGGGGTGGAGAGGGTGCATCTTTTCCGGGCCTACGTCTGTGCCCGCGTGCCCCTGGAGTGAGAACACACGGTGTCCACGAGGATTCTGGAGGCTTTCTGTGAACTCTGGTCACCACGGGAGATCGAGTGTTTTGTTGATAATGTTGGCGTTATATTAATTTGATGATCGTTTGTTTGTAAAACTGTCAACATAGGCAGCCTTTGATTGTCTTAATACTCTGTATGGTTATTTTTTGAATAAATGTATTTGTATAATAATTAAAAAAAACCCGTGTGGTGAAGCAGTGAACTGCAGGCCCGAACAATGTGTGGTGAACACTCCCACCGTGCGGTGAAGCGGTGAACTGCAGGCCCGAACAATGTGTGGTGAACACTCCCACCGTGTGGTGAAGCGGTGAACTGCAGGCCCGAACAATGTGTGGTGAACACTCCCACCGTGTGGTGAAGCGGTGAACTGCAGGCTCGAACAATGTGTGGTGAACACTGCCACCGTGTGGTGAACCAGTGAACTGCAGGCTCGTCCAATGGGCAGTCAACAAGTTTATTGGCCAAGTATGTACACATACAACGAATTTGACCCTTTTGCCTTTCGACTGCTCTGCTTTTCAATCATGGCTGATCTATCTTTCCCTTTCAACCCCATTCTCGTGCCATCTCCCCGTAACAGACACAAAGTGCTGGACTAACTCAGCGGGTCAGGCAGCATCCCTGGAGAGAAGGTATGGGTGACATTACGGGCCAAGCCTTCTTCAGACCTTGTAACCTTCGATGCCCGTAGTAATCAAGAATCTATCTATCTTCCCCTTAAAAATATCCACTGCCTTGGCCTCCAGCGCAATGAATCCCACAGATTCACCACCCTCTGGCTCAATATAAACCAGTGTATAAAATTAATAGAAGAAAGAGAGGTATGAGATGGTAATTCGTGAGGATAGACTGGCAAATTATATTTAAAGGGTTGAAATTAGAGCACATGGTATTGGGGGTAGGGTGTTGACATGGATAGAAAATTGGTTGGCAGACAGGAAGCAAAGCGTAGGAGTGAATGGGTCCTTTTCAGAATGGCAGGCAGTGGCGAGTGGCGTGCTGCAAGGCTCGGTGTTTGGGCTGCAACTGTTTACCATATATATTAATGATTTGGAAGAGGGAATTAGGAGCAACACTAGCAGGTTTGCAGATGACACAAAGTTGGGTGGCAGTGTGAACTGTGAATAGGATGCTATGAGGATGCATGGTGATTTGGACAGGTTGGGTGAGTGGGCAGATGCATGACAGATGCACTTTAATGTGGATAAATGTGAGGTTCTTCACTTTGGTAGCAAAAACAGGAAGGCAGATTATTATCCAAATGGTGTCAGGTTGGGAAAAGGGGAAGTACAACCGGATCAGGGGGGTCCTTGTTCATCAGTCAATGAAAGTAAGCATGCAGGTGCAGCAGGAATTTAAGAAAGCAAATGGCATGTTGGCCTTCATAACAAGAGGAGTTGAGTACAGGAACAAAGAGGTCCTCCTACAGTTGTACAGGGTCTTAGTGAGAGCACACCTGGCGTATTGTGTGCAGTTTTGGTCTCTACATTTGAGGAAGGACATTCTTGCTATTGAGGGAGTGCAGCGTAGGTTCGCAAGGTTAATTCCCAGGATGGCGGGACTGTCATATTCTGAGAGAATGGAGCGACTGGGCTTGAATACTCTGGAACTTAGGATGAGAGGATTTCTTATTGAAACAGGTGGGAGGAAGAAAGGAAGAGATGGAGACAGTGGGCTGAGGGAGAGCTGAGAAGGGGAGGAGAAAGTAAAGACCTAGTTCGCGACCTCTGCCGAGTTTGACCTTGACTCCTACTCGCAGAATGGTTGTATGAGGTCGTAGGTAGGACGTAGCAGGCCATGATGCTAGTCGTAGGTACTCATAGCATTAAGTAGGTCGGGTTGCTTTTTCTAACATGAATAAAAATGCCCACGCTAAAAAGTTGAATTAGGTCGTGAAAGTGGGACAGGCCATTAAGGACTACCTGAAATTGGAGAAGTCAATGTTCTTACCGCTGGGGTGTAAACTGCCAAAGCGAAATATGAGGTGCTGCTCCTTCAATTTACGGTGGTGCTGACTCTGGCAATGGCGGAGGCCCAGGCCAGAGAGGTCGGATTCGGAATGGGAGGGGGAGTTGAAGTGCTGAGCAACTGGGAGATCAGGTTGGTTATTGCGAAACGAGCGGAGGTGTTCGGCGAAACAATCGCCAAGCCTACGCTTCGTCTCACCGATGTAGAGCAGCTGACATCTAGAGCAGCGGATGCAATAGATGAGGTTGGAGGAGGTGCAGGTGAACCTCTGCCGCACCTGGAAAGACTGCTTGGGTCCTTGAATGGAGTCAAGGGGGGAGGTAAAGTGACAAGTGTAGCATTTCCTGCGGTTGCAAGGGAAAGTGCTGAGGAGGGGGTGGAGGGGGTGGCTTGGAGGGGGGAGGAAGGGACAAATTGACCAGGGAGTTACGAAGGGAGCGGTCTCTGCGGAAAGCCGAAAGGGGAGGAGATGGGAATATGTGACAAGGGGGACTTTGCCCTTGTTATGAGTGGGGAGATGGGGAGTGAGAGCAGAGTCACAGGGTATATAGGCCAGTTCCCTGAAAAATGAGAACATCTCTGATGCCCTGGTGTGGAACATCTCATGCTGGATACAGGAAGGATTCCATCCCCTACTCCCAATTCCTCCATCTACACCGCATCTGCACCCAGGGTGAGGTGTTCCACACCAGGGCATTGGAGATGTCCTCATTCTTTAGGGAACAGGGGTTCCCCTCTTCTACCATAGATGAGGCTCTCACCAGGGTCTCTTCTATACCCCGTGACTCTGCTCTCACTCCCCATCCCCCCACTCGTACCAAGGGCAGAGTCCCCCTTGTCCGCACCTTCCACCCTACCAGCCGTCACATACAATACATAATCCTCCGTCATTTTCGCCACCTCCAAAGTGATCCTACCACTGGCCACATCTGTCAAGGAGGACTCTCTCTAACTTCTACAGGTGCACAGCAGAGCGCATGCTGACCGGTTGCATCGTGGCTTGGTTCGGCAACTTGAGCGCCCAGGAGCGGAAAAGACTACAAAATGTAGTAAACACTGCCCAGTCCATCATTGGCTCTGACCTCCCTTCCATTGAGGGGATTTATCGCAGTCGCTGCCTCAAAAAGGCTGGCAGTATCATCAAAGACCCACACCATCCTGGCCACACACTCATCTCCCTGCTACCTTCAGGTAGAAGATACAGGAGGCTGAAGACTGCAACAACCAGGTTCAGGAATAGCTACTTCCCCACAGCCATCAGGCTATTAAACTTGACTCCGACCAAACTCTGAATATTAATAGCCCATTATCTGTTTATTTGCACTTTATCAGTTTATTTATTCATGCGTGTATAATTTATATAATGGTATATGGACACACTGATCTGTTCTGTAGTAATGCCTACTATGTTCTGTTGTGCTGTAGCAAAGCACAAATTTCATTGTCCTACCAGGGACACATGACAATAAACTCTCTTGAATCTTCCCATCTCCCCCCTGTCTGCTTTTTGCAGAGACCGCTCTCTCCGTAACTCCCTGGTCAATTTGTCCCTTCCCACCCAAACCACCCCCTTTCTGGGCACTTTCCTTTGCAACCGCAGGAAATTCTCCACTTGTCGCTTTCCCTCCCCCCTTGACTCCATTCAAGGACCCAAGCAGTCTTTCCATGGGCACCTCCTCCAACCTCATCTATTGCATCCGCTGCTCTAGATGTCAGTTGCTCTACATCGGTGAGACCAAGCGTAGGCTTGACGATCGCTTCGCCCAACACCTCCGCACAATTTGCATTAACCAGCCTGATCTCCCGGTGGCTCAGCACTTTACATGTACTGAAATCATTGTCGCTTTGTGTGGGACTTCTCTATAGTCTGTTATCCAGGATCATACTGTAAAGAGTTTTACCACACCGCCTGGTGTAATAAAGATTACTGCTTATACTGATTTCATTTGCGTTTCTGTCTGTTTGAACATATTTGGGTCACGACATTTGCATCAAGCATCGCGACATTTGCATTAAGCATCAAAAGATAGATGGGAAAATGTTGCAGATGCTGTACATATGAGATGAAATCTGAAAATACTCATAGACTCAGAGCCGGTTGGAATATTTATGAAAGAATAGCTTGTGTTTGATACAAGGTTTTGATAAAACATCAGTACGTTCTACTACATCATTGACATTCAGTCCCCATTTTTTCTTGTATGTTGACTGTACAGCATGTTTTTTCTGGTATTTAAAGCAAATTAAAACTGTCCCTTTCACCTTTCACACTGGAAAACGCTAAATGCACCAACAGGTATTATCTCGATGCAATCCATAAACTCAAACACCTGCATTGCATTTTTGAATAAGTTTGTCTCTATTGTGTGTTCCAATAAGTTGGAAATAGATCTCAAAGCAAAGAGTTAACAGCACAAGAAACACAGTGAATTTACAGGTGGTGTCTGGGTTACGAAAGCCCAAGCTATGAACATCCCTACATGTGGACAAGGTCCCATAATATCATTACATTCGAACGTCCTCCGCTCGGTTCACAATAACCAACTTGATCTCCCGGTGGCTCAGCACTTCAACTCCCCCTCCCATTCCCAATCCGACCTTTCTGTCCTGGGCCTCCTCCATGGCCAGAGTGAGTCCCACCACAAATTGGAGGAGCAGCACCTCATATTTCGCTTGGGCAGTTTTTACACCCCAGTAGTACGAAATTGACTTCTCCAATTTCAGGTAGTCCTTGCTTTCTCCCTCCTTCCCCTCCCCTTCCCAGCTCTCCAAAAGCCCACTGTCTCCGCCTCTTCCTTTCTTCTTCCCGCCCCCCCCCACCCCAAATCAGTCTGAAGAAGGGTCTCGACCCAAAATGTCACCTATTCCTTTGCTCCATAGATGCTTCCTCACCCGCTGAGTTTCTCCAGCATTTTTATCTACCTTCAAAAGTCCAATGTGAATGCCATTCCTACAAATGGCAGAACTATTTTCCTCCCCCGCTTTTAGTAATTCTTATCAGTCTTTTGTGCTTTTGATGACATTCATTAGAATATTATGGAGTTATTACCATTTCCATTGATTTTTGTGCATTTTCTAACTAAACCACAAAATAGACTTATGGATATCTATTGAAACAGAACCCCACAAAGAGAATTGATGTAAAAAGCAGAGGAAACAGAAACTCCTACTAATTCTCCCAATGAAAGCACAGTTAAGCCCGTCTCACTGTGCAATGGTTCTCCCGATTTAAAAAAAAAAAAAAAAGACTCGTGATAAGAACGCAGCATGTACTTACCGGGAACGTCGGAGCTCGGGATGTCTCTTAGCGGCTCATAGCGCTAACGGCAGGTGCCTGGGAAACGCGGTAAGTTCGTGAAGATTTTTCTACATTGAGAAAAATTTCCACGAGGTCCCCGAGTACCCACGAGCCGCCATTACTGTAATTCTCCGAGTAGAATCGGGGGAAACTCGGGAGAACTCTTGCATTAACTCGCGCAGTGAGGCAGGGGCTGCGAGCATTCCAGTAAAAGAGAGTTCTGACAAAATGTTAGTCTTTAACTCATGTTTAAGAAAGAACTGCGCATGTTGTGAAAATCGAAGGTAGACACAAATGCTGGAGAAACTCAGCAGGATATGCAGCATCCCTGGAGAGAAGGAACGTGTGACGTTCCGGGTCAAGGCCCTTCTTCAGACTGGTTAGGGATAAGGGAAGAGAGAGATATAGGCGGTGATGTGGAGAGACAAAGACCAATGAATGAAAGATATGCAAAAATGTTACGATGATAAAGGAAACAGGCCAATGTTAGCTGTTTGGAGAGTGAAAACGAGAAGCTGGTACGACTTGTGGGGGGGGGGGGGGGGGGGGGGGGGGGGGGAAAGAGAGGGAAATGCCGGGGCTACCTGAAGTGAAGGAAATCAATATTCATACCACTGGGCTGCCCAAAGAAAATATAAGATGCTGTTCCTCCAATATGCGTTTAGCATCACTCTGACAATGGAGGAGACCGAGGTCTGGGGGGGAATGAGAAGGGGAATTAAAGTGTCCAGCAACTGGGAGATTAGGTTGGTTCAAGCAGGCTGAGCAAAGGTATTCCGTGAAATGATCGCCCAGTCTGCATTTGGTCTCGCCGATGTATAAGAGTCTACATCTTGAACAGCAGATGAAGTTGGAGGAGGTGCAGGTGAACCTCTGCCTAAACTGAAAGGAATGTTGGCATCCCTGGACAGAGTCAAGGGGGGAGGTATAGTGACAGGTGTTGCATTTTCTGCGGTGCAGGGGAAGGTACCTGGGGAGGGGGTGGTTTGGGTGGGAAGGGATGAGTTAACCATGGAGTTGCGGAGGGAACGGTCTCTGCAAATTAGACCAAAATTGCACACATGAAGAAACAAAAAGCTGGAGCAACTCAGCTTTCTAAGATGGGTCTCGACCGGAAACGTCACCTTCTCTCCAGAGATGCTGCCTGTCCCGCTGAGTTACTCCAGCACATTGCGATCAATTGGTGTCATACTTTTTGGTCAACTTGAAGATTCTGATCTCCTTGGCCGTTATCTCATCCAGGATCTCAGAATTGAAATACTTGGGAACAATCTCCTGGTGAAAACTTCGACCACCCATGTTGGCGCTGATGTTGGAACTGAAGTAGATGATGGTATGTGGACTGCTGACGTGCAGTAAGGTGTCGATGAGTGATTGGAAGTGTCTCGGGTGGTAGATGAGATCGGATCCCAGCACCACATCATAGTCCGAGGGGAACATCCCCTCATCCTTGCCCCACTCTAGAGCGCACACCTGTGCTCGCTTGCCCAGAGCAGAGGGGACGTTCTTCAACACATTGTCCTCCACTTGGTGCAGAACCTTAGGCAGGTCTGTCAGCGTCACTTCACCCCCTGAAGAAACAACATCACAAAGGCACCATGATGTATAGTCACAGTGTGACAATCACAGTCACAGAGAGAGAGACAGACAGAGAGAGAGAGACAGACAGACAGGGAGACAGAGAGACAGAGAGAGAGAGAGACAGAGAGAGAGAGACAGAGAGAGAGAGAGAGACACAGAGAGAGAGAGAGAGAGAGAGAGAGAGAGAGACACAGAGAGAGAGAGAGAGACACACAGAGAGAGAGAGACACAGAGAGAGAGAGACACACAGAGAGAGAGGGAGACACACAGAGAGAGAGACACACAGAGAGAGGGAGACACACAGAGAGGGAGAGACACACAGAGAGAGGGAGACAGAGAGAGACACAGAGAGAGAGAGAGAGAGACACCGAGAGAGAGAGACAGAGAGAGAGAGGTAGACACCCAGAAAGAGACACCCAGAGAGAGACACCCAAGATTCAATTTAATTGTCATTTGGACCCCTTGAGGTCCAAACGAAATGCCGTTTCTGCAGCCATACATTACAAACAAATAGACCCAAGACACAACATAATTTACATTTTACATAAACATCCATCACATTGCTGTGATGGAAGGCCAAAAAAAAACTTAACTCTCCACTGCACTCTCCCCCCCCCCCCCGATGTCAGAGTCAAAGTCAAAGCCCCCCCGGCTTGAGATGGCGATTGTCCCGCGGCCATTAAAGCCACGCCGGGTGATGCAAGGTCGCACACCGGGTCTTGATGTTAGAGCCCCCGGCGTGCGCTCGCAGAGTCCCGCGGCCATTCCAAGCCGCGCGGGGCGGTGATGTCAGGCCCCGCTCCAGGAGCTCTTCGACCCCGCAGCTCGGGCGGGGAGAAGTCGCCATTGAGAGAGCCCTGAAAAGCGGTCTCCCTCCAGGGACCACGGGCTCCCGGTGCCGCCGTCCGCCAGAGAGAGTTGCAGCCTCCGAATCTCCGGAGGTCGGGCCGCAGCAGCAGCAGCAGCGCTCCTCCACCGCTCCACCTTCTCTGGACTTGGCCAGCTCCGCGACGGTGACGGTGAGTCGTCGGCACCAGAGTCCCCGGTCTTCTCCTGTTGGAGGCCGCTCCTCGTTGCAGCCCCAACGATAACGGAGACCCGACAAAGAAAAGGTCGGGTCTCCCGTGCAGGGAGAGATTTAAAAGTTACCCCCTCCCTCCTCCCCCCACCCCACCCCCACCCCCCACACACAGAACAAAAAGAACAAAAACTACACAGAAACATAGACAAAAAATAATAAAAACGCAGACGGGCTGCAGAGGCCGCTGCTGACGAGAGAGAGAGACACCCAGAGAGAGACACAGAGAGAGACAGAGACACATAGACACACAGAGTCACACAGAGTCACAAGGCAGAGATAGATAGATTTTTGATTAGTATGGGCATCAGGGGTTATGGGGAGAAGGCAGCAGAATGGGGTTAGGAGGGAGAGAGAGATCAGCCATGTTTGAATGGCGGAGTAGACTCGATGGGCAGAACGGCCTAATTCGGTTCCTTGAACTTGTGAACTAATGAATTTGACTCGATGACATATTAAATCAGCAAACTCACCCAACAAAGTTGCAAGTATTCCCACTAGTCCCGTCCCCGAGCCTAATTCGATTATCTTCTTCCCTGAAAAGTCCATCCGAACCTTGTCAAAGTATCTGCATAAAGCCAGCCCCTGAAACAAAATTGAAAACACAACGATGTTGGAAGTAGTTGCAGATGCTGGCTTAAACCGAAGATAGAAACATAGACAGGTGCAGGAGAAGGTCATTCGGCCCTTCGAGCTAGCACCGCCATTCAATCTGATCATGGCTGATCATCCACAATCAGTACCCAGTTCCTGCCTTCGCCCCATATCCCTTGATCCCGTTAGCCCCAAGAGCTAAATCTAACTCTTTCAAAAACAACCAGTGAATTGGCCTCCACTGCCTTCTGTGGCAGATAATTCCATAGATTAACCTGGTGAACCTACGCTGGGCTCCCTCAATAGCAAGAATGTCCTTCCTCAAATTTGGATACCAAAATTGCACACATTACTCCAGGTGTGATCCCACTGGGGGCCTGTACAACTGCAGAAGGACCTTCTTGCTCTTATAGAAACATAGAAAATAGGTGCAGGAGGAGGCCATTCGGCCCTTCGAGCCAGCACCGCCATTCATTGTGATCATGGCTGATTGTCCCCTATCAATAACCTGTGCCTGCCTTCTCCCCATATCCCTCGACTCCACTAGCCCCTAGAGCTCTATCTAACTCTCTTAAATCAATCCTGTGACTTGGCCTCCACTGCCTTCTGTGGCAGGCAATTCTATAAATCCACAACTCTCTGGTTGAAAACGTTTTTTCTCACCTCAGTCTTAAATAACCTCTTTATTCTGTGGCCCCTGGTTCTGGACGCCCAACATTGGGGACATTTTTCCTGCATCTAGCCTGTCCAGTCCTTTTATAATTTTATATGTTTCTATAAGATTTCCCCCTCATCCTTCTAAACTCAAATGAATACAAGCCTAGTCTTTTCAATCTTTCCTCATATGACAGTCCCGCCATCCCAAGGATCAATTTCGTGAACCTACGCTGCACTGCCTCAATCACAAGGATTATATTCGACTCCTCTGGTTATGAAGGCCAACATGCCATTCGCTTTCTTCACTGCCTGCTGTACCTGCATGCTTACTTTCATTGACTGTTGAACAAGGACCCCCAGATCTCGTTGTACTTCCCCATTTCCCTACGACACCATTCTGGTAATAATCTGCCTTCCTGCTTTTGCCACCAAAGTGGATACTCACACATTTATCCACATTAAACTGCATCTGCCATACATCTACCCACTCACCCAACCTGTCTAAGTCACCCTGCATTCTCATAGCATCCTTCTCACAGTTCACACTGCCACCCAGTTTTGTGTCATCTGCAAATTTGCTAATGTTACTTTTAATCCCGTCATCTAAATCATTCATGTATATTGTATATAGCTGCGGTCCTGGCACCGAGCCTTGCGGCATCCCACTAGTTACTGCCTGCCATTCTAAAAGGGACCTGTTAATCCCTACCCTTTGTTTCCTGACTGCCAACCAATTTTCTATCCATGTCAGCACTCTACCCCCAATACCATGTGCTCTAATTTTGCCCACTAATCTCTTATGTGGGACCTTATCAAATTCTTTATGGAAGTCCAGGTACACTACATCCACTGACTCTCCCTTGTCCATTTTCCTAGTTACATCCTCAAAATATTTCAGAAGATTAGTCAAGCATGATTTCCCCTTCGTAAATCCATGCTGACTCGGACCGATCCTGTTACTGCTCTCCAAATATTTCATCTTGTATAATTGACTCCAGCATCTTCCCCACCACCGATGTCAGGCTAACTGGCCTATAATTCCCTATTTTCTCTCTCCCGCCTTTCTTAAAAATAACATTAACATAACATTAACTACCCTCCATCCACAGGAACTCATCCTGAATCTATAGAACATTGGAAAATTATCACCAATGCGTCCACAATTTCTAGAACCACTTCCCTAAGTACCCTGGGATGCAGACCGTCAGACCCTGGGAATTTATCAGCCTTCAGTCCCATCTGTCTACTTTGGGTTGAACGTTTTTCCCCCATCTCAGTCCTAAATGGCCGACCCCTTATTCTTAAACTGTGACCCCTGGTTCTGGACTATGAGTGTCTGTCACTCTATGATGCATCTTACCGATGGCCATATAACAGCTGGTATACCAAGGGTTTTTAAATGTTGTGTAATTTGCAATCGGTGTCCACAGAACTCAAAATGCCTCTCCTTGTTCTCGAAGGTCTCAGGTTCTTCGGGCTTCTCGATCTTTACTGTGGGTGGCACCGCTTGCATTTTTCCCTGTTTAATCTCAGATGTCCCGAGCTTCTCCCTCCTCAATCCTGATTCCACTCACTCCCTTTCTTCTCCTTCCTCTCCCGGCGAAGCTTTCAATATCGGCCGAGTTGCTGTGAAGAAAGGTGCACAAAACCTCGCTTAGTTTAGAGATACAGCAGGGAAACGGGTCCTTTGGCCCATCGAGTCCGCGTCGACCAGCGATCGCCCGTTCACACACTAGTTTAGTTTAGAGATACAGCGCGGAAACAGGCCCTTCGGCCCACCTAGTCCGTGCTGACCAGCAATCACATTTCACTCACTGGTTTAATTTAGATGTCAGTTTAACCTGGCTTCATGATCAGCATGGACATTGTGGGCCGAAGAGCCTAGTTCTGTGCTGTTTTTTTGCATTTTGCATATAATGTCCATCTCAATGAATTTATATGTTTGACATAAATCCATTGAGATGTACATTATATGCAACATGTCCCCCTCCCCACGCAAGACCTGCTCCTTCTAGCACCATCTTGAAAGAAATAAAGAATTATAAACTAAACACAAACTTTTCTGTCGCTGGTAGGTGTGGACTGAAGAGCCTGTATCCATACTGTATTACAGTGAGTTATGGACAAAAACCAAACCATCACACACACAAACCAACCTCCATTCCATCGCCTTCATCTACACCTCCTGCTGCCTCGGCAAGGCCAGCGGCAAAATCACGGACCAGTCTCACCGCCGATCACTCCCTCTCCCATCAGGCAAAAGGTAAAGAAGTGTAAAAATGAAAGCACACCTCCAGATTCAGGGACAATTTCTTCCCGGCTGTTATCAGGCAACTGAACCGTCCTCTCACCAACTAGAGAGCGGTCCTGACCTCCCATCTACCTCATTGGAGAGCCTCAGACTGGTGAAAATCTTTTTGGTCGCGTGCTATCCAGTAAGCGGAAAGACGATACATGATTACAATCGAGCCGTCCACAGTGTACAGATACAGGATAAAGGGAATAAAGTTTAGTGCAAGGGAAAGTCCGATTCAAGATAATCCGAGGGCCTCAAATGAGGTAGCTGCAGCTCAGAGCTGCACAGGTTAAAATGAGTTCTTTTTGTCAGTCCAATTCAAGAAAACTGGATTCAAATTCTTGTTGTTGAAATCGATTCTTTATTCTGACAGCGCTGGATAATTCTTTAAACCTTCCAACACAGAGTTAAAACTCTGGGGCAGGTTGAAAGAACTACTGACTTTGGCATAAATGTAACACATTATATAGGTAAAAGACAAGGAGTGGCAAACTATTAACCAATCATTATGGTTTACTATACATTTAACCTTTTTGCATTAACCAATCAACTAAATCCTTTACATTGAGTGACAACACGTATAGTCACATGATTTTCCCTTTTCCGGCCCCTTTACAACCTTCTCCCCCTCTGTGGTTTCTTCAGCCTCTTTGCTCAAAATCATTTTATTTCAATAACGTAAAACCACAGATATAAAACTAATTCTCAGAGAACACTTCTCAGTATATACACAGAATACAGCAATCACACCACACATACATACAAAACATATTTTCACTTTTGGTAAAAGAAAGTTATTTCTAAAACTTCAGATTTAACCAAAGTCTAATATTTACAATCTTAATTAAACATAATACACTTCACAATTAATTTCCTTACAACCACATCATTAAAATACAGTTACTTATGGATTACAAAGATTAAATATGAGTTTTGCCCCATTCTTACAAATTGGTAAAGACTTAAATTATTGCTAATCACACAATTCCCAACTCCAGCCACGTAAAGGCCATTAATTGTCACACTTGATTGCTTCTTCCCAAGCTCGGGTCTAATTTCATTTAGTATTACAACCTCCCCCTACTATCTCTGGAGGAAAGGAATGTAACACTTCTTCACTAAAAGCATTCCTCACAACAAATGAAAGATTATCAAAACACAGTTACTTTCTCAGTTTCTGGTAACCATAAGAAATCCTTTTGCAACGGTCACACAAGCATTGCCTATCCCTTATCTCTTATCTCAACATAAATACATTTAAACAGCACAAACCAAATCACAGATTTAGTATCTAGCCTTGGTGCCTACAATCCAACATAGGCAACCATAAATCGCCTTAATGACACAGCCAAACTCTGAGATGTGTCACAAAGGAAGAAGGATGGTGCCCATGTCATGGAGAAAGCCCATTAACAACCTCTATTATAAACACCAACCTAAACCAACTACAACTTCTCACAGCATGATTATTGCTCCAAAGCAATAAAGAAAGATTTGCCTATTCAGATCAACCTTTCCATGTTATGATAAGCCATCTGTTCTCCTGTGTGTGTTCTTTGTTCTTTATTGCTTTGTGGAGGCATGTATTTCTGAAAGCCCCAACTCCAAGCTCTTCTCCTGCAACTTAACACAAGTTCCTTAAGAACTTATCATTTGAGCAATTTTATTATATAATATTTCCTCACACACACTATTTGTTGATAGGTTGTTTAATTTCCTTCCTAAAGGAACGTCCTTTAATTCTGAGACTGTGCCCTCTGGTTCTAGACTCTCCCACTAGTGGAAACATCCTTTCCACATCCACTCTATCCTGGTCTTTCACTATTCGATACGTTTCAATGAGGTCTCCCCTCATCCTTCTAAACTACAGCGAGTACAGGCCGAGTGACGTCAACCCCCCATGATAAGGTAACCCACTCACTCCAAGATCTTTCTGCTCCATAACATTCCCTGTCTTCCTGTGACACCACGTTCAGGCAACTGTGCATCAGGTAACACCTCATTGTTCTAAACTAAACTTCAATCTTCACAAGTTTGAGACTGAGAGATTATAATATTCTCTAACTTCAAGTAACCCTTGCTTTCCCTCTATCCAGGGTTGCATCCCTAGGGTTGCATCCTCAGCCCCCTATTGTACTCCCTGTACACACATGACTGTGTGGCTAGGTTCAGCTCCAACTCATTAATCAAGTTTGCTGATGACACTGCGGTGGTGGGCCTGATCTCAGATAATGATGAGAAGGCCTACCAGGAGGAGGTGGCTGATCTGGCACTCTGGTGTCAGGACAACAGCCTCATCTTGAACATCAAAAAAACTAAGGAGCTGATCGTGGACTTTAGGAGGGCACATCATCCGAGGACGTACACACCATTGAGGATAAATGGGGATACTGTGGATAGGGTGAGCTGTTTTAAATATCTGGGAGTCCACATCTCTGAGGATATGACATGGACATCACACGCCGCAGCACTCGTGAGTAAGACAAGGCAGCGCCTTTACCACCTCAGGCAATTGAGGAAATTCAGAGCGTCTCCGAGGATCTTCCAGTGCTTCTACGCAGCGGCTGTTGAAAGCATCTTGTCTGGAAATATTACAATCTGGTTTGGGAATTGCTCTGTCCAGGACAAGAAGGCTCTGCAGAGAGTAGTGTGTTCGGCCGAACGCACTATGGGAACTTCACTCGCCCCCCTGCAGGAACTATACAACAGGAGGTGCAACTCCAGAGCCAATAAAATCACGGGAGACCCCTTCCACCCCTGCAACGGACTGTTCCAGCTGCTACGGTCAGGCAAACGCATCCGTTGCCATGCTGTGAGAACGGAGAGGTTGAGAAGGATTTTCATCCCGGAGGCCATTAGGACTGTAAACTCCTATCTCAACAGGGACTAACTTTTACTGTACCACTCTACTGCTTTTTAAAAAATTGCTGTTTTTTCCCTTTTTCCTTCCACCCACAGTATTTAATATGTAAAAGAATATGTGATTCTGTTCCATTCCGTTTGTAGTTTGTTTGGTTGTTTGTATGTTTGTCTTTTTGCATAAAGTCCGCGAGCATTGCTACTTTTCATTTCACTGCACATCTCGTATGTGTATGTGACGAATAAACTTGATTCGACTCTCCATCCCTCACCCATTCCAGTTCTCTCACCAGTCTGATTGTCCTCCTGATTACATTTTACCTCTGTCTGCTTTGTTGTCAGCTTCCCCCAGCCAACAATGATCCATTCAAAATTTCACTGGAATCTTTGGCCCCTTTGATCTCTCATTTTCACACCTTACACTCCCGCATTTCTGTGTCTTCCTCTCTCCTGACTCTCAGTCTGAAGGGTCTCGACTCGAAACGTCACCCGTTCCTTCTCTCCAGAGATGCTGCCTGTCCCGCTGAGTTACTCCAGCTCTTCAGTGATTCCGTCTATCTTCACTGTAAACCAGCATTTGTACACTGTGGAGGGCTCAAGTGTAATCATGTATAGTCTTTTCACTGGCTGGATAGCACGCAACAAAAAAGCATTTCACTGTTCCTCAGTACACGTGACAATTAGTTCATAAATTCATAGTTCTAGGAGTAGAATTAGGCCATTCGGCCCATCATGTCAACACCGCCAATTGATAATGGCTGATCTATCTCTCCCTCCTAACCCCATTCTCCTGCCTTCTCCCCGTAACCCCTGACACCCGTACTAATCAAGAATCTATCTATCTCTGCCTTAAATATACCCACTGATGGCCTGCACTGCCATCTGAGGCAAAGAATCCTACAGATTCACCACGCTCTGACTAAAGAAATTCAATTTGCATTTCCTTCGTTTATATATTTCTCGATTACTAACCTGTGGGATGCGCAGTACAAAATCCAGTTTTAAATGCAGTGTAGAGATAGCAGAAAAATTCTCTGATCTCCCCCAAACAGGGTATAAAACGCAACTCACTCACTCTCTCTCAATCGCCCTCCTCTCTCTTATAGCTGAGCCAGTGTCCAATTGAGACATTTAAACACAGTGTGCTGTATTTAAAAGACTAGAGAGAGAAGGAGAACTCCCTGTACATTACAAAATGTACCCTAAATTCCACACCAACCTGACCTTGCAAACACCTCCCTGACTTGAAATATGAATGAATGAATATGTTTATTGGCCAAGTATTCACATACAAGGAATTTGCCTTGGTGCTCTGCCCGCAAGTGGTAACATGACAGTTAGGAATAACAAATAAAACATTAAACATTAATAATAAAACATTATCGATTAAACGTGTGAACTAAATAAAATACCAGAGCCTTATATCCCAACATTTGTAAAGCACAGGTATCTCAGATCGCAGATACCTCGTTCACTGAAAGTGCTGTCACAGGTTGACAAGGATATAGGAACCAGAAACGTCACCCATTCCTTCTCCCCAGAGGTGCTGCATGTCCCGCTGAGTTACTGCAGTCATTTTGTGTCTATCTTCAATGTAAACCAGTATCTGCAGTCCCCTCATTTATATATCTCTCGATTACTGACCTGTTGGATACCTAGAACGAAATCCAGTGTTAAATGCGGTGTCGAGAGAGAGCAGGGAAATTCTCCGATTTCCCAAAAACAGCTTTACTTAGACAGGGTACAAAACACAGCGCTCTCTGTAAATCGGCCTCCCCTCCCTTATAGCTGAGGCCAAGTGTCCAATTGTGACATTTAAACACATTGTGCTGTTCTTTGAAGACCACAGGAAGAAGGAGAACTCCCTGTGAATAAATAAAAACGTTCCCTGAAATCCGCACTATCGTGACCTCGTTAAAGCCACTCCGTCTTTAAATAAACCAAGATTTGTAGAGCAGAGGGATCAAGGAACACAGATATATCTTTCCCTAGACTCCAAGATCCCTCTGCTCCATAACATCCCCTGTCTTCCTGTGACACCACGTTCAGGGAACTGTGCACCAGGTAACACCCCATTGTTCTAAACTGACCTTCAATCTTCATGAGTTTGAGACTGAGACCTTACAATTGATATTCTCTAACTTCAAGTAACCCTTGCTTTTCCTCTCTCTCCATCTCTCACCCATCCCAATTCACCCACCAGTCTGATTGTCCTCCTGATTACATTTTACCTCTGTCTGCTTTGTTGTCAGCTTCCCCCAGCCAACAATGATCCATTCGAAATTCCACTGGAACCTTTGGCCCCTTTGATCTCTCATTTTCACACCTTACACTCCTGCATTTCTGTGTCTTCCCTTCTCCTGACTCTTAGTCTGAAGAAGGGTCTCGACCCGAAATGTCACCCGTTCCTTCTCTCCAGAGATGCTGCCCGTCCCGCTGAGTTACTCCAGCTCTTCAGTGATTCCGTCTATCTTCAGTGTAAACTGGTATCTGTACACTGTGGACAGCTCAAGTGTAATCATGTATAGTCTTTCCACTGACTGGATAGCACGCAACAAAAAGTATTTTCACTGTTCCTCAGTACACGTGACAATTAGTTCATAAATTCATAACTTCTTGGAGTAGTATCAGGCCATTCGGCCCATCATGTCTTCAACCCCAATTGATAATGGCTGATCTACCTCTCCCTCCTAACCCCATTCTCCTGCCTTCTCCCCGTAACCCGAACTCATACTAATTAACAATCTATCTATCTCTGCCCTAAATATACCCACTGATGACCTGCACTGCCATCTGAGGCAAAGCATCCCACAGATTCACCACGCTCTGACTAAAGAAATTCCATCTGCAGTTCCTTTGTTTATATATCTCCCGATTGCTAAACTGTGAGATGTGTAGAATGAAATCCAGTTTTAAATGCAGTACAGAGAGATAGCAGGAAAATTATCTGATATCCCCAAACTGCTTTACTTGGACAGGGTACAAAACACAACGCTGTCCCTCTCTCTCTCTCTCTCGCCTAAATCGGCATCCTCTCCACTATAGGTCAGCCAAGTGTGCAATTGTGACATTTAAACACAGTGTGCTGTACTCTCAAGACCACAGAGAGAAGGAGAACTTCCTGTACATTAAAAAAAAGTAGCCTAAATTCCACACCATCCTGACCTTGCGAAAACCTTCCTGTCTTGAAATGTCTTGGAAAAAGGGAAGTACAACGGGATCAGGGGGTCCTTGTTCATCAGTCAATGGTATTATGGGTAGAGTGCTGACATGGGTAGAAAATCGGTTGGCAGACAGGAAACAGAGTAGGGATTAACGGGTCTCTTTCAGAAAGGCAGGCAGTGACTAGTGGCGTACCGCAAGGCTCAGTGCTGGGACCACAGCTATTTACAATATACATCAAGGATTTAGATGAAGGGATTCAAAGTAACATTAGCAAATTTGCAGGTGACACAAAGCTGGGTGGTAGTGTGAGCTGTGAGGAGGATGCCATGAGGATGCAGTGCGACTTGGACAGGTTGGATGAGTGGGCAGATGCATGGCAGATGCAGTTTAATGTGGATAAATGTGAGGTTATCCATTTTGGTAGCAAAAGCAGGAAGGCAGATTGTTATCTAAATGGTGTCAAATTGGGAAAAGGGGAAGGCCAACATTCCATTCCATTTACACAGTATAAAGTGCAAAAAGGACTGTGCCGAGCCGATGTGCGATGTGACCTTCTGAGGGAGACAGTTCATGGTGGGGGGCGGGGGGGGGGGGGGCACTTCAGCAGGGCCGGTTCAGAGCAGCTATAGCTCTGGGGATGAAGCTGTTCCTAAGTCTGGAGGCGCGGGCATAGAAGGCCTTGTAACATCTGCTGGATGGTAGAAGTTCGAACAGACTATTGCAAGGGCGTGAGGAGTCTTTATGAATGCTGATGGCCTTCCTGAGGCACCGTGTGTTGTAGATGCCCTCCAAGGCTGGTAGCTGTGTCCCAACTATCTTGTGATAATTTGCTTTATTTATTCCACAAGGCACAAATGCATCAAAACCTTCTTTAAAAAACACTTTAAATCCCTAAGAAGGAACTGGAGATGCTGGAAAATCGAAGGTAGACAAAAATGCTGGAGAAACTCAGCTGGTGAGGCAGCATCTATGGAGCGAAGGAAATAGACAAAGTTTCGGGTCGAAACCCTTCATCAGACATGAGAGTGGGGGGGAGGGTTGCAGGAAGAAGAAAGGAAGAGGTGGAGCCAGTGGGCTGAGGGTGAGCTGAGAAGTAGTGGAGAAAGTAAGGACTACCTGAAATTAGAGGTCAATGTTCATACCGCTGGGGTGCAAACTACCCAAGCGAAATATGAGGTGCTGCTCCTCCAATGTTCTCACTCTGGCCATGGAGGAGGCCCAGGACAGAAAGGTCGGATTCGGAATGGGAGGGCGAGTTGAAATGCTGAGCTACCGGGAGATCAGGTTGGTAAATGTAAACTGTGCGGAGGTGTTCGGCATGTGTGCGTGAGAGAATGTGTGTGGGTGCATGTGTGTGAGTGTGTGAGAATGTGTGAGAGAGAGAGCATGTGTGAGAAAGAGCAAGAGAGAGACAGAGGGAGTGTGTGAGAGAGCAAGATGGGTGTGTGTGAGAGAGGGAGAGTGTGTGTGCATGTAAGAAAGAGGGACAGAGAGAGGGGGTGTGGGAGAGGGACGGAGGAGACATGGGGAGGGGTGAAGCTATTTATTTCTGCGTGGGAAAGGCACCGGAGGGAAGGGGTGTTGAGGTTGTGTGTGAAAGAGACAAGAAGCGAGAGAGGGAGTGTGTGAGAGACAGGGAGCCAGTGTGTGAGTCGTTCTCACTGCTGCTTCGTCCAACCTGCTCTCAAAATATACAGACTAAGTATCTCTGGCTTATTAAAAGTTGTCTCCACTCCTTCTCCCCCCCCCCCCCCCCCCTCTTTTAAAGTACTTACCACACACTGTGCTTTAGCCGTATTTTTACAATGCCAACCTTCCTGTTTATCGCAGTGTGCGTCTGTATCACCGTAGCTTTGCACCGTGTAATTGTTTTTAGACAGGGCAATCTGAGGGAGCTCTGACCAAAAAATTCACACGCGCTGGTGAAGCAAGCGATGTGTTTGTGTGTGTGTTCCACTCTGACAGTCACCGTTCCAGTTCCCGGTTTTTCAGACGACTGCCGGCAACTTGACATCTGTGGGACAGGCCCATATGGCTCTAAGGCAAATTGCTGCAGTAACTCAGCGGGTTTGGCAGCATCTGTGGAGAACATGGATTGGTGACGTTTCACAGAGTGCTGGAGTAACTCAGCGGGTCAGGCAGCATCTGTGGAGAACATGGATTGGTGACGTTTCACAGACTGCTGGAGTAACTCAGCGGGTCAGGCAGCATCTGTGGAGAACATGGATTGGTGACGTTTCACAGAGTGCTGGAGTAACTCAGCGGGTCAGGCAGCATCTGTGGAGAACATGGATTGGTGACGTTTCACAGAGTGCTGGAGTAACTCAGCGGGTCAGGCAGCATCTGTGGAAGGAATATATATGTGCAGCTTTAAGGAACATTGGTCAGGTAGCATTTGGAGTATTGCATACAGTTCTGATCACCCCATTACAGGCTTTGGGGAAGGTGCAGAGATGGTTAACCAGAATAGTTGAAAAACAAGGAACTACAAATGCTGGCTTACAAAAGTGACATAAAATGGCAGAGTAACTCAGCAGGACAGGCAGCATCTGTGGAGAGAAGGAATGGGTGACGCTCCAGGAGGTAGTCAAGGCGGGTGAAGTCCTTACCACAGGATTGGCAGGGGAAAGGATGCTCACCACTGTGGATAAGCCGGTGCCGCCACAGACTGGACATGC